>NC_064555.1:8242140-8542140 GCF_023856365.1 Brienomyrus brachyistius | reverse complement strand
TATTATCGACAGATATGTCAGGAACCTCTCAGTGACAAACCCTTTCAGTAGAGAAGAAAAAAATAGTTTAAGAACACTGCCCAAGGAAACAAATGCCTTTAAATGTTAAACAGCCGTGTTCTGCAGCACACAAACACACACATCATAGGTCCATGGTGGCAATGGCATATGAGATGACTAGCATTCATGCAAAGGCAGCTGATCGATCCAAGCCAGCCTCAAATGAAACACTGAAAACAGGCCTTCCAGTACTAATTCTGCACGGATTACTTTAAAACAACAGGATTCTAACTTTCCCCACAAGGCATAGATGCTGGTTTCTGTGGCCTAAATTATTTGTGTCTGACAGCCGAAAAGGCAGAGAGAGGGAACCAAACAGACAGGCGGCTGGTCAGCCAGATGTAGAAACAGACAGACAGGTGGCTGACCAGTCGGACAGAGAACTAGACAGATGGAAGGCTGGACAGCCAGATAAAAAAAAACACAGACAGACAAGCAGCTGGCCGATCAGACTAAGTTACTGACAGACAGACGGCTGGCCAGACAGAAAAACACACAAACAACTGGCTGGTCAGACAGCTGGAGAAACATACATACTGGCAACTGGCTAGACAGAGAAACAGACAGACAGGTAGCTGGTCAGCCAGATCAGGTAACAAAGAGAGAAGCAGCCAGCCATTCAGACAAAGAAATCGAAAGACAGGCGACTGGAGAGCCACACAGAAATTTACGGACAGGTGCACCAAAGCTAGTGATGGCATCATGGGCAGCTGTACCTGGATTTGTGACAGAGAGGTTTCTAAATCTGCTGCTGTACACAGAGAAAGGTGCTTAAGCTTTAACTCATGCCAAACCAAATGCAAAGTGCAAAAACCCCAGGCACAGCAAACCCAAGAAGCAAGAGAGAACAAAACAGGCAGGCAGGCAGGCAGACAGACGTGTGGAGCGGCGCGGGGGAGGAGTGACTGACTGGTGATGACGGCTCCGCTGAGGGAGGCCAGGAATCCCACGCTGACCAGCAGCAGGGTGATGAGGCGGCCCCTCCGGTGTCTCTGCAGAGCCACCAACATCAGCAGGCCCACGGCGCCGTGGAGCAGCAGAGAGGAGAAGAGGCACCAGAGGAAGACCCAGTACCACATCTCTGCAAGCACACAAACACATCGTTACCACATCACAAAAACACCAGCGCACACACACCCACCAAACCCAGAGTCATGTTCACAAAACCACTACATCCCACTCCAAACACCATCCCACTGCACCCATTACAAACAGTAACAAAAACTAACCAACCTAATTAGTTCTAAACTATGACCATGTTATACTCTATTTAAAGCAGAGCTTGCGCTTGTAGTAGTCAATGCTGATTGTTCTAGATCATGGGGTCTCTTTAAGGGCCAGATATGGCTACATGTAAACATTGCTATCGCAAAAGCCCTCTTCATTAAGCCCCGTTAAGCTAACAGCGTACATTTGCCATACCACATAAAAGGTCAGAGTCCCCAATATGCCTGTGCTGCTTCAATCCCCATAACGCCCCTGGTTTGCTCCACAACAAGTGTCCAGGCATTCTGAGGGGCCTACAGCCCACCCGCCACAGCCCTGCTAGCTCTCACAGCTCTCCATGGGAGAGTCTCTTCACTCAAGGCCAAGCAGGGGGGGTACTGAATGATGAGTAATTCCGTTCTTTGTTTGCAAGGTGAGGCCCTGAGTTTGCCCTCTTGTCCCCTTAAGTCCTATTTAATTTCTGCAGCCAGCCTTCTCACCATGCCACAATTGACTATATCAGCACATGCCGCAGTACTGATTATAACATGGTAATTCATATATCTACTAATCATCCTGAATGTGGCACAGCAGGCCCATGTTAAGCTCCATTCCTGACAGCAAAAGGATGGAGACAGAGGCAAAGAACTGGCCTTTGTTATCAAAGCCTGTCTGCATCTTGCCAGTTTCACCCAGCCCCATCACTGAACATGCTGAATAGAAAATTAAATAAACGAAACACTATAGAAAATCGGAATGCAGTTCCCTCAGTGATAAACAGCATGCATATATATCTGCAGGTATTATGTTGTTATACATATGCGGTGCTGTTGGAGCTTGGTGATGGAGAGCTTTAGGGCAGGTGCTGATAAGGCCGAGGCTCCTAACGTCGCCTTCGGAAGGACGAGTACAGCGATCGCCGACCTCCCTGCTGTCCATGCCGGCGGCCATACCGCGAAACCCCGAGTCGCCGACATACTGTACCGGTGAAATGCTGGAGCGTCGGCACCGTGCCCTGCACCCACAGGCTCAGCACCTGCTGTATGGACAGGTTAATCGAGTAGTCCTTGTGCATGCTTCTGCCGCTCGCCTTGGTCAAGCTGCCGAGCGAGGGTCCTGATGCAGGCATGGAGGAGAGCGGCCGGACTGGCGTTTACGAGGCTTTCCCCGGCGATCTTTATCTGCGACGCCGGAGCATCTCGCCGGCCGGGTCCGCATAAGGGAAGGAAGAGCCGCCGCCTCGCCTGAGCTCCCCCTGTCCAGGATGCGACAGACGCAGGTTGGGGGCCATGATGATCGGCCGCACGATGCCCCGGTGTCGGTCCGCCTCGGCACCGACCGCTTAAAGGGGATGATCTCTTAAAGGGGAAGCCGCACCGAACCGCTTCTCGGGGGGGGGGGACAATGGACGCTGATCGACAGCGAGCTCCAGGCGATGCTGGGATGACTGGCACTGTGGTTTCTGTCCATGGTCCTGCTGCCCGGAGAAAAATAAACACAAAGAAATATGCACACAAAATGATAGCACTTCCATGTGTTTAAATATGTCAAGAGCTGCTTATAACAGGTTGGATTTGATGCGGTTTCTACAGCCTGTTAATCGGCCTGAACTGATAACTATGTTATGAGGATGGTGCTCAGGTCATCTCTGGCATTTTTTTGCCTTTGCTTTTATAATCACTGATTTTCCACCCTGCTGAAGTCTATAATCTTGAGTCGTTAGAAGTTTCCAGACCCCCTGTGCACAATGTGAACCTCTACCAGTCTCATCCAAATAGTTTGTCTTTGCCATCTGGACCTATGAGCTAAAGTGAAAATCCAGACGTTTCCACACTTGTCAGTACTTGTGTGACAATGGATGTAGGAACTTACTGCCACTTCAGGGACAGCCGCTGACTTCATTTCTGAGAAGTTCCCCAGTAACAGTAACTTGTCACACACTAACATGAAGTTATGTGATAACAGGAATGACTCAAAAGTGACTCATTTCAGGATGAGAGTGGGCACCTGGTTTAGGTCAGGTTTGGGACAGGAGGCCAGGCCACACCCTATGACCTCAGTCCTGCGACGTAATGCTGACTGTTTGGTGATGTAATCTGTCCGCAGTTGTACTATTTTGGTTACCAGTCTGCCTCGAGTTTTAACAATAACCACTCTTCTCAGTAATGACCGTCCAGGAACACGCTGCTTGATGATCTGCCTTTTGGAAGACATCCGTCTGGTTGTTCCAGTCCGTGTAATTGCTGCCGTGGTTAATGTGCTTATTTTAAAACCATGCTGTTGTTTCAGTTACATGTCATTTTATGGAGGTGGGTAACACTTTTCATGCTATACTTCATGTAAAGGATAGGGGGCGCTCTCTGTCCAGATTTACCAAGATCAGCGTTTGCAGACAGACATGTGAAGCATGCTGAAAATATTTAAACATGGAGTTTTGTCATAAAAAGCTTGAACTTTGAAGAGTTGCCCATGTAATTTTTTTCCATCGTTTATTCTGAAGACAAATCATGCACAGACCCCCCCCCCACACACACACACACACACACACACACAGTATTTGGACCCTGCTTCACGGTGAAAATGTGCATTCTGGAAGAAAAATGACATTGTTTGAGTATTAGAGCTCCTCCGTTCAAAAGGAGACTGGATGGAACAAAACCTCAGTTGCCTGGAAAATCAAAGCGCAGGAATGCATGACTGGTTTTGGGCACCACAGAACGGGCCTAGAAGGCAGAACCCTTTCGGAAAGTAAACACTCCTCCTTCCCAGTGCTAATATTTCGTCCACCCTCCTGGGGTGGACGAAAGGGGCCGTTGGCTGAATCTGCATTTTCAGCTTCTGTTCTTGCAAACAGTCAAGCCCAGATGCATGCGACTCCAGGCTTCACTCCTGCACCCTGGAATAAACATCCTGACGCACAGATTAAAACAGCCAGATGTACATGCACAGAAGCACAGGATTGCACACGCATGACATGCACAATGACCCATGATCTCACACGTGAAGCTCAATATAGCAAATACCTGGTAAGGATTAGTGATCACACACCCTTTCCCTGCAGCACTAGCGCCTCCTGTCATCCAGCTGCCTTACTTTGTGTTCGTGGCCTTCTGCATGTTTTCACACAGGTCCCTAATGCACATATTCCACTGTCCCCTGCCTGCCCCCCTGCGCCTCCGGAATGCAGATGACATGCTGCACACATCTGAGAATCTGCGTAATCCCCAGAGTGACATTTTGTGTGGCCTGTTACTCGTTGGATTGTGCATTGGAAGTGAGAGGACGCTTGGTTCAGGGGTGTGTTTTTTTGTAGCTATCTTTATTCCACCGCATCACACCGCCCCTTCCAGCCTGAAACCTCTTGCCCACACCGAAACCTCACATCTCTGCTCGACATCTACTGAAAAATCAGCACACCGCTTGGCCTACTAAGCGCATTATCTGTATGGCTTATGTTCTTTCTCAATAAAGACAGTTTCACTTGATTTGGTTAACTGAGAAGAGTGTCTGAACTCTGGATTTTATACGCGTGATCCGTCAATACACTTGCGATATACGAGCCTTGGGGGATTTCTTTCCCTGATAGAATTATTTACAGGTTACTTTCAATGGCGGCGCCCTTAACAAAAGCTTCAGAGGCCATTAGACATGTCACTGTGACAAAGAGACTCTTCGTGGAGCTAAGCTCATGTTCAAAGCTGCAGCTGCAGCTCAGACGTGCCGTTCGCACTGTTTTTGATGTCTTTGTTATGAGCGGCATGGTGGAAAGAGCCAGGATAGCTGCCCAAGTTCACCTGCGGGCTATTCAGTTGTGACCCCCCCCCGCCTCCAGCCCACCCCCGAGGGGCCGTTCCACAGTGCCTGATCCACAGCCCAGAGGGAGACTCCCTCTGAAGCTCTACATCCATTAACCACAGTCTTATTTACAATTCGGTTTTGTTCTGTTTCTCCTGTATACTCATTTGTCCCAGCATGCTACACAGCCTCTATAATACGCTAAGGCAGTGTTTCCCAATTCAGTACTCAGGGACCCGCAGACAGTCCACGTTTTTGCTCCTGCCGCGAGCGGGGAGGGAGCAAAAGCGTGGACTGTCTGGCAGGGAGCTGGGAGGGAGCAAAAATGTGGACTGTCTGGCAGGGAGCTGGGAGGGAGCAAAAATATGGACTGTCTGGCAGGGAGCTGGGAGGGAGCAAAAACTTGGACTGTCTGGCAGGGAGCTCGGAGGGAGCAAAATCATGGACTGTCTGGCAGGGAGCTGGGAGGGAGCAAAAACATGGACTGTCTGGCAGGGAGCTCGGAGGGAGCAAAAATGTGGACTGTCTGGCAGGGAGCTCGGAGGGAGCAAAAATGTGGACTGTCTGTGGGTTCCTGAGGACCGGGTTGGGGAGCACTGCCCTAAAGCGAGCGGACACTGATATATACACACTCACACAGACTCGCACACATAGCTGCACACAGGCGCTTGTGAGTGTCTGTTTAATGTATACATGACCACAAGCTGAACCACAGACAACTGAAGAACTGAAAACTGAGTAAGGCACAGCTACCGCTGCCCACATCGACGCATGAGGCAGTCGTGTATTTCCCAGTAACCAGGAATTGAAAACTGGAACCACAGCAACATTCCAGGAAACACATTCTTACAAATTTACTTTCTGAGTCATTGACATACATGAACACCACCCCCCCCCCCCCCCAACCCATACGTATTTCACTAAATTAGTCACATGAGTGAAATGGAAGCTGTCAGTGGAATCCAAATTAGAGAGAAGGAAAACAAACCTAAGTATACAATTAATTTCTCCAGATTTTAGTTACGTGGAATGTTTACCCACAGTGAGGTGGAAAACATAAGAGATGTATAACATTTTATACATAATGCTTAGCTACTGAGTTTAAGAGACTTCAAAGTTTCCAGATGTAGGTAGATAAACCATGTTGTCAAACACCAGCAGATACAGACAACTGCGTATGGCACTGTTTTAGCGGTCCTGATGTAAGGGTGCTGGGTTTAAATAAACAGCATATCCTGCCCCTGAAGGCTGATCATCCTATCCCTGGTACATAGAAATACATATTCATAAGATGACACGTCAAACCAAGGGGTTCCCAGCCCTGTTCACAACAAACAGCTCCCATTAAAGCAGCAATAGCTGTAATTAGACTTTGAAATCTTGCATGTGTGGGATTGCCAATCACTCTGTGTAAATTATGTAAAAAATCAGTGAAGGACTGAACACAATTTTCCCTGCTACTCATGGATTAAACTGTAATTTCCCCAGTATCTACATTAAACCCACAGGTCAAGCACAGAAAGCTATATTAATTACACAATTATTCACATTTTAAGTAGAAATAACTATGTATATGCTAAAAAGGGATTTGGGAACCCCCCTCTAAAGCACTGGTCCTTTAACCCAGTGATGCAGAACACTAATCCAAGCATTTACTATAACCCTTAATTATCCATTTCTGCAAAGCCACCTGGAGAACTGTAATAATTAAACCAGTATCATTTCACATGACTCCTTAACTGATTGTTGCCCATCTGTACTGGGCACAGGTGACTTGAGGTAGTACATAACATCAGATGGATTAAAGCTCTTCCCCAGTTTTGAGCATCCCATGCTCTAAACATACAGTGGTAATGCTTGTCTACATTTGTGCTTTTAGTCACATAAAGGCTATCCACAAGGCTACTTTCTTGTTCCTGAGTATATATCAACTCACAAATTGTACTGGGTATTTATCTGTCCTATTTTAAAGTCTAACACATTCCTGTAAAAAAGTGACCTTAAAAAGGTGCATTTTTGCCTTCAGCAAACACATAACAGAACATTCAAACATTTTACAGGCAAAAAAAATCAGACATGGTTACCACCAAAAGGTTAGTGAAAGTTACTCTTTGGCAACTAGAGTATTAAGAGTATCAGTCGATTATTCGCTTTCCGAAAGACAGGTTAACACACACTTAATTTCATTCACATTATTTATATCCCTCTGCATCAAACACAAATTGATTTCCCTGCTACACTACAGTGGTTAACAGTGAAATGGCTAAGCCAATCACCTATATAGCATTCTGCTTGACAGTCACACTACATGTCAAACAAATCATCCTCTAAACAAACGGTTGTGTATACATACAGGTTAAAATCCATTTTGGATATCCAGCTAGATCAGTACAAATGTGCTCATGTGTTCATTCACAAAAGCAATAAGAGAAGGTGAAGATGAAGCCCAGGATCCCTATGCAATCGACTTTCGCTTGACAGAATACTGTGCTGACAGCTAGTCCAGCTACGGCAGACTAGTCCAACTTTCCTTAAATAATCCCATGTGACGTAACCCTGGCTGCGATGGGCTGGCCCCCCATCCTGGGTTGTTCCCTGCCTCGTGCCCATTGCTTCTGGGATAGGCTCTGGACCCCCGGCGACCCAGTAGGATAAGCGGTTTGGAAAATGGATGGATGGATGGATGGATGGACGTAACCCTGGGTGCAGACCGTTGCCATCAGTTTCCAAAGAGAAGCCTGTTACATGTAGTTTCCACTTTCAGAAAGTTGACACCATGGTCGGACGAGCTGCGGAAGGTGAGATCATCGATGCAATGTATGCATGGATCAGAACCCCCACAAAAGTTCTTCTCAGCTCGCTGGTGCTGCTCAGCTCAATGACCATGAGATCTGATTCCCAGCCAGAAAACACCCTGGGTGTCGTTTCTTGTCCAGATGCCTGATGTCATCCCGCTTACAGCTTGTCTCTCTGCTTCCGTTCCCTCCACTGTTCCCCATTCACTTTCCCCATACATCCCACTACACACACAGCACGATACACAAGCGAAAGCAGATCCATCTACCACGTACATCCTCGTTATTCATTATGGGCAAGACGACAGTGGCTCTGTCTGAGACTTTTGTCGCTGGCTAGGAGTTTGTCATAAGCCAGCAGTTTCCTACCGTGCTACTTAGCTATGCGACACAAGCCCACCTACACAGTGAGTACAAACCATTCTCTCATTTTTCCACAATGCGACCTGTGTACCTTCCCCCCCCCCCCGCTTCATGTGAGGTCCCATGAGTGCCCCCGCCCCCCCAATCCCCACACATTTCCTGGGCCCCCATGTATGGTACCCTGCCAGCTACCAGCCGGAAGTTTCACATAAGAAATCATTTTCTTTTACGAAGTTGTGTCCAGTAAAATAGCGAAGCATTTCTTGCGTCTGCATTTCAGAGAAATCCACTGGATAAACAAGAATAGGTTCAAAGCGACATTTCAGCCACTGTAAAGGCAAATAATCAGTTTGGATCTGTGGTGGCTACAGGGCAGGAGAGCTGAGATCTCGTAGGAGTTTCATCTGACGGTGCCCCGAGATGCCAAAGGTACAACGTGAGCTCAAGTAGCAAAGGCACATCTTTGTGTAGCGAAGCAGTTTTATCTACCAGGAACAGAATGGAAAAAGCAGAGATCTCGCTGCATTTTTTCCTTCCCTTTGAGACTGTACTGGTTTCCATGGATAACCCAAACGCTGCAGGGGCTTCACAAAAGGCCTGTTGGCTCAGTGGAGAGGCTCGATATGGCTTTGGGGGGGGGGAGGTTGCAGTGATTGATAGGCTGAGGACTGGGCTGCAAAGGGAGCAGGGATCAAGCAATTTAGAGCTGAACCCAGATACACTCCAAAAGACTGTAAGAGAAGCTACTGGGTTTGTTGGAAAACACTATATCTTTGTCTTGTTTTTTAAAGATCCTGAATGAAAGGTCCAGTTATAAGTGCATGAATGTCCAGTATAAGCGCGTCCTGCCTGTAGTGGAGGGCCAGCCAAGTACATGTACCAAACCAGCAAACTCTGCCCACTGTATATCGATATAAATGGAGAGCTGGGGCAGGTTCACACTTTGTTTATTCCAGAGGCAAATACAAGGAGTTACAGCAGCAGAAAAAAGCTCACGATGTAATATGGAGCCGTAAGGCCGTGAGACAACAGCAAGTGCAGGGAGCAAATATACTGTGTTTAGATAAGTAGCACGTCGTAGCTCAGTCCAGATCGGGGGGGGACACACAGGGTTCTCCGATTGGCGGTCCAGGAGAGTCAAATTTTTGGCCTGCATGCTCCGTCCCTCCCCTCCTTTTGTGTTGCTGGAATTTGGCCCCTGGGGAAAAATCATTGGGGATCCCTGCAGTAAGAGGTGAAGAGGACGAATTGTTAAGTCTGATAGCCAATGGCCTCAAGTAGCAGCACATTACAATGATGCTATTGTTATCACCTCATCCCCTCACTGTCCATCACCTCATCCTCTTCCTGTCTATCACCTCATCCTCTCAATGTCCATCACCTCATCCCCTCACTGTCCATCACCTTATCCTCTTCCTGTCTATCACCTCATCCTCTCAATGTCCATCACCTCATCCCCTCACTGTCCATCACCTCATCCTCTTCCTGTCTATCACCTCATCCTCTCAATGTCCATCACCTCATCCCCTCACTGTCCATCACCTCATCCTCTTCCTGTCTATCACCTCATCCTCTCAATGTCCATCACCTCATCCCCTCACTGTCCATCACCTCATCCTCTTCCTGTCTATCACCTCATCCTCTCAATGTCCATCACCTCATCCCCTCACTGTCCTTCACCTCATGTCATCTCATATACTTTGCATGAGCCTTATTCACAGAACTATATTCCGAATTATTAATATATATTCATATATAGCATCTATGAATCAAGGAAATGGTTTAACTAAACACACACACACACACACACACACACAAACCTCCAGGTGAACAGCTGTATAATGTAATGCTCCGCAGTGCAAAAGTTTAAGCTTCGGAAAAAGAACTGCTTGTGCCTGATTTTCAGTCCAATGTGTTTTGCGGGACAGGAGGCTCGGTCTAAGTCTGAACACTTATAGCTTAACGTGCAACCAAATTGAAGCAAGAAGAAATAAGAGAACGTGGGAAAAGGACTCTCTATTCTGCCCTAAGTCCAATTTCTATGGGTTTGTCAGTGGCAACAAAGGCAAAGGAAAACAAAACCGGCAGCATATTCTTCAGCTTCATTATGCGATGAAGCTCATAAGTTCCCTCCAAGGCTGAATGACATTTACTCCAGGCGGGAGAGGGATGGCTCCATACTAACCAGAAACATAAGCAAACACACCCACCTGGGCTATTGTTGTGCAGCCTGCTTAGCGATGCTGTAATGCTAACCCAACAACTGCCCCATAGTTTCCCTGCTTTCATATAGCCTGGGTGAGAGTGTGCTGTCTACTTGCCGGTCGTCGACCCGTTTTGTCATTTCCGACAGGATTATTGTTACCATCCAGTGGTTTTCTGCGTGACTGAGGTGTCGCCATGTAACTTCTCGCCAGCGTCTGGTCGCTGCACGGAGACCAGATGAGGTCAGACCAGACGAGGGCAAACCCACAGGACCATGGGAGGCGTCTCAGCGAATGAGAGCGTAAAGCTCAGGAGGACCCTAACCTTTCCTCCAATCGGTACGAGAGGCTGCTTCTTGATGGTGCTAATATCCACTCCTGGCCTGTTTGCATGTTGCCTCTAAATCAATTAGTTATAATGCTCCACTGAGTCAGGATAACGGTGTATATGGTTAATCACAAGCAAATGGCACGCAACCTCAATTTACATTTACAATTTTAATTTATTTACTATGGGTTAGAATCTCTGCCATTTCTCCATGTGTATAAAAGTGCTCCCTCTGTTTCATCATGGAGTTTCCTCTAGGTACCTTGGATTCCATCCCTAACAGTCTAAAAACATGAGGAGATGAATTGGGGTTACCAAATTGCCTTTAGGTGTGAATGGTTTATGTGCCCTGCGATGGGTTGGTGCCCCACCCTTGTTCCCTGCCTGATGCCCATTGGCTCTAGACCCTGCCACAACCCGGGGGTACAGTGAGGAGAGATGGATGGATATTTTTTATTGTACTTGTATGTATTTTATCTCCACCTGGTTAGATGCTAACTGCATTCCACTGGCTCTGTAGCTGTTCTCAGCGCAGTGACAATAAATCCATCCATCCATCCATCCATCATCTCCCGCTTGATCCGGGGTCGGGTCGCGGGGGCAGCAGCCTCAGCAGGGAGACCCAGACTTCCCTCTCCCCGGCCACTTCGTCCAGCTCCTCTGGGGGGACCCCGAGGCGTTCCCAGGCCAGCCGAGAGACATAGTCTCTCCAGCGTGTCCTGGGTCTTCCCCGGGGCCTCCTCCCAGTGGGACATGCCCGGAATACCTCCCCAGGGAGGCGTCCCGGAGGCATCCTGATCAGATGCCCGAGCCACCTCATCTGGCTCCTCTCGATGCGGAGGAGCAGCGGCTCTACTCTGAGTCCCTCCCGAATGACTGAGCTCCTCACCCTATCTCTAAGGGAGAGCCCAGCCACCCTGCGGAGGAAACTCATTTCGGCCGCTTGTGCCCGCGATCTCGTTCTTTCGGTCACTACCCAAAGCTCATGACCATAGGTGAGGGTAGGAACGTAGATCGACTGGTAAATCGAGAGCTTCGCCTTTTGGCTCAGCTCTCTCTTCACCATGACAGACCGATGCAGCGCCCGCATGACTGCCGACGCCGCACCGATCCGCCTGTCGATCTCCCGCTCCATCGTTCCCCCACTCGTGAACAAGATCCCGAGATACTTAAACTCCTCCACTTGGGGGAGGACCCCATCCCCAACCCGGAGAGAGCACTCTACCCTTTTCCGGCTGAGAACCATGGTCTCGGATTTGGAGGTGCTGATTCCCATCCCAGCCGCTTCGCACTCGGCTGCGAACTGCTCCAGCGAGAGCTGAAGGTCACGGCTCGATGAGGCCAACAGAACCACATCATCTGCAAAAAGCAGAGACCTAATCCTGAGGTCACCGAACCGGACGCCCTCAACGCCCTGGCTGCGCCTAGAAATTCTGTCCATAAAAACTATGAACAGAATCGGTGACAAAGGGCAGCCCTGACGGAGTCCAACCCTCACCGGGAACGAGTCCGACTTATTGCCGCCCATGCGGACCAAACTCTGGCACCGGTCATACAGGGACCGAACCGCCCTTAAAAGGGAGCCCGGTACCCCATACTCCCGGAGCACTCCCCACAGGACCCCACGAGGGACACGGTCGAATGCCTTTTCCAAGTCCACAAAACACATGTAGACTGGTCGGGCAAACTCCCATGAACCCTCCAGAACCCTGCTGAGAGTATAGAGCTGGTCCACTGTTCCACGGCCAGGGCGAAAACCACACTGCTCCTCCTGAATCCGAGGTTCGACAATCCGGCGGACCCTCCTTTCCAGGACCCCCGAATAGACCTTACCAGGGAGGCTGAGGAGTGTGATCCCCCTGTAGTTGGAGCACACCCTCCGGTCCCCCTTCTTAAAGAGGGGGACCACCACCCCGGTCTGCCAGTCCAGAGGTACTGCCCCCGATGTCCACGCGATGCTGCAGATGCGTGTCAACCAGGACAGCCCCGCAGCATCCAGAGCCTTGAGGAACTCTGGGCGAATCTCGTCCACCCCCGGGGCCCGGCCACCGAGGAGCTTTTTGACCACCTCAGCGACCTCCACCCCCGAGATAGGCGAGTCCACCCCCAAGTCCCCACACTCTGCTTCCATATTGGAAGGCGTGTCGGTGGGATTGAGGAGGTCTTCGAAGTACTCCCTCCACCGACCCAAAACGTCCCGAGCTGAGGTCAGCAGCGCACCATCCCCACCATAAATAGTGTTGATGCTGCACCGCTTTCCCGCCCGGAGCCGCCGGATGGTGGACCAGAATCTCCTCGAAGCCGTCCGGAAGTCGTTCTCCATGGCCTCACCAAACTCCTCCCACACCCGAGTTTTTGCCTCAGCGACCGCCAAAGCCGCATTCCGCTTGGCCTGCCGGTAGCCGTCAGCTGCGTCTGGAGTCCCACAGGCCAAAAAGGCCCGATAAGACTCCTTCTTCAGCTTGACGGCATCCCTTACCACCGGTGTCCACCAGCGGGTTCGGGGATTACCGCCGCGACAGGCACCGACCACCTTGCGGCCGCAGCTCCGGTCAGCCGCCTCCACAATGGAGGCACGGAACATGGCCCATTCGGACTCAATGTCCCCCGCCTCCCCCGGGATATGGGAGAAGTTCTGCTGGAGGTAGGAGTTGAAACTCTCCCTGACAGGGGATTCCGCCAGACGTTCCCAGCAGACCCTCACTATACGCTTGGGCCTGCCAGGCCTGGCCGGCTTCCTCCCCCACCAGCGGAGCCAACCCACCACCAGGTAGTGATCGGTTGACAGCTCCGCCCCTCTCTTCACCCGAGTGTCCAAAACATGCGGCCGCAAGTCCGATGACACGACTACAAAGTCGATCATCGAACTGCGGCCTAGGGTGTCCTGGTGCCAAGTGCACATATGGACACCCTTATGCCTGAACATGGTGTTCATTATGGACAGTCCGTGACGAGCACAGAAGTCCAATAACAAAACACCGCTCGGGTTCAGATCGGGGGAGCCGTTCCTCCCAATCACGCCCCTCCAGGTCTCACTGTCGCTGCCCACGTGAGCATTGAAGTCCCCCAGCAGAACAAGGGAGTCCCCAGGAGGAGCGCTCTCCAACACCCCTTCCAAGGACTCCAAAAAGGGTGGGTATTCCGAACTGCTGTTTGGCGCATAAGCGCAAACAACAGTCAGGACCCGTCCCCCCACCCGAAGGCGGAGGGAGGCTACCCTCTCGTCCACTGCGGTAAACCCCAATGTACAGGCGCCCAGCCTGGGGGCAATAAGTATGCCCACGCCCGCTCGGCGCCTCTCCCCGCGGGCAACTCCAGAGTGGAAAAGGGTCCAACCCCCCTCAAGGAGACTGGTTCCAGAGCCCAAGCCGTGCGTCGAGGTGAGTCCGACTATATCTAGCCGGAACTTCACAACCTCGCGCACCAGCTCAGGCTCTTTCCCCATCAGAGAGGTGACATTCCATGTCCCTAGAGCTAGCTTCTGCAGCCGAGGATCGGACCGCCAAGGTCCCCGCCTTTGGCCGCCGCCCAGATCACTTCGCACCCGACCCCTTTGGCCCCTCCCATGGGTGGTGAGCCCATTGGAGGGGGGACCCACGTGCCTTGTTCGGGCTGCGCCCGACCAGGCCCCATGGGTGTAGGCCTGGCCGCCAGGCGCTCGCCATCGAGCCCCACCCCCAGGCCTGGCTCCAGGGGGGGGCCCCGGTGACCCGCGTCCGGGCAAGGGAAACCGTGAATCCATGCTTTTTCTCCTCATAAGGGGTTTTTGAGCCGTGCTTCGTCTGGTTCCTCACCCAGGACCTGTTTGCCTTGGGTGACCCTACCAGGGGCATAAAGCCCCAGACAACATAGCTCCTGGGATCATTGTAACACGCAAACCCCTCCACCACGATAAGGTGTCGGCTCCAGGAGGGGCAGTGACAATAAAGCTGAACCTAATCCAATCTAAATCGAATAAATAATGCGGAACTGATCCGAGGGCTGTTTTTGTGCAGTTCTAACTAAGCTATAGCATGTTATGGATGGGGGGACCACAGGTGGTTTTGTTTGAAGAACACAGGCCCCGTCTGTCGCACTGTCTACGGCTCCCCTCCCACGTACAAGAGGACGAAACGCTAAAGTGTATCAGTTGTGTCTTTGCGCAGCATTCTCCGTCTGATGGCTTTAGCATGCGTGCTGCAGCCCTGTCTACGCTGTTCCCTGCAGGCTTCACAGCAGATGTATTTACCAGCACAGTTGGGAGAACCTGCTGGAAAACTCAGGGCGATAGTGGGAGCGGGAGGGAAGAAAAAACACAGGGCAAGAAAAGTCGCCCCCATCCCTGCTGCAGAATCACTACAGTGCGGCGTTTATACAGCACATGACAGCAAATAAACACCAGGTTGCAGTGTATAAACAACACAGGGCAGTGAATAAGCATTGTGTCTCGCCACCTTACAGCAACAAACGCTGCATCAGTGTGGTGTCATATTACACTTCTTTGGATATTCATATTTGCTCCTTTCTTTTAGCAAATATGCAACTGTCAGAGCTCCATCTGAGAGCAAAATCACATCTTCTGGCGTTGCTACAGACAGAGGACTAAGATTATTGACAAATACAGCATTGTGAGGCAGACATCAATGACACCCTGGTAACATAGGCCACTCTTGATTCAAATGCCCTTCTTTCGTTTACAGAATGACTATGAAAGCACCGCTAACTCCCATTGTCTATGTCACTGAAGCATGACAGATCCCTGGCTGGGCCTTTGTGTCTGGTGTGGGTACCCCCCCCACATGTGGAAAAAGTGAGGTTCATTTGTGGTGCCCAAACCTGGCTGATGAAGAGCCCCAAGGCTGACATCAGGCGATGGCGGCTGGCAACACGAGAAGACTTTGACTTTCAGAGGCGTGCGAACGTGAAAACGAGCAGGAGGACGGCACAGACTGCTACTGTTCTAACACCATTAACAGAAAACAACCAAACTCTGTCTAGTTCGACCCTGTATTTTCTTCGGAAATCCCAAACTCATTTTAACATAGAACGTGACTCTCGAGGATGTTTGGCTACTCAGTGCAAACAAATTGTTTCAGTCTAGACCTCTTCGTACAATATTTGTAGTACTTTTTCACAAATTCGCCACCTTTGCGGATAAGATTGGCCACCCCTGGCATACTGGATGCGATTTGGTATAAACTCAGAATGCATTTTTACATCTGTTAAATCCAATTTATTAATAAAATTAATAAATTGGGAACTGCAACGTCTCTGATCTCAAGACCCAACAACGAATACTGAACACAGCTGGAAAAATGACCAGGTCCCCTCTGCCCTCCATTGAGGACATCTTGAGCACTGCATCCGCAAGGCCTCCAGCACTGCGGAGGACCCCTCCCATCCTTCACACTCCCTCTCTGTCCTCCCCTCAACCTGGCGGATGGTACAGGAGCGTCCAAGCTCTTCTGCCAGGTTCTGCAACAGCTTCTCCCTTAAAGCTCTTAGAACTCTGAACTCCATTATAAACCGACTTATAAACCGTCCAACACTGTACCTTTCCTACATCTGTGCCAAATCTGTCGTATTGTTACATCTGTTGTATTTATTATTTCTGCAGTTGCCACCATATTTGTGACATTGTGTGGGTACCCTTAGTTCCCCTTTGTGTCAGTGTATGTATATAATTTATTTTTATTTATTAGCTATTATTCTCCTTTTCTCCCCTCCCTTATGTGTTGCACTTGTCTTGTTTACAGTCTCTGTACTTCATGTATATATGCTGGGGAATGTTACTCCGTGCCTCGGTAGGCTGTGGATTGTATATAGATGGTCTGATAATAGAGGCCCACTTGACCACTTGACTTGACAACTAAGCCAATGTGCCAAAAAGCTTCAAAAACCCAAATGAAGTTTTTGCATGCAACATTCATATGACTGGTTTCACACAATGTTAACATGACAGAGCCACTCATACTCACTTGGCTAGTGCTGGTGAAATGGCATAAAAATTCAATC
The DNA here is from genome assembly GCF_023856365.1 of Brienomyrus brachyistius. NCBI lineage: Eukaryota > Metazoa > Chordata > Actinopteri > Osteoglossiformes > Mormyridae > Brienomyrus > Brienomyrus brachyistius. Next base: position 8,525,395 of record NC_064555.1, on the reverse strand, counting down.
TGCTACCTCCTTCAAGCTCCTTTGAGGTCTATTCTGACTTCATCCAAGTCCTTCCAGTCACACCAGCCTGACGACAAATATTCTGGGGTGATTTTAATGACCATGTGACCTTTCTTCCACGGTCGTTACCTTCCATTACAAAAAAGAAGTGAAACGGAACTTCAAGGTGAGCTGCCTCATGGTGGCCTAACAGAGAGTGCTGTAGGACCAAGAATGTTACTGTGAAACATCGAGAAGTGGAACGTTTGACCTTACCTCTCCCCCCCCCCCCCCCACCCCACTCCACATTGTCTGGTTTCCTCAAGTCTTTATGCAGAACTTGGCTCAGAAGATGATGTGAGACCTCAGCTTCTCTTCACTTTTTCTGCTTTCTTCCTGACAGTTAAGCCTCATGGAGACTGTTAACAGTCAGAGTACATAACAGCGGAAGAAATTTACATACGAGAGGAGGCCATTCGGACCATCGAGCTTGTTTGGGGAGAACTTAACTAGTAGCTCAGAGTTGTTAAAATCTTATCCAGCTCTGATTTAAAGAAACTCAGGGTTTTAGCTTGCGCTACGCTAGCAGGAAGACTATTCCATACTCTAACTACATGCTGTGTAAAGACGTGCTTTCTCAAATTCAGTTTAAAATGTTCTCCCGCTAATTAACTATCGTGTAACCTATGGTATAAACATGGAATTACTGAACAGCAACGCAAAAAACACTTAAACACAGAACATGCAAAACTCATTCATTTAAGTACTAATTTTTCTGTTTATAAACCATCATTGTACTTGTTCCACAACTATACACACATACATACATAAATAAAGTAGCAATATGCTGGCGATAATTTGTTGGCTAATGGTTTTTTTCTTGTTTCTCCTGCCAGCATTCTTGACACACAGCTGGCATTAAGTACCTTTATTTTATCATTGGGCCGAATTGCTTGGTCTCATGCCATGGTGATAAGTGCAGACTCAGCCTTGCCCGTCAATAAAGGCCCGGCCTGTCCTCTGCTCCTTAGCACAGCAGGAACATTTTGGATTTTTTGCTGTTCGTAGAGAATCAGCACTTGTTAAGTCTAGTGCCCAGTCGCCCAGCTAGAAGGAGAATAGTCGTTCCTGTTGTTGTTATTTCCCTCATAAACTAGGACACTTTAATTTTTTTTCTTGTCAGAACAAGGCTAAAGCGGCCTGTGTTTTTCTCATTAGCACAGGCCCTGTGGGGAGTGTGGCCAGTCTGCCGCAGACTGTGAACAGTATACTTTCAAATTGCTGCCTCACCAGTCAAGACAACAGCCCCATGCTCTGCTACTCGTTATTTAAAAGAGAGCAAAGCAGTAACGCTCTCAAAAATTATGTTAGCAAAGGAAAGAACATTAAGGCACGTAAAAGTCATGGAGTGCAATGTCTGATTACATCTTTAGTTTCTGTCTTGTTCTCATCAGCGTTAACTAAAGGAGTTTAAAACCAGCGAAAGGAAATGACTGGGCTATATCTGGGCCATCTGTAAGCTGTCAATTTAAAAACAAACCCAGTGTTAAAACTATAACTGCCAGCTCTCGAAATTCAGAAAATCAGAAGCTCTTGCCTGGGTGGGGCAGAGGAAGAGACACAGCAGGGCACTGGAGTGTACACAGCTAGCAGACCCTGGGCGTGCCCACATTCGCCCTCATCGCCATGCCAACCACTTTCAGAGGCAACTGATAGAAACAACAGTGCAGTTGGCACAGTTCCTACTCTGGGATCTCTTACAGTGTTTGGTTCCTAATCTGTTTACCAGTAATAATTCATATCGTTCTTATCTCCGTGATCATACTTATTAGAGTAGTTCAGGTACAAAATCTGTATGGCTGTTTTCTCTGTTATATTGGAGGGCCACTCACAGTGCCATGTGTTGCTGTGCTAACCCTCATCAAGGAAGCAGTTATGCTGTAAATGTGATGAACTTAACTACAACATCAGATAATTTGCTGGAGGTGGGGCAGGGCCTCACAGTTTGCAGAAGTACATCATGTTGTGCAGGAATGTTGCCTCAGAGGGTACATTGCGTCAGCGGATATGTTTTATTAATGAGGGGCCTCCTGCACACTTGCCTGTGGGTCCACCCACCCACCCACACACATATACATACACCCACACACCCACACACACACACAAGCACACATACACATATACACACGTGTGTATGCCTGCAACGCATTTCCGCAATAAAATGGTTGCGTCAAGACCTCCATTCACATCCTGCTTACTCAATCTAACCCTCAGTCCCAAGTGAGCCTAAAGCAGATCCGGGACCTCGACCCACTGACCACAAGAATAATTCTGATTCTGGTGGTTTTGGGAGTGGGATGAATAGAAAACGGAATAGAAAATCATCGACGTGTGACAAAGTTAGCACAATAATTATATTTACGACATATTCCCTTTTTTTAATTTCCCTTTATTTTAAACTAAGGTATTTCAAATTGAAATACTCCACAATAAATAAACACAGATAAGCCCCAGGAGTTTTAAGGTACTTCGGAAAGAGAATGTTTTGCCAAATATAAACACGAGTATAGAGCATCCAATAAATCGTGCATAAAGCACATGGCGGAGTAAAACAGTCTCTTTTTTTAACGTTCAACTCTATAATTAACATTTTTACTTTAGACATGACACGGTTGATAAAAAGAAAACTTTGTCCGTCAGCGTGGTGACGTCACGGGCGGGGGGCGGGATATAGACGTGCTCCGACCAATCGCGAAAGGGACATGTAAATGACCCGAAGAGTACGCATTCCTTCACTGCTAGAACAAGGATTAGTCCAGCGTTCTGGGATCGTGACTTTGGGAGCGCTTTTGCTGGAGGAAGCGTCTCCACGCACGGCATGATAAGGGGCTGAACTTTCCAGCTCAGTTTTTAGTGACACATCACGTCACCTTCAGATGCTTTCTCAGAAACGAGCGGATATCGGTTTTAGACTCGCTGACAACATCAAACGCAGGCGCTGAAAATGAAGTATGAAGTAAGTGCCCCTGTGGAGTTCTGGCTATTAATCGTTTTTTATGCGCGATGTGGCGTCCAAGCTTTAATGGGGCTTTGTGCTCTACGCGTTAAGACTGTGCACCGTAGTAACTGCTGCTTTCTGGTGTTCCAGTGTAAACGAGGTCACTATGGTGGTGAAGAAACAGGTTAAGTGTCTCGTGTGTGTGACGTGCCGATCGCAGAAAGTGATGCGGATTAACCTTAACAATAGGTAACTCGTTTTAGTTGGGAAGGGTTACTGTCGATTACTAACGGGTGGAAGTCGAAACTTGACCTGCCAGCAATGCCTGCTTGGAAGGATGCTCTAACTTGTGTAAACAACCCGTTAAACGGTCCTTCTGGGTCCGGTTTGTTGATCACTGCGAAAGCTCATTAATCAGACCATATGCACGAAAATGGAAACAGATTTTTGTCATGTCGCACGGCAATGTGAATTGATTGAATTTGTTAATGAGCGACAAAGATTTAGTATGGGGGAAACAGTGCAGTCGTCGTGCATCGTGACACTCAGCTTCATTAATCTTTAATGAATAAGCACTTAGCAACAAACAGCGCTTTTTCGCACTTGATGGCATAGTTACACATTCGCAAAATCGACTGCCTGCATTAAGCAGTAATGGATACACCGATGATCTAAAACGTCTGTGTTTTGTTCATTAATCGTACTGTGCAATGAAATAGTCTCTCAGTAAGGGCAATGTTAGTGGCCTCGAGGGAAACCAGTAATAAGTTGCGTCGTCATTATTATACTGATGCATAAAATTATATTGCGATTGCCGTCCTACTATGGCAGGAGACGGAATGCCTTTGTCTGTCCGTGCGCTATCTGAAGAATTCGGGGCAGCTGGCATCAAATCCTGGGGTGTCTTAACCTCTCTGGGCTGGGGTTGCACCCTGCGTGTGAATGGGTCGCTCTGGGGCTTTTAAATCATCCTCAAAAGATCGCTGCGTAGCAGGAGCCGGGCCTGTGCTCGGGACCCGGTGTCAGCCAGACATGCTAGATTATGAGGCTTTTTAATGCCTTTGTTCTAAAAGTTCATGGAATGTTCATTATAGGTAAATCTGTAACCCATGATTTTGGGGTTAAAGGACAGCTTCACCATAATAATCTTCCAGAAATTTGTAAATTATTTCTGACTCGCGGCTAATTATTTACATTTTTAAGAGGGCGTACTTTTCTTCGATTAAATTGTGTACATCTGCAATCTATTGGGATACAAAAATGGATAGTCGAGGGTCTGCTTGGCATAAGAGGAATGTAACACTCGGCAGAGAATAGAGCTATGTGTGACTGGCTGTCTTTTTCTGACTATTTGTGGCTGTATGTGCCACTGTTTTCTTACTAGGTGAAACCAGCAATTGTTAGGCATTCATGTCATAGCACTGTGTAATGGCACAGATGGCCGATTTCCCTAAATGACCATTTGTGAAAGAAGTACTTGTACTTTCTGATAAAACTTTGTACTTGCCTGCACACCATTGATTTACACTGTGTAGGTTGAAAATTACAAACTACTTGTCTTCTATCGTGCAGCCTTCATTATTTAAGGATCAGTTTTTCTGAAGGTCACACTGTATGATTAACATGGCACTGCATGGTGAAGTTTACAGTGTATCATAAAGTTCCCTTTGTCTGAAGGTCACACTGCACAGTGAACATGGCACTGCATGGCAAAAGTTGCAATCTATCGTGAAGTTTGTGCTGTCTGAAGACCACACTGTATCATGAATGTGGCACTGCATGGTGAAGGCCACACTGCATCATGAACGTGGCAGTGCATGGTGAAGGCCACACTGCATCATGAACATTGCACTGCATGGTGAAGACCACACTGCATCATGAAGATCATTCTGCTTAAGACTCTTGCTGCTTGATTGTGCTTGCTGGCTCTGGCAGTGGCTGAGCTAAGCACAGCCTCCTCAGCAAGTCTCCCTTCAGACCCTGTTGCTACATGACACACGTCTCCTCTTGCAGCACAGTTAATCCCACCATCCTCCTGCTGCAAGTCAGGTTTCTTATGATGATGAGTAGACGTGATTGGCTTCACTTTCCCTACCCCTCTGTGGGGTTCAATTCCCACTTTATACCATTAGCATATTACAACCAGGGAGCTGCCTAAAGCACCAGTTAGTTATTTTTATGTGTGCCATCATGTGTGGACCGTTTTCCTAATGGGACCAGTAAATCTGCCCGTATATATATATTTGTCTCCTCACTGGGACCAGTATACTGGAAAGTCTGGGAGAAGCTGGGTCATTTTTAACCTACCGAAAAGCATTTCTGGGTCTGGCTTATCAAGCAGAGGTTGTGATTCGGTCGCTTAAGATTTCTTTCACATGGCTTTTTGTAAGAAACGGTTCCGCTCCTGCTCGTGCTTCAGTGGAGGGAAAATATGCCCTTTTTGCAGAGAGTTGCTGAGTCATGACTGCCAACCAGGACAGCGGGAGACTGTGGGGGGGGGGGACAGGAAATAAGCACCTGAGTGTAATGTGCGCTTACGGACCGAGGAGAGACAGGCCCTGCTTAGTATGTGAGAGCCACGCGGGGGGCGGCGGGGGAGGAGAGATGCCTGAGGCTTGCTTCCAGGAAGCCTTACAGTGGCTTTAGGGTGTTTGGGCACAGAGACTGTTGAGCAGAATGAGACATACATTTTCTGTGAAATCGCCCTCAGCTCGCATTGAGTCAGTCATCACAATGACTCGCCTCTAGGTGCGTCTGCCCCTAAGTGTGTAGGCGGGCATATATGGTCATAGATTCAGGGCTTTTTTTTATTATACACTCTGCTCAGCCCTCTTTGTGCTGGCTGTCTTTGTGTGCTTTGTTTGGTCAGTCACACAGATTCATCGCAGGATGATGAGGTCTCAACAAAGTGTCCGGAACCTCTATAGCTTCATCTTTCTTATATGCCGTTATCAGTTTGAGAAACAAATTCTGAGGAAACTAGGTTTAAAAGTTGCCCAGGAAACGGATGCTGCCGCAGTAACGTCTAGTGTTGTGAAGGATTCTGGTTTTGACAGGCTGCTGACTGTGCCCCGAATAGAAATGCAGATGCCTCTTGTGTGGCTCTATACCGAATCCCCCGGACATAGCTACAGTCTACAGCATTACTTTGGTGTGTATACAGTCCACTTTAAATATGAACAAACAGAGCACTGGTCCACCAAAGAGCCCCGTGGTGCTTGGCGTAAGCTGCCTAATAAAGTGGGAGGTGCAGTGTTTACATTTGTATCCGCAGAAGATAAAATGTCAGCCGGCGTTTTGCTGTCTAATCAGGCAGCGCGACCTGATTGCTGGAGACGGTCACGTGTGCTACCGCTGGCGGCGAATGTCGTTTGCTTCGTGGCACATAGCACCTCACTGAGGCGTGTGTTTGCTAGCATGTTGACACTTTGGCGTTATTTGGGCCTTGCCGTGTGACTGTGAGGTGTAAGAGAGAGCGTCTCTTCGCTCAGGCCATGGATGAGTATGTTGGTAGTGCAAGGGGAAGCATGCATTGAAATGAATAGAAAAGAGGCTTTGATATATGGGCAAGGACTAGGGTTGCAAACATCTGGAAATTTTCCTGTTAATTCCCATATATTCCTGTTAATTCCCATGGAAACTTTCCAATTTGGAATATCTCCAAAATGCCCCAGCTGAACTTCCATTGGAATGGAAAGTTTCTGGAAAGTTTCCAGAAGTCCCCTCCCCACCCACCCGTGTTTTCAACCCTAGGAAGAACACGGAGATAACGGTGTCTCCTCTGAAGGGGTTGATGTACCCAAAGCCATCATAAATCCTGTCTTTCCGTTAGCTGAGGGCGTCAGAGCAGCCTTGCGATTGGGCCCTGTTAGGCATAGACTGCATGTGGACATTCATCTCTGATAACATGCTTCTGTCTTGCTCCTCCTCAGGGCCTCATGGCCAGAGCCCTTTACGACAATGTCCCCGAGTCCCCAGAGGAGCTGGCCTTCCGCAAGGGTGACATCCTCACAGTCCTGGAGCAGAACACAGGCGGCGTGGAGGGCTGGTGGTTGTGCTCTCTCCACGGCCGGCAGGGCATCGCGCCCGGCAACCGGCTCAAGCTGCTCGTGGGACCCACACTGGGGATGGCGCATTCGGACCCCGCCAGCCAGCCGAAAGGCCCGGGGAGGCAGGAGGGGCTGTACCAGGTACCCCTGGGGCAGGATGTATACCAGGTACCCCAGAGTGGCGGACGGGCTGTCGAGGGATTACCTGGGAAGGTAAGAAGCGCAAATGGGCTGCCATTGAGAGTTTGTGTGTGCAGGTCCCAGATTTTCAGGCAGTTGTTTAAGTTTTGGGGTTTACCTGTAGTGGGACTCGTGGATACACCATTAGGCTCAAAGTGATTAAATTATCTGTCCTGATCTGATAATGATAGTAGGCAAAGAGAACCAAGGAGCAGCACGACACAGTCAGCTAGAGTTTACTGGCACTAGCACAGGGACGAGAGGCACACACAGGGCATCATGGCTGTCAGCTTTGACACAGTGATGTCGCCGCCCCTCCGTAACCATGGTAATTGGCTGTTGACTTTAGCGGCATACTGAGGGATTCTCAGTTTGCCGATGCTCAGCTATAAAGGCTTCGCTATTCAGCAGCGTGACGTTATTCATCCATTGCATACAGGTCTCGTGGTCCCCTGGGAACGGTTCTCAGAACCTCCTCTCCGGTCCACGATTCAGACCTCAGGCCCACTTTCCCTGTGGCCCAGTTTAAGCCGGGTTTCTTGGCATTTGGGCTCAGGTATGAACATGACCACAGGATCCTACAACCCTGGAGCACATGTTTGGACTATGAAGGTGTCAGTGAGAAGAGATGGGCAGGACCGCGGGGACCTTGGGGGTCTTTGAGTAATGGTTCTCTGATATCGGAGATCTTCTAGTAAGATCTAAACTTTAGGGCCGTGTTGAAGATATTCAAACACATCAAAGACCACAGAGGAAACGCTTGTCTGCATTTTTTTTTTTGCAAGTACAGTGGGTGTTGTCCCTAAGTCAGAGTCCTTGGGTTTATGATTAACTTCGGTTTCCTCAAGAACAATCAAGAAACTATTCTTGCATTCAGTTTTGCAACGTTGTGATTGCGGAGCTGAACCTGTTCACATTGCACAGTAAGTTCTTTAATCTTGACTCCAGTGACTTGCAGCTAACCTGCAAAGCCGTGGGCTGTCTCAAAGCGGAACAGCCACACCGGTAATGTAACACTCCTGCTAGATTTGTATTACTAAGCTGGAGATGGAAGATCATGTCTATGTAACTAATCAGCCACAAAGCATGAAGACACTAGAAACTGTTTATGGAAATTCACTGCCGCCTCGTTTCCACCTCCTTCCACTGGCCCATAATTTCCCCCATTGCCGCCCTGATCTACAACCTTATTTGTTTCAGTGAACTTCTACCTTTCGGGTGACGTTAATGATGATGATGTTGACAGTGGCAACGATGGTGAATTATCTTGCACAGAGGCACAGTAGTGCCCCTGGTGACCTCACTATTCTTGTTGGCTCTCACACATCACATTGGCTCAATGAATCATCCCAGGGTAACCGAAGATATTTGGTGGCAGAAGTTTGTCATGAGCTCTTAGCTTCAGTGTTGACTGTGAGATGATGTCCTCAGGCAGAAGGTTACAAAGGGCTGCTTAGATTTATTTATCTGGCTATTAAGACGTTGGAGTCTGGTTCAAGCCACATGAGAGAAAAATACAAGAACAGGGGTGAATATCACCTCTTTATAGCGCCACCATATTATCCTTCCTAAAGGGTTTTTGACCACAGACTGATCTGGTTTTAAAGCTACAGAGAATGAGTCCTACAATGGCTAGGACCAGCCATGTCTGTATGACGCTGCCTGATTCATCCTTAGGAGAACAAGAGTAGCACCTGGGAACTTGATGTGAACATTTCAATGACCACATGTTACTTAAACCCAGCCTAACCTACTGCGACTTTCTGTAACCCTGAAAGTGCCAAGAGACAGCGTAATACATGGAGGACAATTGTATGCCCTAGATGGGGAATAAATATGGTTTTGGGACCAGTCTCCCTACAACTGCTGCCATCACCACTGACACTTGAACTCGTGAGCATGATATCCGTCAAATACTTTTTGAGTTTTTTTTCCAGACTTTGCAGACGCATTGTATGGGTGAAGATCTGGAACTGATTCACATATAATTTTTAGACAAATTTCACAAAAAATATAGCAGCGCGGTATAGTGGTGGCGCGTCAAAGGGTCCCCACAGTTCCAGGTCTCAGCATCTCCACGTGTGCTGAAGCTCTGCTTATCCTCTTTTCCGCGGTGCGAGCAGGTTGTGACGCCACAGCGAATTGGCCAGTCTTACGCCTACCAGCCATCTCCGCAAGTGCAGAGGGACTTCTACGATGTGCCGCCCGTCCGAGCCCAGGGGGTGAGTGTCTCAGCTGAGCAGATCAGCCCTGCGGTGCTCCTGGATCTTCATACCTGCATCTCGTATGCATAGAAATGAATTGGGTGACATTCTGGGTTAAAGTGCAGGCTCTGTGGCGTCTCTGAAACGGTGCTTGGTGTTTACAGGTATATGACACGCCCCCAGGGAAGCAACTAGGACCCACTTACCCCGGACAACACAGGGATCCTCAACCACAAGGATTGTATGACATTCCTCCGACGATGCAAGGGGTATGTGATCCTAGGGCAACCGTCAAGCATGGTGAATGTCACAGACGCTCCTCCGCCCCAGTGGTTTTGGTGAAGAAGTGGTGACTCCAGATGCGCCTGGTCACCATCATCCAGTTTGAGAAAAGCCAGAGGAATGTGGGGGGCGCTGTTAACATTGCAGTCGCACTGCCTCGCTGTGAGGAAAGGTGTCTCGGGGAGCACAGCACTGTAAATAGTGTGACTTAGAAGGGAGCTAGTGTGAAAGACTGTTTCAGGTCGGCCAGCTGTAAGATCTCCCAGAGGGCCCTGTAAGGGAGATCGTCTTGGTTTGGCGGGGGAGGAAGGGGGGGGGGGGGTTGTCAAGGCCATGCTGTAACCGCTGTTACTGTTTTCATCTTTATGGCGCACAGTGTGCACGTCAGAAACCTTATTATAGGTTTGACATCCATGCCCGCCGAACGAGTTTATGGCTTAACTCGCATGTTTGGACAGAAAGTCCATCCGGTGCCGAGTGGAAATCCATCACGCCACAAACTGTAGCCTGCAAACGAGTCAAGGAAGGCAGGGGGGAAACTGTATGCCGGCATTAGATCTTGTGTAACGGGGGTTACAGTGTGGCTGTGCTTGTGCGTAACAGCATCTCTCCTCAGCAGGTATACTCTATACCACCATGCAAGAACAACCCCATCGCTCAAGAGGGCAGTTACGACTTTCCCCAACCGCACAAGCAGAAGCATGAGGATATATATGACGTTCCACCACCTACAGGAGCACAACCCTTTGCATCGAACTACCCTGATCTTACCCCCAAGAGCAGCAGCAATAGCGTCTATGACATACCCCCTATGCATCAGCAGTTCGCCAGCAGTCAAAAGGACGTATACGACATCCCGCGAGGGGCGCCACCTTCTCACTCGTGGGACGTGACAGACGGCCTGCAGTGTCTTTCTCTGTCCAGCAGAGGGCCCTCTCACAGTGCACCACAGGGCAGGGTGGACAACCAGTTGGTCAAAGAGGGTCATAGCCTCAACACTGTGAACCATGCCCATGCCCCCAATCTGGACCTGGACTCGACCCGACCATTCCCTGTATCTTTGGCCCTGGAACAGGAGAAGGATGGGCTTGGCGCTACCCAAGAACACTGTGTGAAGAGCTGGATGGAAGATTATGACTATGTCCACCTTCAGGTGGGGAGTATTCCATTACTGGGCATTTTGACTATTACCATTCACGTTATATACCCTAAGCTTTTGTGTGGCCCTAGAGGGGACCATGAGTATTAGTAAGCATTAGTAAGTATTAGTAAGTACGAAATGTACTGAGCTGTGGATATATTCTACCTCGGTAGGGTTGAATTCTTATAAAGGATATGAGAGTGGTGTAGCTAAATGCTAATTATCCACATTGAGGACAGTTAGCCCTATAAGCCTTGTTTAACCGTTCTCCACTGACAGGGCAAAGAGGAGTTTGAACAGCAACAACAGGCACTGCTGCAGAAGGAGAACATCATGAAACAGGGCAGGCTTCAGCTGGAGAAGGAGCAGGTAGGCCTGCTTGGGATTTAAACTCCCACAATGCACTGTGCTTGTGTATCAAAACCGATGGCTTGACTTTCAGTAGAGCCACCAGTGAAACTGCGGCAATCTGCAGGCACGCAATACCAAAGTCAGCCAATAGGTGGGGTTTCGTACCCTGTATATTAAAGCCTCAAATGATCACAGTCTAGCAGTTTAAAACACAGTGTGATGAAGGTTCCACTTTCTTGTCCTCACAGCTGAAGCAGTTCAAGAAGTTGGAGCAAGAGGTGATCAAACCAGTGGAGGTGACCAAACCAGCGGAGAATGATACTGGCCAGCAGGCAGCTTCACACAACTCTGTGGCTGACCCCGCCTCCATGGTGGGTGGGGCCCCAATCTGTGGGCGGGACCGGCAACTCCTGCGCTTCTATTCAGAGCAGTGTGGGACACACTTTGACACACTCCTCAGCGCGGTGGACGCGTTCTTTGCCTGCGTGCGCGAGGGTCAACCTCCGCGGGTCTTTGTGGCGCATAGCAAGCTGGTGATCCTCAGCGCGCACAAGCTGGTCTTCATCGGGGACACGCTGTCACGGCAGGCAGCCACGCCGGAGGTGGCTCAGCGCGCGCTGGATGGCAGCAACGCACTCTGCCAGATGCTGAAGGCGGTGGTGGGGGCCACTAAGATGGCTGCCCTCCGTTACCCCAACACGGCGCCTCTTCAGGAAATGGTGGACCGCGTCGCTGTCCTGTCACACCTCGCCCAGCAGTTCCAAGCACAGCTCCTCCGCATGGCTGAGTCGTGAAGCGCGTCGCCTGGTCTTTCCCGCATCTCACATGTCAACATGCTTTTTGTAAATGGCCCAGATTTGTAAATACGACTTTTTTAGTAATCAGCATTATATAGATGTAAATTCTCTTTTTAAGGCAGCTTTTTGTACAATATTCCTGTTTTAGTCAAATTTTAAGCACCTTATAAGGTCCAGTTTCTAATGAGAACTATCTGTCTGTCCATCCATCTTGTAACTGTTTATGCCGGTCGGGGTTGTGGGCCAGTGCAAATAATTGCTCTCCCACTAGTAATTACAAGAGTAAAGGACTGATTTAACCTTAAGTGTGTTTATTTTGATGCATGGGGTTGCACATATAACGGGTTAGGGCACTGAAGCCTGGACAGCAGCATAAACAGCTGGATGCTTAACCAGTATCATAGATTATAATTGTGTGCTTTCTGGCCCAATGGAAGCATGTGTATCATATAAATGTGGAAGACAGGTAGTGTGAGTTGCACCTGCCTGTGGAGATGGTCCTGCAGGGGCCACTCTCGGGTCCCGTCTGAAGCAAGGCTATTGCTGCAGAGACGTGCTATTAAAAGAGCCTTAAAAGTAGCAACAAGGTGATGTCATTTCCTTGGCTTACCACAGCTATTTCCTGTCAGGCACAAGTGGGTTCTGAAGTTCCATTTTCAGTTTTGCAGAAGGCTTCTAACTCTCCGTCCTCACAGCTGCAGACTTTGTTAGTGCCACAGCCTCACACACACACACACAAGCAATGGCACTCGCTTACCTCTGCTTAAACCAGCCCGGACTGACATTGCCAGCACCTTGGCATGTAAGACACACCGTCATGTGGCTTAACACGGTGAAGTGCTGAATGACCTTATGAAGATCACTGGCATGGTTAACCACGGTGTTGGCTGGTGTGTGTAGTATGACAACACTGCCACCAGCTGGTAAGTCACTAATACAGCACCACATGTGAATGCAAAACATGAGGATCTGCATTACAAAATATGCATTCTGACACTTGTTTCTGGGTGTGTGGTCACTTTTAGGATTTCTAAGAAGCTGCGAGAACAGCATAAATTTCAATGTTTAATCCAAATGGATGTTTCAGTAGTTCTGAAGAGGACATTAAAAAACATCCCCAGCTTGTAATGTGCTTTAGGTATATAAGACATTTGGATGAAAATTATTTTTCAATAGCTTTGTTTATTGGGTTTTTGAAGTCATCAACATTTATGAAATAATTGCACTTGTAATTATATGAATTGGATGAGAAATTAATTGTAGTAAGTCAGTGCACACTAAGGGCTCCACCATGTTTGTGTAAATGAAAATGATACCATTTGTAAGAAATATTTATTATGATGGCCAGTTAAAACTACACTGAAAATAAAATAAAGCACCCAACCACATGTAAACAGCTGTTTACAAGGCTCTAACCGGACACCATGTATTGAAGACCTACATGAGCCACCCACACAGAGCCATGCTCCCTAAGGGCCAACCGTAAGGCAAAGGAAGCCCTCAGGACCACACCCATGCAGGCAGGTAACAGGACACCACAGGGGGCCTCACTGGCGAGACCCCTCCAATTCAGTGGCAGCCAACTGTTGCAGAACATTGCCAGTGACCAGAAAATTACATTTTCTTACATTGCACTTTTGAACAACCAGAGAAATCAACAAAAAGATCATTAAACAAAAAAAGGTGACAACCTTTGACTTCAGTTTCTCTTGTACCTTATTCTGCCTTCTCTTCTCTGCCGGAACATTTGCTAAAGGACCACAATTCTCTGTCACTTTGCATCAAGCTAAGCCACAGGCACACACATATGTACTGTGACAGCCAATCATCTCACAGGCTGCAAAATCTATGGAGCCAATGAAAGAGTGCAATACAATGCGAGATATACCAACATGAGGCTGGCCAAACTGAGTAGTGCGCAGAATGTTTCCTGTCACCTGACAGCCCGTTACAATAGTGGGTGGAGTCAGCTTATGGGTAAGACTTGGGTCAGGAGGATGAGGCTCGTCTATAGTGAGGAAGGTCAGTCTAGCTGGCCTCCTGCTGAGGGACGACTCTCTGACGGGTACTTTTGGCCCGATGGCGAGGTGTGGCCGATGAAGGTCGCTCAACTTCTGGCTGGGGTGGCTCGGAGCTACCAAGGGAAGGTCCAGCGTCACCCACAAGCTCACGCAGGAATTTGAACTTGGACAGGAAAAGCTGCCAAACCACATACCAGCCTACAAGAAACAAGGGAAACAAGCAGGGAATGGGATTCATTGCAGAAATAAAACGGATCACTTTATTTTTCAGCCCAGTCATGTCACTTTTTTTCAGTGGTTTAAGAAAACTTGTAATATGGATGCATAATCAGGCCCATAGATGTAAAGCAGGACGGATCCCTTAAAAGACACCCAAGTTATTTCTCACAGTTTTGCAACACTCTATTTGTGCAAGATGGTGCAAACAATGACTCACATCACAAGTAGCCAGAAACGTGTGTCCACAAATTGGATACTTCCAAGACCAAAATCACTCCAGTTTAACTCACACAGCATAATCAAGCACAAACAGCAAACGGAAATATATATATTAAAACATGAATTCACAACACTACGTATCCAGGTGGCCGTAAGGCGCTTATCCGGCTTAACGTTACTTACTCACCGAACAGCATGAAGAGTAACACGCACACCAGGGTGGCCACGATAACCAGCAGCGTGAGACCAACACTTTGCCACATCTTGTCGCTTCTTTCCTTCCAGCAAACGTGCACTAGCTACCGAACTGCCTACCTGTGCAGCGGCCTGCCCATTTAACAAGACAGTACTCAGATCCACGGCTTAACCCGGCGACGCAGAGGAGGTTTTAACTTGTCAGGTTTGTAGGATCATTTACCTAGCTAACTCCTTAGCTAATCGGGCCAGAAAACAAGTGCACGACTATTACTCAGGTCCACAGCTGGTGCACTAGACAACCGTAGGCGGCTGTCTGGGTTCACAGTCCATGGTACGGAAAATAAGCAAAAATGTCATTATGAGGCTAACTTAAAATCACTTTGGTCTAAGCTCATTACTGCAACATAAAAACACATTTTACGCCCTGATCGTGGGCTTGCCTGTTGTTACATACATACGTCTCGAGTTCGGCAACCGTCTTCGAACTAAGCATGCGCCTTAGGAGCGTGTTGGCTTCTGGGTATCGGAGTTATATGCGGGAGATTAACAAAGAGACTAATGTGAAAAGAAACACCTTTCCCATAAGTCTCCGCTATTAAATCTGGCAGCTGCATAATATTACCGAAATAGGTTTTTGTTTGGTAAATGACGTACAGTGTGAGCTGTTTTTTTTTTTTTTAAGATCGGCATACATGCACAATATGCACATTATATGTACGGCATGATTTATCGTTTTTTCGTTCTCACGTATTTCGTTCCTTCCCCGGGAGTTCATCTTAGCGATTAGGTTATTTTTTAAACTTCTGCCAGCAACCACATCACCTGCAGTTCAGACTATATAATCCATTTGAAGCCAAGTAGGTTTGAACGTGGCAAGTACTTGAATGGGAGACCAACTAGGAAAGGAGGGTTGCTGCTGGAAGAGGCATTGGTGTGCCCATCCTTTCGGGCTGTTTGGATCCCAGTGCAGTGATGGGGACACTGTGCCGTAAAAACAGTGCTGCCTTTTGAATGAGACCTAAAACCGAGGCTGTGACTCTCCGGGGTCATCAAAGATCCCTGGGCATCTTTTGAAAGAGTGGCGATGGTACCCCAATTTCCCGGCTAAAATTGCCGACCATGGCCCTATGAAATCAGGCCTCCTAATCATCCCCTATATCTAATTGGTGAATTCAGTCCTGCCCCTTCACCACCTTAGCTACTGTGTGCTGAGCGTACTGGTGCAGAATGGCTGCTGTCGCATCATCCAGGCGGGTGCTATACAGTGGTGATAGCGAATGGCTCCCCATTGCTTCTGTAAAGTACATTGGGTGTCTTGAAAAGCACTATATACATGTAACTCTCATTCTTTCATACTATGACTATCCAGACTTCAATAAATTATCCAAAGGTATATTTTCATACTTCTTGTCTACTTACCTTCAAGATATATTTTCTTAATTACACAGTGTTTTGCTTGTGATCTTCCTTTGTGATTCTACTAGTGTTTATGAATGATACAGAAGGGGTTTGCTGTAATACATTTGTAACACAAATTTTTAAGTCGGTTACACCAGATACAGCTGTAAAAATGGATAAAAATTATAATTCCCTTTTCATAAAGGTACCAGCAATTTATCAAAATCTTCTGTAAGAACATAAACCAACAAAAGGCTGGACCCTGAGGCCCAGGGATGAAACACTACATGCGCATGATGCCATTAATAAATGTGATGCAAATCATCCATCCATCCGTCCATTTTCCAAACTGCTTATCCTACTGGGTCACGGGGGGTCCAGAGCCTATCCCGGAAGCAATGGGCACGAGGCAGGGAACAACCCAGGATGGGGGACCAGCCCATCGCAGAGCACACTCACACACCATTCACTCACACATGCACACCTACGGGCAATTTAGCAACTCCAATTAGCCTCAGCATGTCTTTGGTCTGTGGAGGGAAACCGGAGTACGCGGAGGAAACCCCACGACGACAAGGGGAGAACATGCAAACTCCACACACATGTGACCCAGGTGGAGATGCAATTAATCCATTTTACCCATTTATAGAGCTAAGTCATTGCACACAAACCAGTATAGTTAATATATGACATTTAAGTCAGGCCTCTTACAGGCAGAATGTGAGTACTTTGTGTACAGCGAAGCCTTATGGTTTGAGGGTAAATGAGGCCTGGATTTGGAACAGTGGGCCAACACACCTGCATCTGCAGTCATGTCAATAGTCCATGTGTGCTTTGTGGACATGGAGGTGGTGTATGACTGCATGACCCAGCACATCCTGTGGGAGACGCTGCAGAAATATGGGGTACATACTGGGCCCACTACCACCTGCAACTTAATCCATGCATGAGCACAGTCACCTATACACCCTTGGCTCAGAATCGAAGCTATTTAGGGTGCTGGCCTTCAGCAAAGGTCATCCTTACTCACGTCCGCCATATTCACAGATTAAAATAGCATAAGCTGAAAAACACAGTGCAACAGGGGACCTGATTACTTCTCTTGCCAGTTAAAATGTAATTCTTTCTTTACTTATACTTGAACTGAGGAATTAAGTACATAATAATTAAAAAAAGCATTTACACTTGTAGTCTGTGCACTTTCCATGACTGGCTAGGTAAATACATCCATTATCAATTCAAATGTGTCAGACACACAGCCCCACCTGATCAGATTTTCCATGAAACATTATCTTGAGTTTCGATTATTAGATAATGTACCACAGAAAAAAGTATAATGCAAGTCTACAGTGTACGCCATATAAACAGAAGATGAACCCTGTTCACAATAGGCTAAAATAAAGAATACATAACCCTGTCATCAAAAAGGTCCAAAGCTTTTCATAGTTACAACAAATGTATTTACGTTACATTTTTGCAAAACATTCTTAAACACAAATAGGGAGTCTATTCAGGCAGGACATGAGGGATCTTAGTGGGAAGACTGTCCTTCCACTTCTCTATCAAGCGATCATTACTAGTAGTTATGCGAACTTAATGTTCAACAGCTAGACTCCTCCTGGATTGTGATTCTTCCAATTCAGTTTTTACCCCCAACACTATTCCATCTGCTCTGTGAACAATATGAAGCTGTGTGTTTAACTGAAACAGTATTACATTTATACTATATAGTATCACATAGTATTACATGTGGGGCCCCCAAACCAAAGTGAGGATCACAGAGTGCTAGCTGTTTTCTTCGAGTATTCCTTCCTGCCCCTATGCGAGCTTCCAAAGTTGCGAACACGGTGGATCTTCTGCAGCTGGGTCTGGATGGTGTCCATGATGTCCACGTGGTCGGGAATATGTACGTACCGGACATTCCTGCCGGTGATAAACAGCTCTGCCACCTTACTAGGTCGCCCGCGCCGGTCACAGTAATCCACCTCCTCCAGACGCACGTTCATAAAGGCATCGACGTTGACCAGACGGCCGCGGGCTGAGCTCTCGTCCCGCAGTTCCACTGTAGTCACATGACCCTGTAGGCCTTGCAGAAGTATGACCAGACTGTTTTCAGCAATGGTGCGCTCACGGATGGAGTGCGTTACCTCCATCATGTCTGGGATAGATACAGTGAGAGATAAAACCATTCAGTCGATTCTTGCTTCTTAGACCGTCTGTACCTTTTGTGTTTTATTTCAGTGTTCTTTAAAAGCATCAGTGTCCATTTTAACGACTACAAAGGGTCTTACTGCAAATCGTACAACCTATACAACGCATTTATAACTTTGAGTATTTTAGTAACTTCTATTATTAGTCACATAAACGTATCGCAACCCACCATTTGTTAGTTTGACGACTTGACCATAAAAAGGTTCTTTTCTGTCGATGGCGGCGCCCGAAGAATTCGTGCCTGTTCTGCACAGAGTCGGGGTGAAAAGTAAATTAAAGTCACCGTGAAGAAACAAAACATTACATTTCAATTAATTAAAAATGAAGAAGACCGAAGGTATTTTAAGTAAATAGCTACCCAATACTAACATACTTTCCTGGTGCAAATTACAAAATTATTACATACAGAACTTTTCATAAAAATCCCGATAATTTTGATAGTAATTTTTACGATATGATCTCCACAAAGCAGCGGCCTTCCCACTCTTTTGCACATTAATGACGTACCGCAAAAACGGGCTCCAATTTTATACGTCATCAGAGTAACCATAACATTCCTCACCGCGCCCTCTAGTGCTCAGAAACAATTTTGTATTAATGTTGAATCAAATTATACTAGCCATACCGACTTTTCAGAGTTTTTACATCTTTACATCAGTGAGTGGTGAAAGAGAGGGCTTCGCTCCCCATCTAATTTACTGATCACATTCAGGAACTAGCAAAATGAAATGCAGGAACTGATCCAGTAAAAGGACAACACAAATGTAATATCTATATAAAAAAATGTTATGCCACAAAATTAAAATATTACATCCACAGACTACAAATTGATAAATATACATATAAAGTTCCATCTGTGCAGCAGGTCAAGGAAGTTAATGCATCAAAATGCAGATATATAATATTCCACAACAGGTGGCACAGTAGTATTAAAAAACAGGTTTGCACCACCCCCCCATAAAATATGTTTTTGCTACCGATCATGCAGATAACTAGGAATAAAATTCTGAGATTAAACCCTCCTTGAAAATTTGTTCAGCCCCCAGTCTTCAAAATGTATCGAAGTGGATGACTCCTCCTTGTGTGTAAAATTTATAGAGAGGCGCCTAAATTTATTTCTGGTTATGAACCTGATGGTGTGTTTGTGTGGGTGGAGTCAGCATGTCATCCTTATATCGCATGTCTTTCCTCCTGAGGTCCAAAGACAGATGGTGAATGGTCCACAGTGTGAGCTGCTATGGACTGCAGTTCTGTCCAAGGTGTATGTACCATTCAGCTCCTCCATGGCCAGCTGGTTAGGGGCTGTGCTCACCTGCGGCACCCAGAAGTGCAATAGATACATCAGATACAGTCAGGGCCTGCCCAAGGCAAAAGCTGGGTTGCTTAGAGCCCAGTGGCCACCAGGGGGTCCCCCATCAGCCTGCCCAGACCAGTCTGGCCACCCACAGGTCTGGCTCCGCCCCTGACAGTACCTTGTCCATGCTGGCTGGGTTTAGCCTCATGATGGAGAAGTGAGCCAGCCTCTATAGCACTATGTTCAAGGTGCATTTGGAATACAGCTCCTGCTGCTTAAACAGCTCCTCCATAAAGACCTTGTTGAACAGCACACTTAAGACATCATTAATGACTGCTGGGCAAGGTGGGTTGGTGGAGGATGGAAGCAAAGAGTCGCATGAGAAGAGAATGGCTATGGTGGATGTCAGTTCCCAGGAGCTATTCCAAACATGGTATGACCAGAGACTAGGCTACTAAGGTATTCAGGGCTTTGCAGCTCAGGACGCTAAAGCTACAATTCAGTGCCTGTGTTGTGAAGTTACAGACATGAAAAAAACATGCAGAATCATGTAGCCAGGATACAAACCCTCAACCCTGGAGGGTTTCAACCAACCTGTTCAGTATGAAGAGCTGCAGTAACAGAGTACATCACTTGCTGGTTGAAACAAAAACCTGACTTGGACTTTTACTTTCTGGACCGGAAAGTACTGTGGAACCATTCAGTGTATAGTTACTTAAAATACTGAAATATGTTCCGATCATTAATCCTGAGTGAAGTTCTATTCTGTTGTAAAACAAGATACAGAGGGTCTCACAATACCCCTTCTCTCACCAGCCCAAGCAGCTGATCGTTTTAAAAATAGAGAATGCCAGGCTGCCTATTATAGTAGTGAATTATAAGGGCTACATGATCTAGTGTAGTCAGTGGTGAACCTTTAGGCAGCAGTGAACTTAAATATTTCAGTGCGTTGATGGGAATGTCAGCCAAATGAAGTGGAGGGCGTGTAAAGGGCTCCTTTGTACTGTATTATGTCTGGTTTTATTCCCCATAGCAGGAATAATTTTTTTTGCACATTAGATCAGATCTTGCTTCCATGACTGAAACATTCTTAACAGCAAAGTGTATTTAAGCAGAAGTGAATGTTTTGCTAAATTGTTGCGCGTTGGCAGTTAGGGATTACCTTTCTTGGCTCTTTTGATTGGGATATCCTGAGCTCGCAGACATTGGTCCAAGACATACATTTCGCCATCGAGACTGATAAACATTAAAGGAAGCGTTCTCAGCGACATCATAAGGATGTCAAGATAATACACGGCGGATAGTAGTTCACAGATGGGTTTATTGTGGCTTCAATAATTAGCTGTTTCTGCAAGAGAAGATATTTTAACTTCGAGGTTAATTGAGATGCACTTCAGGATAAATGTGTACATAGGGGATTCATGAGATATATACAAGAACCAATCAGAACGCAGCTTAGCGAAGGTCACCTGAAGGACACTGCCACCCTAGGAAGGTCCCATTAGCTGGGAGGGGAACAGGTTAGGTCATCAAACGATAAATTGAAGCTTTAAAAACAGACCAGAGGAAATAGAAGGACAACGTGCTCTATGAATGTGGCCGAGAGAAGTCATCCAGCTGAATTCACAATGTAGGCCTATTTTTAGTTATAAATATAACCAAGGTTTGACTGCATTGTCTGGTTCTATGGTGTCCACTTGAACAGTATATTTTGGAAAAAAAATCCTGAGACTATTCTTTATTTTATCATGTGTTGTTTTTTTGTTGTTAAATCTCTGCAATACGGCGATTTAACAAATTCTTTTATTTATAAATTCCAGGCTCACAGCGACCCTATACTCAACAACCACTTACACAAAATGGATAGATGTTATGTATTACCAAGCTCTAATCATTTAATGTAAATGCACGACACCATGTTACCTAGTGGCTTGTGAAAACGTGCTACCGAGAACACATTCAATTTCAAGACTACATGAATACAAGAAAAGGTCGATCTATCTTGTCCGTAGGTGTGAGTGTGCGTGACAGGAGGGTGTACCCTATGATGGGTTGGCAGCCCGTCTGGGTTTATTTCCTGCCTTGTGCTCATAGCTTGCAGCCCCCGATCCCCCAAACCCTGAAAAGGACAAGTGGGCAAATGTCACGCCTGTTTACAACACGTCTGCCTCGTCTGCTCCATCGGCGTTGAACAAGCATACAACAGAAACAGACGTATTGGTGAATTAAACAAAAAAAAGAAAGTTTCACGTTACAGGTCAGTACTGAACCCCCAATTAGTTAAAAAAAAAAAAAAACAGCATGTGATTTGCCAGAGGGAGGTGCCCTCATGTCACTTGGACATGTTACGGATTGACATTGCTGTCCTATAAAGAAGCCTATCAAATAATGTTCACTTATTTGGATTATACAAGGAAAGGACTGCATGCCACATACCTGAAAGAGCGCAGCAAATCTATTTGGGACAAAATCCACACGAGAGCGCTACTGAATAAGGAGGTTCTTCTGAGTTACTATGTATTTAATGGTCCATTAATACAATTAAATTAACCAATAAAATGCTAAATATCATAAACGAAAGCAATTACATTTAATGAATGCACACATACACAAGATTTCTTCAGGAATTCAGTGATTTATTGAAAGAAAATCAACTATTAATGTTGACAAAAGATGAACAGTAGAAGACTTCCAATCATTTAAAGGGCAAAGAGAACATAAAATATGAGCTGCATTAAAGTAACGTTTAAACAAACTATATTCAGCTGAACACAGAGCATTAGATATTAGAATAACCATGAACATTTAACAGAATTTTGTATAGCAACCTGCCAAGTGATGAGACGTCAAAGTGTAACGTACCAAGAAAAGGTTTAAGGAGGGAAAAATGTTTGAACAGGGAACAGAACCGAATTGAAAGGAGCTGGATGGAGCCCTTAGATTACAGTCCTCTGCCAGATGATGCGTCACAAAGCACTATGGGAAACAGCACAAAGCAGCAACAGGGTTATAAAAAAAAGGGGGAAAAAACAAAACATATGAACTTCAAATAAAGAAATAAAGCAAAAGCAAGAATTTTCTGGCTCGCCTCCCATCCCTAGAATTTGCTCACAAAGAAACCCAATGTAAATCCCAAAAGAGAATCCAGTACTTTTTACTGAAGCAAGCTTGCATGCAAGGTAATATAGAAAATGCAGGCCGCATTTGAGACATCAGGATTGGGCCCGATGGCCCAGTCATATCCTTGACAATGAATAAATTGCTGCTTCAATTTAAATTGAATTACCCTGTTATGACCCATGAACATGTATAAATAAGCTTGTTTTTGGTTAAACACTGATTAAATAGAAGCCAATATGCACTCATGTATGCTGCCATTAACATTATGGTTGCAATGAGCAACAGTCATTCCTCAACCCGCTTGTCCAATGCAGGGTTGCCGGAGGGGGGGGTGCAGGGAAGACATTTGCACACTGTACAAGTGTCAAACCAAGATAAACCAAGAAACACCTTCTGTCACATGCATGTATAACCAGGTCATTTGGCAGCATCCTACTACCAGAATCATCACTCTATAAAATACAGGTTTCTTTAGTACATCAATTATCCAAAACGTTTATTTTTTTTTGTTTGTTGTTACGTGGCATCTTAATCAATTACATATTAAAGAACGGTATTGCCTTGCACTTTTTCTGTTTACATTCACCAGAGAAAGAGACTGCGATTGGCTGACATTTATGTGGGGAGGCAAGAGGGTGTAAGCCTGTGATTGGACAGGCCAGGCCTTGGACCCAAGCCCTGTCCCATAATGCCTGTATAGCCTAACGACAGAAATGACCACTACTGATCTTACACTGGGTGTTAGTAAAGCTCTAGGTCAATGGTTCTCCCACCTCCCGGCAATGACACCTACAAAGTGTCCTATCTGCAGTCAATCACGTCACACCAAAAGCATAAAAATGCTTTTTGTAATACTGTCAACCAGCCCAATCAGCCTCAAATCATTTTTCAGCATTTAAGGAATCTTTGTTTAGTTACTAGTTCTCATTATACCTGGGTAGGCAGGATAATGGACAGTGTAACAATCTGGTCATTTACTGTCCTGCCCTTTAAATCACTTATTTGTTTGCATCTTACCATCACACACAGCCCCCACCGCGCTGGAACCTAAATAGAACTGCCTACATTTTCTTTTAACAGCTGACTGGAGGAGAGAACCATGAGAATTTAGAGCCGCATGGACACCAGCCCTGGTCTTTTTAGAACCAGTAAGATGCATGGATGCAATACTGCATGGATGCAATGAGTACAAATGACCAATTAAGTTAATAAGGATCTTCAGGCTGCAGACAGGCCAGGACTAGATTCTGAGTGACCCTAAGGTATTCTGGTCTACACACAAGACGGACAACTTTGCCAAGACTGACAGTTAAGAAAGTTACAGTTAAGATAAGCAATTATGGGAGGATGTGAGAATGTGGATGACAGCAGCCTCCACGGGAGAAGCAGGAGGCAAGTTCGTTCCCTTGGAGCACCACATGAGAGCTTCCTCACTCAGGGAAGAAAGGAAAAGGTCGCTGCAGAGAGTACTGAGCAGCTTCAAGTGTAAAACTAACCTTGCACTAAATATTTCCACTGCTTGAAGAAGCAGCAGAAGAAGAAATAAAGTGTTTGGGGGCAAGAGCCATAGATTTGCCCTCATCACTTCTACATGAAGCTAAACCTGATCTGATCTGATCAAGCAACTCCGTACTGTGACTGGATTCTCTCAGGCTGTATTAGGGGCCTGGGCACCGGAGATGCCATCACAACATAGCTGCATGTTTTCATCTCCACAGCTGATTCTTACTAGTTGAACATGAATAAATATTAAAATGAAAGCAATGCCTTTGTTTGCAGACCGTCTTATAATTACAGTGGTGAAGAGTAGTTTGTCGTTTTATATAAGACATAGGATTAACAGCAGTTGTCCTCTGGATGAGTTTAGAAGGTCACACCCTCCCCACAGATCAGTGTTAGACACTGGAAGCTAAAGACAATCAAAAGCTTACAAATCACCATACAGCACACAGCAGGGTGTACTGAACATTATAAAAACTTCCATGTGAATGAAAAGTGCCACAATGGCTTCATATTAACAAAATGGAAGGCAAACTGAATAGCATATTCTCTACATTAGAACAAACAGAAGTCACCATGAATCATTACAAAATAAAACTATCCATTTATTTCTGAGGGGAAGCTCATAACGCAGTAGAGCCCACAATGTTACTTCCAGAACATCTTTGTATTTTCACTGCGATATTCCACATGTATTTATGCCTGCTTTCACTGTAACACTAGAGCACACACTTCTTCTCTTTGAAGTTGTAAAATGTGTCATGACTGTGCATGACTGACTGAAAACAGGCTACCTGCCACACTGGGGACAAGGGAGTCCTGGACGCTGGATATGGTGGGGCAGTCCAGCAGTGAGTGATTTTTCTCTCTTTCGTTAAAATGTGCTGCACCTACCCTGCCCCTCGTGAGACAGACATTGCAGAGGCTGGGCTGCTCAGGTGGTGTGCAGCTACATCTTGGATGGCATGCCTACCACCTCCGGTGGGCCCAGCTCCCCGTCCTCCTCCCGCAGCTCCCCCTCTTCTTCACCGCTCTGAAATTTGTCGTGGGTCCACTTGGGGCTGCCTTTTGGGTACAGGAATCCCCCGCGTGCTCCTGGGTACTGCCCCCTTGGGTGAGGGAAGGATCCACGGCCATGAGCCCCCGGGTTCAGCCACTTCCTGTCCCCACCCCGGTCATCATGCTAAAAAGCATTTTCAAACATCAAAGTAAATAAATCTATGACTTCCATCCATCTCCCATAATCACTTGGCCAGCAAGGGTTGCGGTATTAATCATTCTAGAGAATGTTTTTATTTATACAGAATATATAAATCTATTCCCTTATCAGACAAGCATGTCATCTTCTTACCTAGTGGGATGGTATAATTTCCATTCCATTTACTAGAGACTAACTGGGCCCCAAGAGATCCAATCTAGCAATTTAAAATCAGTCTTTGGAAATAGTAGCTGTCTACTTACTTTCATTACTGCACATGAAGTAAGGTCTGTTCTTAAAAAGTGAAGTGGATCGCCAGCAGGGAGCTTGAGAACAGGTACTGATATCGCGTTTCTACCCGACCAGACAGCACTCACCAGGTAGTACCTCCTGCTCTTCGGCGTGTACTCTGGGTCCCACTCCTCCTCAGGGGGGTGGACTTCCGTGTTCGGGGGATTCCCATTCCTCGAGTAATTCCCCCTGTTCCACCCGCGGCCTCTGATTCTGAAGTGCTAAAAAAAAAAAAATGTGCAGGCAGAGAAAGGTCATCAGATAGGTGAGGAGGATAGCAAATTACATCCAAAAAGCAATGATGTAATCCCTGGACAGGAAGACAACACAAAGAGCATAACCAAGGGTTCAGGGAAGCCAAAACAGGAACCAGGCCAATATGAGGATCCAAGATTTTCTGCATATGCAATAAATATCCAATTTAAAATTTAAAGCTTTGTGCAATATCTATTATGTAATTTGTCACAACCACTGCAGAGAGACATGCATAATAAAGATTATATACACTGCAAAAAAATCTAGTAACATTTCAGATTGTTCCTGAGGAAATTGGGGCAGTGGCCTAAAGGTTAGGGAAGCGTGCTTGTGATTAACAGGTTGCTGGTTCAAATCCCCAACCAAAAAGGTACCCTGAGCAAGGTTCCACCCCCACACACTGCTCCTCTGGCACTGAATTAGCTGCCCCCGGCTATGTCACATATGGGTTAAATGCAGAGGACAGATTTCGTTGTATACTGTGTGCTATGGTGTATCAACAAGGACAATCACTTTCACTTCATATCAGCTCATAAGAACGAGCACAAAGGTCATTTAAGACCACAAGGAATCTTAGAAACAAGGCTTAATCTTGTGTTTGATTAATTTTAGATTTGCCGAAACTCACAATTTTAACAAGAAATTACCCAGCTAAACATAAAGCATGCAAAATGTAAAAGATAACACTCATCCATTGTTATACGTTCATTATACTGGGAACACAGGAAATGTTTGCAGAATATCTGCAGAATATAACAAGCACTACATAAATCACCAATGCAGCAGGTTAGGCTGCACAGTAACTGAGAGTGGGCTGTCTGTAGCAGAAATAGTAGGTCATGGGCAGAAACGGCGCCCAGGGACACGCGGGGAGGGGTGAGGACACGAGGCACACTTACAAAGCCCCCAGGCTCGTGACCTTTCTCCTCAGAGGCGGCAGCCTGCTCCAGAGGTGGCGGCGGGCAGCTGCGGCTGAATCCCTCCTCCCCTGGGTGACTGTCCTGTGCACCCTTTTCAGGAGCACGGTAGGAACGGGATGAAGAGGATGATGAGGATGATGAACGAGAGCGCTTCTTCTTGCTTTTCCTGCGGGAAAACATGAATGAGGAAGGGCCTTCAGCACTCAGTAAGAACCAGAGACTGTACCCGCACGTGGCTTGATGAAATTCGGCAAGACACACTTGGACTTCTTGCGGTGCTTGGTGGGTTTCTCCGTGGAGCCCGGTGAGTCTGCGAGCTCCCTCCCTGCGGGCCGATGCTCTCTCTCCGGGTAGCTCACGTGCTGCGCCACGTCCAGCCACATGTCGGGCACGTCGCTCCGCACTTTCTTCCCCATATCCTAGAAAATCACGGTCAGCTGCATTAGCGCTTGCTTGACTGCTCGTGCAAAGAGGCACATGAGCATACAGAATTAAAGTAAGATGCTGTATCTTTGAAGGCAAGAAAAAAAAGAAAAGGCTGAAAAGAAGAAATTCAGCAGTGACGTAGAAAGTGTGTCCCGAAAAAGCAGGGCAGAAAGGAATGCAAGCCTGCTGCTAACTAAGGCTTCCAAATATGATTGACAAATATAAAACAAGTGCATCTGAAACATGCTGCAAAAGTAAGGTGATTCACATGACCTCTTTCATTGTCATAACACAACAGTAACCCATGTGAAACGTCGTCAGACAGAAAGCAGCACAAAGGTGCGGGCAACTGCTGGAGGGTCATTCTGTAGAAAAATCATTTTAGAGTCACTGAATTATCACCTTGTAGCCGACTTCCTCATGTTTCACTTCCTCAAACTGGTGGGAGTACTTTTTAAATGCACTGGGGGAAATGTCAATCCTCCTGAGGAAAGAAATGAAAAATCGCATGACCATCAATGCTTCGGTGCGAGGTCAGTGTGAGGCCCTTCAGCCCAGCGATCTGTGCTACCTGTGGATTTCAGGGCTTTTTCGGGACCTCATCTCCTTCTCAGCAGCTCTGCGCTGGTACATGGAAAAACGCTCATTCAGCGTCATCTCTGGAGAGGGGAAATGTTGCGCTGCAAACACACAAGTCTTACATGTCAAGATCTAAATGACTGGCCAAAAAAATGCTGCAAAAATGCTACGGTGCAGGTTCATCATTGCAGATATGACATGACTAAAAACAAGGCTGGGGGGCGGGGGGTGTCACCTTTGATGTGGTGCACAATGGTGACAATGTGCTGAGCAAACAGCTCGGAGGGGCTCCGACGAAACTGCGCCGCCTGGATATGATGGAAGATGGAGCGAAATTCTCGGTTCTCTTTGGCCGGGTGGACCAGGTCCCGAGAGATGCGGCGCTCCTTAGTCAGAATGTCAGAGGAGCTGCATGCAAGGAGACATCGTGGTTTACCCCGAGTTCCGAACGGGGAAGGTCATGAGAAATCCCTGCCCCCGAGGAGAGAGGCGTACCACGACTGCACTTACGTGGGCTGCTCGTAATGGCTGGAGCTCAGACTGAAACTGAGGTCCTCCTCCCCCCATCTTGCACGAGGGGGACTGTCCCCAGGCCGCTCCTTTCTCCTGCCCTTTGGAGGCCTGTCTGGGGATGGACCCTCCCGTTCCCTCCTGGCGGCAGCTGCACGTTCCTGCTTACGACTCAAATACAGCTCTTCTTCCATGTCCTCCAGGTCATTGCACTCCTCCTCAGGCCGGGGCACATCTTTGCCTGGGGGCAAAGGGGCCAGCTCTGCCCATTTGCCAATGCCGTCATCGAGTGACCCCCGACTTGGAGGGGCTGCTCTGCCCTTAGGCTTGGGCTCGTCTTCCACTTCGCGCTCCTTCATCCGGGGCCGGGACCGAGACTCCTCCTTCACCTCCTCAGCAGCATACGGGAAAACAGAGGACTTCTTGGTGCCTCCCTCAGCAGCACTGGGATCCCCCTCCCATTCCGACCCCTTTTTACTCTGGTGCTCTGCCAAGAACCTGGCCAATCAGAAAGAAGAGCAGCCTGAAGACATGTTCACATTGCACGCTTTGTTAGGTTTTTGCTTTATGCAAAAGCATTCAAATAGAAGGCTTCAGATCTGCCACATGAAGAACATGCAGGTAACAGCAGCCAAAGGACCTCTATCTCAGCACTTATCCAAGCATTACAGTCCAGGAATTACTACAACTCCCATGAAGCCTTTCTGCCCACATCACCGTGTGTCATCAGAGCAGCACACCAAACCTTGAAGTGCCACAGAAAGCAAATTACAACCAAAGACAAGTTATCCAGCAACTGATAAGAACCAACCACAATCATATAAAATGGGAATACTTACTTCTATTTTTACCCAGACATCTCTTAAATATTTGGATTGCATACAACTTCCTTTTAATGCACAGCAGAAGACAGAAAAGCCACAACTTTGGTTAATTAACTTGGGAGGGCGGCAATGGCTCCCATTTTAAATATTCTTCCCAGGATCTTTGAAGCTGAGCACAGACTAAACAAATTGAAACACAAATAATTATAACCCAGCACTGAGCAAGCATCTTAAATAGGAAAAAGAGATCAGACAGAAAAAGAGGACATTTAAAGAGAGATGGGACATACTTCTTAAAGGCAGAGGAGATGGCAGTCTTTTCTCCTGCCTTCTGATCCTCCTTTGAGAAGAACCCAAAACCAGACACTCCAGCCACAGGGCCTGGTGGGCTCTTGCTGGTGGGTGCAGGGCCGATGCTTTTCCAAGAGGGGGCGCTGATGCTAGAAGCCCCAGTCTGAGAGCCTGATGGCAGTCCCTGGCTGACAACCACAGCGGAGCGCAGCTGTGGACTGGCATAGTCTGATGCTGCAGGCCCCTTCTCCTCAGTGGCTCTCTCTTTTGTCTCCTTGGTGCTGCGCTTGGCCGGGGGAGAGGAGGAACGTGAAGAAGGGGAAGAGGAAGACCGACGGGAACGGACCGATGAAGAGCGGTCAGAGTAGCGAGACCTGCTGCGTGAGCAAGGGCTCCCTGATCGCCTTCGGGGAGTGCGTGAACGAGAGCGGGAGCGCCCTCTCCTGGGGCTGTTCTGGTTCTGCTCGTGTGACTGTTGACCCCGTTGGTTCTGCCAGTTGTTGGATCGGTACCCATTGTAGCCATAGCCCCCACCTCTCTGGTAGCGGCCCCGTGGGAAAAATCCCCGTCCTCGCGGACGGTAGTAATAGGGCCTGCGGTATCCACGGTTGTAACCGCGGTTGTAACCACGGTTGTTTTGGTATTCTCTGGGATAGTTCCGGTCCCTTCCATGAGATGCCGACTGAGATCTGGAGCGAGATCGAGACCTAGAGCTTGAAATAAAACAAAGTAAGAGATCACTGACTAGGAACCAAACTGCAAAACTAAAAAAAAAAAAAAAGTGACAACAGATTGTACCAAGGGTACACAATGAGATTTATACCTGTATCGGTGTTTCCTGGACCGTGACCGGCTTCTGGAGCGGGAATTGGATAAAGATCGAGATCTGGACCTGGACCCAGACTTCGACTTAGATCGAGAAGGGGACTTCGGAGCCTTTTTTTCAGACATGTCTACAGTAGTCTCTTCAAATCTTTGGGAGAGTACAGCAAAACATCTAAAGTTGGCATTTGGCCTAAAAGCAGTATGTCACAATCATTTGAAAAAGCAGATATGGAAGTCTTTCTACTTGTAATAGGCCATATAGCATTACTGCTACAGTTAACAAGCCACACAGCAACAGCCAGGATAACCTTCTGAAGTAATGGAAAAACAAGACAGAACAGAACAGGTGTTTCTATCGCACTAGTAATATCATGCTAGTAGGCTGCATGTCAGTGCCAGTGAATAGTGCAACACAAACAAGGTAAATTCAGCCCCAAAATGCAGACACAAAATTGTGCAGAAAAAAGTGGAAAATTGTGAACAGTGAGCACTACCCAAAACTCCCTAAGAATATTAACAAAAACTAACTTTTACATTTGCATAACAAATTGGTGTAAACAGCAATAAGTGATGTACCATCACTTTAAGACAGGCTTTCATACACATTCGGCAGGTCACACTGCATGTTTGCCTTGGCTAGGGGTTCCGAACCCCCAGTTTGCAAACCAGTAGCAGTCCATGGCAGTATTCCACCAGGCTACGGGATGCTGGGTGTTTAGTGGAGGGTAGGTTGATATCCAGAACTAAGCTATATTTTAATTTTTTTTTACAACTAGTCATGTTTGCACATTCTGTCCTCATCTGATAAAATGTTAATGATTAAAATCAGGAACATTTCTTTGCAAAGCTGGTAGTAAGTTCCATTTTGAAACAGGTTAGGTGTTCTTCTGAATGACTTCAGAAATCATCAGAAAAGCTTCTTTAATTCAATGACAGGATTCCATTTTACACCTGCCAACAGTTGTACAGAAAATGACACAAAGTCACATGGGCTGAAGGACACAAAGTTGGATGTGTGGTGTAGAAAAAAAAAGGTTTAATGAAAACTAGCACAACTTATAAGAGATGTACAAGAGTCTGGCCACTTTCAGTCAAGCAGTCCCAGTTGAATGGGAATGAAAAATATCTGTCTAACAAGGGAATGTACTCTTCTAACAGGAGGTTAATTTATGACATGGCAATGAAACAAAGAACTAAAAGGGCCATAGAAAGGGTGCATTAGAATCCATCTGCAAGTGACTAACTCTCCTACTACTACCCCAAACTGGAAATCCCCTTTGAGAAAACTCATAATATAGAAACGGAAGTCAGCTCAGTGTCTCAGAATCAGCATTGAAACTGCAAGCCTGCAAGGTGCCAAAAGCCCCTCTCTCTCCTACAAAGCAGCACCAGATCTACACTGCCCACAAATGCAGACCACAAATGAAGGCATCTTCCTCCTGCATAAAAAAACAACTTAATTTTATTCCCAAACATGCACACATATACTGGACTCTCACTCATATATATTATATATACACACACTCAGCAATTTATAGCTTCACATTAACAGTTCCCTACTACAGACATGCAGACATGCAGTCCGGCTTACAAGAAAGGCTAAAAGAACATCAGGAGAGATCACATGCACCTACTTGGATTTGTTTCATGCCTTTGTTCTTTTATAATGGCATCTTTCCTGAAGCAATACTCAAGTGTGAAATAAGCTCAATTATTACTGGGAGTGTCATATTATCAAAATTAACGAATACACGGCCCGAGTGATTGCGTGACATAACAGACCATACAAACACGCATTTATACCAAAAGCAGTTTTACTGAAGCGACGTGAAGTATAACAAAAATATTGCTACCGTTAAAATTAGTGTTAATCGAAAAGAGAGACTTACTACAAGCACTGCAGCTACTCGAATATAAATCATCTCTTCATTCGCAGTTATAAAAAACGGGGCTGCGTGCCGGGCCTCTTCCTACAGGTTACCAAAAAGCTCCGTCTTAAATAGCTAGAGAGTTTTTATGCTGTACGACCATCCCGACACAGATATTTCATTCAGTTTCAATACTGACTAAGGGAACGTCATCTCTTGAAAGCAACGTACAGCTTTTAACCCTATGCACCAGCACTGAAACTGCATCGTAACGTCGGCCCTCTATCAACTAGCAGAGTCAACAGGCAACAAAACCAAATAATATTACTTGTGATTAAATAAATATATAAATTTAGCTACACGGCTGCGTAAAAATATAACCGAACTCGGCTCGTTTCACTTAGCTTAGCATGGGCTGCTAATCACGCAGCAAGGAAACATTGGATTGCTGACATGCTAACAAAGCTCGCCAGTACTTTCGATAAAACATATTTCCTTACAAAAGTAACTGACCATGTAGCTCTGTTAATCTATTTCATTCACTCACCACGTACAAAATATCTTCATAAATAAATACCTGGCTGCTTGTCTGGTTTTACGTCTGTGATCCTGCTCCGCGTACACAGTTAGCTGCAGTTGGGCGCTAGTGAAGCTAGTGAGTCGCTTACAAGCACAAGGTCGAAATTCCTTCCTTGTTTGCTGTCGGGATCTTTTTCAGCGAAAACATTTCTTCATGTCTTGTTAAACAGGCATTAACCAACATATACAACAACCGAATGAAGGCGTTTATCGTCGAATTGACATTGGAAGCGGAAAACACAAATGTGGTCTAACGGCTGCCTGTCACTTCCGTCCGGATATCGGGCGCACGCTCTGGCTTTCTCGTGCTGTTAACTCACGCGACACTTGCATTCCGAAACGACGCAACGAAACGCTGTTAAAATGCAGTATAGAATACAGACGTAATGTCCAGTTTGAGTGCAAAAAATTATTGTCCAATTAGGTACATAAAAGGACTTTATAAGGACTTTACTCCCAGGGTTATGAAGGACCGGGCTAATTAAGATGAATAAGCAGACTGAATGAAGACAGGAAATATTCCAGAATGCGAAGGACCGGTTATTCTAATATGTGTACCGTTTCTAGCAGTTCATTATATTTAAAATGGTTTGAGTCTTTCAATCAAGATTAAAGCATTAAGAGATGTGTTGCGATGTTTGAAGTGTGCTGACATTTTACCTCTGGAAAAGCATCAAAATGTATTCAATAACATCGTTACATACTAAGCATAAACGTAACGCGTCAAGAAAACTGATTAGACGGCCCATTCAAACTAGTTTTTATGTTTATCTTTCAAGTTATCTATAATTAACAAAAGACTCGAGAAGTTGAACATTAATAGGCCTTATAAAAATAATATAAAAACGAATTTTGAGCCCACATCAGAGCAGGAATTATTGTGGCTGAAGAGCCTAACGTGAACATTTCCAGTCCAGAAGGATTTGACTGCTATATCAGTTATCTAACCTAAATTGCTCCAGCTGAATACCTAGCTGTATGAGAATGGTAGAGAAATATCAGTTAAATCGCTGTATATGGTGTAAATTTGACCAAGGTCAGGCCACATTTGTGTACTATTCAGGTAAATGTAAACAATAAAATCAAAAGCAGAGATCAGAACTGAAGAAATACACTTTATATACATAATTTTTTTCACCTTGGAGTTTGCGGTTGCCCTATGTCGCTATTACCTCACACCTGTATAGCTCTGTGTTGAAATCCCACCCCTGCTCTGTATTAGTAAAGTTTTCCCCTAGCTGTGTTTCTGAACATCTGTGTTTTGTAATGGGATGGCATCTTCTCCATGGTGCTCTCCTGTTCTTGTGCTCATGCCTCCATGGGCGAGGTGGTTGGTGACCTTGTCCTGGATAACCAGTTGGCAGATGTGAGGAAGTTCGAAAGGAAAATTCTCAGAAATCTAATCATGATTTCCACTTTACTTTAGTGTTCACATTAACTTTTAATTATATTAGACAATTTCTGTTATTTGTGGTTAAGCAGCACAATATTTAAAAAAAGTATGAGTAAATTACTTTTACAAATACATTGCACATGCAGATCACTGGGTGAGACTTTTCATGTTGTCCTTCACCATACTAAGTTAGGCTAAAATTTTCATCCATAAAAGTCATTAAAAAGATGCATCTTTCATTCTTCATGACAGGACTTGCCCACATACTGTATGCCTTAATTACACTGACCCAAGGTGAAGGAAATGAAGGGAACATTACACTATTCCTACATTGCACCCAGAATACCTTCCCTTTAAATAACTAAAGCACTAGAGACAAAATGAAAAACACTTTGTTATCATTGTAACAGTAATCATGATTATTACAACAAGAATAATCTGATATCTGTGCATTTCCTCACTCACTGGTTATTAAATGCATTACTCTGTCTGTTAAATAGTAACACAATCTTCCACTGTAATGTTTATAAGGAAATTGAACATAGAACAATTCAGTGTGTTTTTTTTTTGTTCTACAAGTAATACTCCAAGGAACCTTCTGCGAGAATCCATTTGTCTGTGAGTGAATCTGGAAGCTCTCTCCTGTTAGGCCTATCCGTCATTTTTGGCCTGGTGCTCTTGAAGGGTCGTCTTCCAGCTGCCTAGAGGACTTCTGGAAGAGTGACAAAGTTTGACAAGAGAGTAGGGGAGTGCATGCATGGATCCATGAATTACACCAAAATGAAGATGCATACATTTCCAAATTTGACCACTTCACACTGTCCTGCTTCTACAGTTGGTATCTACCATCTCATGACTATGTTTGAAAAAATTTGACCAATCACCTGTCACGTGCTGCGGCTGCATGGTGCTAGCCCTCATCAGGAAGGGAGACCCGCCCTTGAAGACTAATATTGGCTCGCTGTGGATGTCAGTCTCTGACCTATCCGGCCCCCTGCTGTTGGCATTGTTGTGATTTGAGAGATGGACGATCTCCTCAAGTTCAGAAGCCACAGCTGTGACGGCAATTCCATTCTGTTTGGCTGTCTGGATGCCGTTCATCACAGCGGCCGAACCTCGGTTGGCAGGGCTGGGAGACAACACAGTTATCTTCAGTGCCGTCTATCTGCAGACACGCAACCTGTCCTCAGGCAAGTGCTACTACACAGACCAGAATCACATGTTTAAGCTTATGAAGTAAATTCGACCTGGAATGAACTGAAAACTTTACTTACTACAATCAGTGCTTCTGCTGGTTATATTTATGGTGATTTAGAAGTATACATTAGAATCATTCAGTATGATTTCTATTCCTACAAAAGCAAGAGAATGTAAAACAACTTAATTTCACCTGTATTGTAAGCTTTCCAGTGATTGGCCCATTGCTGGATCTTTGACACCAGTCGGGTCTTTCTGGTGGCCTGCCAACACTGCGGACAGATTACATGATCTCAGCACATTTTACATTTTTGAAGACCAGTGAATCTGGTTTCCAAGTTCTAGGATTTCATGCTTTTTAAGCGGCATGTAGCTCAGTACATCCTGCTGCCTATTTTTCTGCTCCAGCATGCTATCGACTGACCTGTGCCACTGTCCTGGATCACCTGCATATCTGCGCAGTCGGCCAGGGCAGCCAAGGAGTCCTCTGTCTGCGGAGAGGAAGGGTTAGGGGTTACCTGTCCAACACAGCGCATAAATCGGCAGGACAGGATGAGGGGATTCATGTCCAAAATGTTCGCTGAATCGCCCAAGCGCAGTGGCGTCAGCTGAAGTCATACCTTCTCCCCGCTGTCGGGCTTGCGTGTCCGTTTCATGATCTCGTCGAGACGCTGCAATGAAGAGAAACAAGAGGTGAGCAGGACAGCAACAGCAGGGACGTGCAGTTACTCCACCGTTGGAGCACAAGGGGCCCATCTGCGGGGAACACTGACCTTCTTCCTCTCCAGGCGCTCCTGTCCCTCCTTCTGGAAGTGTCTTTCTCGGACAAGTCGTCTTTCCTCGGCCGCAGCGTCCTCCTGCTGACGGCAGCACTGGCGGTTAGCGAGCCTCAGGCTTTGCCCGCTGTGGTAAGCATTACGCTAACGCGAGTTAACCTCTGTCTGAGTCGGACATGGCTTCTCCGTGAAGTACTCACCCGCCTCTGCTGCTGTGTCTGCTCCATCGCTGGTGTCTCCACTGACAGAGCTTCGCCCCGCTTTTGTGTATCCCCCTCCTGTGCCTTCTTCACTGCCGGCACCCGACACTCTGGCCTAGACAGCAAGCGTGGACCATCAGAGCAGCGCAAAAGCAAAGTGGTCACATGTCAGACAAGCTGCTCATCACGCCATGCCAGCATGCTTCACCCGCTGCGTTGCTAGGGGTGTGTCTAAGCTAAGAGCAGCAGCCCTAATGATGCTCCGGCAGCCATGCCCTGTGCGCTGACCGGCCTCGCTCCTGGTCCCGCCTCTCCCTCTGCTCACGGGCCTGTCGTCGTTTCTCCGCCAGGCTCCGCGCGGCTTCTTCTGGGTCTGTGGTTCCAGCGCTGAACCTGCCAGGTGCAGCTGAGGTATGAGGGGGAGTGGACTCTGCTGAGGCTTGTTTGGGGCTGGGAGTTTGGACTGGTCGGCTGAGGGAGAGGGGTGTGGCCGGGTTAATGGTGGGCGGAGTTTGTTTCGGAGTGGGCGTTATGATTGGTGTACTCTGGGACAGTGCTTTCATCTGGATGGTGGTTGGTGGGGCCTTTTTAGTATCGGCAACTGCCATTAGCTTGACCATGGAATGAGGCTTGGGGCCTGGTGAAGGCTGCTTTTGAGTGGAAGCTATGACTGGTGTGCTTTTCGAAAGGGGTGTGGCCAAGGCAGCAGACACGACGATGGCAGGAACGCCAGCTGAGCCTGTGAAAGAGACCAGGATTAAAAAAACGATGAGGCCATTGGGACATCTAGAGAAGATCAAAGTGAAATTAAACATTCAAACACCAGCAGGAGAAATCAGTTGAAATCCAAAGAACCTTTAAGCAGAGCTGAAATATAAAACCTCCAGAGAGCAGAAACAATAACAGAAGGGACTTCCAGCATGGTGCTCTGTGATGTGATTTGTAATACTTCAGTCATTTAGTTAGTGAGAGGCAGCTGACGCATGGTGCTCTGAGACCTGCCTGATCCTTCCTTCACATCATAAGACAGACATGGAAATGCAGTCGGCATCCCTGATTGGCTACCAGGTCGATCATCACATTCCATCTGATCTTTCTTGAGATCACACTGCTGGACGAGTCATTATCTGACAGCCTGGCCTCTTCATTAAAGTACCTTTCTTCTCAGTAGCCACAGGCTGGCGTGACACTCTCATTTTCCCACCAGTGACGGGGGAGGCTGCTCTTGGTGGCACTCGAGCGGGTGTCTTCGCTCTCCTGGGGTGCGTCTTGGAGCCTGCGGGGGTCTCTGATCCACTCGGTTTGGATATGGTCCTGGGGGAGGTGGGGCTGTTTATGGAGGGTGGAGGGTGACAGTGCGTATTGGTGTTTGACAGACAGACAGACAGACAGAAACTTCATTAATTCCAAAGGAAGTTGGTTGAGAAAATAAACATAAATCTCCTGTCTTTGTAAACATCAGCTAGCAGCGCTTCTCTCTCAGCTAAAGACCCCCTGGGGGGCATTTCTGTGTGACTCTTCATTGGCAGATGGTGTCCTTGTGTTCTGATTGGTCAGGTCTGTTCAGAGACAAGTTCTGTGCCAGCTAGTACCTGGGCTGAACCCTGGGCTTTAAGCTGGGCATGGACTGCCTCATCTTCAGGCTCTGCTTAGAGAGCGCATTCTTCTCCTTCTCATTCTCTCTCTCCTTGTCTTTCTTTTCTTTTCGTCTCCTTTCCATCTTTGATACAGAAAGCAAACAAGATAAACGGGACATTGCAAAAAACCCAATAGGTACAGCACTGTCGTGCACCGTGTGCCGTGGTGCGTCGACAACGATCTCTAACTTCGAACTAATTACTGTGATGAATTATTAGGCAGTCAAAAGAAATGTTTAAAGCTATTTGTCTGGGTACCAAGTGCACTTTTGCTAAGAACAAAAATTTACCATTAGAACAAATGAAAATGAACTGCAACACAATAAAAACTGGCAAGAATTTCGGAATCAGAATCAGGTTCATTGGCCATGTGTGTATGTCGCACGCACAATTTGTTGGTGTCTCTCCAGTACAATGCAATACAACAAAACAGTACAGATTAAATACAATATAAAAGGCATCTTTCTTCTGATCTGTAAAAAATTACTGCTATCTTTTTGGATGGCTAGATGAACACTGCTTCAGTTCCCGAATTTCTCATCAGGAGCAGCACAGCCGTTCCATTAATTAATTAACTTAATTAGTTAAAAAAGATATTGATTAGCTATACGAGGTGTACTATTGGTCTAGTCAAAAAATACATGGGTGTATTTCATGGTTGTTGAACAGGGTGTCCGAAGCAAAGGTTTTGAAATGGCTAAGCTAACACACTTTGATAGGCGCGATAGCAGCGTTTTATGCCAACGAGATCATTTAAACATCACTTTCTTTGGCTGCTTAAGATTTTTGGTCACTACTGCAGCTCATGAGATCCTCCTCAGGGTTTCCGCAGTGTGCTACCAGTAAATGAAGACTAGTGTTTGATTCGCCCCCATGAGTTCCTCAACACACAGCGAGGGTCTATTACAGTTGTTCGAAGGGAGATGCGTTCAGGAGAAGTGATGAGAGAGAGACTCACTGAGTCCTGCTTGCGGGGGGCAATGTTAGGTGTGCTGGCTGACACCTGGAATCGCTGGGAGCGCTGCTCACCACAGGTTGATAGTGGTGAATTGAATCCTGCAGGCGAGTCTAGGTGGGAATCAGGAGATGTTAGACTCTATACACTGAAATACAAAAGTAGGAACCGACCAAGGACTAGAAACTAGGAAGATGAACAGTGGGAGGACTAGGGACCCTACAGGGATGTTCCAGGATCTGCTCCAAGCGTGGGGCTTGGCGACTGTGGAGCAGGGCTTGGGGAGTAAAGGGCTTCGGGGGAGGGCGACGAGTGTCCCTGAGACAGAGGGCGTCTGGTACTCACGGGCCCCCAGGGTGCTGCTCATCAGAGTGGTGGCACTACGACTCCGTGCCAGAAAGGATAGGGTGGGTCTCATCAGGCGCTCCACAATGCTGGCCTCCCACGGGCTGAGCTGCCGTCTGCGGGCTGACACAAGAGGGCGCTCTCAGTACCGGCACACATTCGCATCTCGCCTCTGCTAAACAAACGAGTAAAGAGACCCACAAGCTGGCCAGAGACCGTACAGCAGAAACGGCACCCTTCACACACCAGCTTCCACCAACACAGCGAAGTACAGCGACACCCACCAACCACCTACACGGGGCTAGGAAATGGGATGTTAAATCTTTCTACCTTCAATCCCCAACAGTATGGACCCGTCTCCTATATCACTAACGATGAAGGGGCTGCATCAGTGCGGTCGGCAGCAAACCATAAGGCACGACAACCGCTACACTCTCAGGAAGTTACATGGTGCGCCTCGTGTACATAGGAAGGCACTCACCGTCGATTGAGGCGTGCGAATGGTACCAATGCCACGCAAACGATATCCAGCGCATGGCTGTGTGCCTGTCCCAAGGCTGTGAACTGGTGAATACCACCATCTCCATCTGTACTGTCACCTCTACAGCCCATACCGTGAACCTTTGGCTACCTAACCAATACACACCAGCTAGCCAGCAATTTCCCAGCATGCATCACCTCCAGTAGTCACTCCTCTTATATTGTCTTAGAGTTCATTTGCCAGGGCCTTCACGAGATGTACCCAAGTCGAATTATCATCATCATCTTCATCCAGGCCTTCCGTGGTTGTAATGACACCTAGACTTTGGGGGAGTCACCTGCATAGGTCCCTACTGATCTGTTTCCGTATTTCCAAATCCCGGCGGTTCCAGTGCTTCACATCTCGTCATTTTTAGTTGAAACTGTTTTCCTTCCCATCAGGGTCATGGTTGGCTGGTGAGTGTGGACCATCTCTAAGCAGAGAAGCAAAATTATGGAATGCTTCCCTATTCTGTGGGACCTGGAGTTATGCTCCAACATTGATTAGACATGCTGGTTTCCCTTCAAACAGCATCAGTCATCCAGCATCATGTAATCATGTTGGTCTCCATTGAAACTGCAAAAAAAAGCTTCAGCATTGGTCAATCTGCAGTAACGATCCAACATTAATTGGCAATGCTGGTTTCTGCTGCTCCCGCAATAATGGCCCAGTCATTAAACCGTCTAATGAGTGTCAGCAGGGTGTGCGAATGTCAT
This sequence comes from Brienomyrus brachyistius, assembly GCF_023856365.1. Taxonomy (NCBI): domain Eukaryota; kingdom Metazoa; phylum Chordata; class Actinopteri; order Osteoglossiformes; family Mormyridae; genus Brienomyrus; species Brienomyrus brachyistius. Next base: position 8,484,929 of record NC_064555.1, on the reverse strand, counting down.
CGTTATCTTGCACTCCAAGTGGCCATGGGAGACTAAACAGGGATTACTGCAGTGCTGGTTTGCATCTAGGGGGTCCCACGCTTGCTCAGCAAATACACAAACAGCCGACATGTCATTGGCTCCTCTGCCTACAAATTATAGCCTTTAAACGTTACCGGAGGTCTTTACCAATTGTGGAAGGCTATGCCTTCATAAGTGAATAATCCAGCCTTCAAGTCATGTCGGAAAAATGGTAAATACGAGATGAGAGCAGATGAGCGCTACTACAAAGTCATATTTACCAGTGGGAAATTTCCCGACTTGGGGGCGTGTCATTGCAACAATCATGGCGGAGGCAATGGATAGCCCCACCGTAAAAGGCAAATTAGTTTGAAAGTAGCAAATTTTATGTAGCGTGTCATTAAAAACTCTGAATTGTTTTGAATGTCGAGAAGATTGTTATTAAATGGTGAAAAAACAACTATAGGTTTTTTGTCTCAATATCTGTTATGTGGCTGTTCAACTACCTGTTGTTTGAGGAAGGGTTTACGAAAAGCTCAGTTAACGCTACGAATGTGTTTTGGCGCTGGAGGAACGAAAAATTATAGCAAAACAAAAAGCAACTTCCTTATCACCTCCATTTCGCTCCGACAGCCACTTGAACATGCGTCATGTCATAATTACAATTTCCCAACTCCCTAGTCAGATCTTCCGAGTAGGACTTGAAGGCAGCACAAGACTGAAATTGTATGTTTTATTTTTTTACAAGTAAATAACATGCAATGCAGTTCAGATCTGTCACTCAGTTAAAATTTTGAATTTTTGGACTTTACTTAGTCTCTGAAGTCCTCAGCCACTCAATACTACTAAGTAGCTTAGCTAAAGTGCTAAGTATTGAATAAATAGAAAATGTATGATAATTGATGCTTTTTCCAATACTATTATTATTATTATTTAATGATGTTATTTTACTATCTGCTTTCCATTAGAATAACTTTAATAGATAATACCAGCTTTACATTTTTTGAGGTCTATTCCAGGCTCTTTACTCTGATTGGTTCCCACATCAGCCAGTCATTTGCAGCCTGTTCTCAGACTGAAAACGACGTCATGGAGGTTTCACATGTGACCGATTGGGACCCTGGTGTTTACTGTGATTTATGATTATGCACGATTACCCTGAATGATATTCATAATGAATACTTAATCAAAGCTGGTTCATTAAAAGCTTGGCTGTAATGTACCCAGCACAGAGATTTGACTGCCAGGATCAGGCAACTGGGAATCTCTTTGCCTGGGGAATGTGCTAAAACTAATAATATTGCAGACATTTCTCAGTGCATTTCCCTTACATGCATTTTTTTAATGCAACACACATAAAAAGAAAAACCTTTTTACTAATAGAACTGTGTAGCCTCGCTGTTTTCCACCTTAATGGTAAGAAGCTGTGGTGCCTTGTACATTAACTGGTTGCTATTTTTGAAATTTCATTTAGTGCCCTAGTTCCCTAGAATGAAGTGAAGCTACACACTGTTTGAGTGTGGGCTGCCCTGTACATAGATACCGGTGCGGATTTGCTGACTTTTCACAAGCTCGGTGGAAACCCACAACCTCCTCAGCTCGGTACAGAGGGGTCAGGACGGTAAATCAGCACGTGCAGCGGAGAAATGTAGACACGTGACAATATGAAATCCAAAAACTCTCAGGGTAGGTCCAAATGCAAGGGTAGAAAATGAAACCAAGATGGCCAGGAGGACAGGTGGGGTGGTGATTAGCAGGCGACTGCAAACGACAGGAAAACAGTGAGAGCCGGGAGAGGCCTGGGGGGCGGAGACATGACGAGGCTTGTTGAGGGGTGGGGCTTCTTACTTTGGCAGGGAGAGTTCCACAGGGTGGCAGAGGACTTCGACAGCCTCTTGCTAATAACTGAGTCCACCTGTTTCGTCAAGTTGACCATCGATGCTGAGCATCTACCTGCACCAGGGAGAACGAACATGGTTCAACATAGTTCACAAGGTGGGCCTTGCCTTTGAGGGGGCCAGGAACTGGGGTTTCCCTCCCAGGTGATCTGAAACGGAGCTTTTGGCTAACGGACCCTCACAGAAGAGTGGTGTGTTTCCAAGGCGAAACGGCTATTCGGACGCAGTGCGGTAAGTTCGACACACAATCACAGACTCAAATCACTACCTGCTGACCAGGAGTCTCTATACACAACCACAGACCAAGAAGCCAATTGCCCAGGAAGACCAAAAGATTGCAAGACCAACCTCATGGTGCATAAACTTCCAACACACAATTAAAGACCAAAAAGCCTAACAGACTATGAGATCTCACTCACAACTACAGACTGAGAGGCCCAACACCATTACAGAGTGAAAGATCCAAAACACCATTACAGACCGAGAGGCCCAAAATGCGATCACAGATGGACACAGCTATAGACTACAAGTTACTATATGAGCTCCTGTTTCGTAAAGCTGAGGACTAGGCCGTGGAGGGATGTGACTTAGACTGCAATTTACGGGAGTAAGCTGAAGATCTGCGAGCTCTATGAAAGACACAATCAACCATCTTGAAGCCAAGATATTATCCATTATGGAAAATTAAGACAAACCCTGTATTTTCCTGTAATCTTTTTTAGTTTAACACCCTCATATTCCACGCAGACACTCCCAAGAAGAATGTGCTGAGACACCAACCCACCAGCTTCCAAATAAAACATAACCAGTAAGTACTAGGAAACCTGTCTGGCCACATGTTTGCCTTTTGCCACAGACCGACTCGACAGACAAAAGTGGAATATACCATTGGCCGTTTCATGGGGGTAGGAAGGGTTAGCCAATAACAAGCTGGACAGGTGACAGTGGGGCAGGAGCATCAGATAAAAGGTACAATATGACTGACTAGGGGAATACACCATTAATTGTTGGACAGGAGAAAGTGGAGTGTACCACTAAGTAGCTGCAGAGGGTTCAGACAGATTGCACCATTAACCAATGAACTGATGCGGAGTGTACCATAAATGAATAGTACAGAGTAAAAGTGGATACACCATTGACTACCGGACTAGAGAGAGAGTGCAGAGAGTGCAGCAATGACTGTGGTGGGACAACTTTGAGGTGTTCTGAGTGATTCTGAATGCTGTGGTGCTATTCCAGTTCCAGCAGCAGCGAGCCCCTCTTAGCGGTTCCAGCTCTGGCACCGCTGTAGGACTCACTTTCCCTCCGAGAGTTCTGGTTCAGGCCTCCGGCCCAAGACCCCCTCTGTTGCCGGATTTCTGCCCAGGTCTTCTTCACAGACCTCTTCACTGCTGCTTCGTAGCGAGCCTGAAAGATGGCCCAGAAAAAGAGAGAGTCACATGCAGCCACCATGCACGCTGAAAATCAACAACTCACCCAACCTGGGGCTAACATCTCCAATGGGCAGCGTACATGTAGCTCAGCACAAAGGGGTTCACTTAAGGCCCCTATTTTCATATGCAGTTCAGAAGCTTCTAGTTGTCCAGTTTCACTGCTGCTGTTTGGCTGCTGTTGGTACCAACCCAAGCTCACTGAGAGTCTTGTGGTTCAGCAAACTTCCCCCACCTTCCCATTCAATGTACAGTATGACATCCAGTCAGCCAGACCCTGTCGCTGTCTCCCTGACACCTCCTCCTCAGCTCCCTGATACCTCTCCCTCAGTTCCCTAGCACTCCTTAAGTCTGTGACACCTCCTCAGCTCCCTGACACCTCCTCAGCTCCCTGATACCTCTTCCTCAGTTCCCTGACACTCCTTAACTCTGTGACACCTCCTCCTCAACTCCCTAACACCTCTTCCTCAGTTCCTGGACACTCCTTAACTCTGTGACACCTCCTCAGCTCCCTGACACCTCTTCAGCTCCCTGATATCTCTTCCTCAGTTCCCTGACACTCCTTAACTCTGTAACACCTCCTCAGCTCCCTGACACCTCCCTTTCAGCTCCCTGACACCTCCTCCTCAGCTCCCAGGCATCTCCTCTTCAGTTCCCCCACCTTGTTCTTCTCCAGCTTCTCCCGCTGCTTCTCCTCCAATATGGCTCGTCGCCTCTCTGCCAGCAGACGCTGCTCCTCCAGCTTCCTCCGTCGGTCCCCCAGTTGCTGGTCCCTTAGACGGCGCGCCTTCTCCTCCTTCTCCAGCCAGTGGGCTCTTTTGGCAGCTGGGGCGGGAGGGAATGCAGGGCTGTTGCTTGTGTCAGTAGCACAAGGAAATGCCTGCCTATCTATGGATGGAGGATGGATTGAGCTCTACAGCTAGAGCGATGGAAGCAGAATAAACTTTTGAGCAGCCCTACAGCAAGTGTGCTGAGAAACTCAGTACTAATCAAACAAGACAAGAGTGACAGACAGACTACAATTAAAAAGTATAAAAAACGCGAAATGAATGACAAACTATGGAGTTATCTGCAAACTCCACTGTACTTCTTACCTTGCTGCTGGCTACGCTCCTCTGCAGACAGAGATAGGAGACACTGTCAATCATGCAAGTGGACCAATGGCAACTCAGGTAAGGCAGTCACATGGCAACGCAGGTAAGGAAGTCACATGGTAATGCAGGTAAGGAAGTCACATGGCAATGCAGGTAAGAAAGTCACACGGCAATGCAGGTTAGGCGCAGTAAGGGAGTCAAGAAGAGCTGCTTAGTAACATGTTTCCCAGCTGTAATTATTAGAGGGAAATAAGTGGAAAAGGTCACATTCAGTGTCAATAGTGATTAATTCATTAGCATCCTGTTAACGTCTGACATCACCGCTAAAAGCAGTCATTCCTCCTGTGTAATTAGCTCACCCATGTGCTTGGCCCGTTCCTCTCTCCTCTGCCTGGCCAGCTTGTGTCTCTCTTCAGCTTTCACGGCCTCTGCACAGAGAGACGATGCATCTCCTTTGCAGGTCACGTTCATGACTACATTTCTCAGCTACAGTAGCGCTAAAGTGCCCTAACAGATCAATAAATGACTGACCTCCACCCCAGCAATCTACATGCAGAACATACAGAGTTTGGCTTTTTTATTTGATTATATTGCTATGGAATATTGAATATTCATATATGAGGGAAGGGTATTAATGTAAAGAAGGGGGTGGAGTTTGAAACCAATAATGATCTGTTTTCACGCAATCTAATGACATACGTATGTATGCTACACTGATTCATTTAGGGATGAATTTTCCATGAGTTAAAATGGTAAAAGGAGAGAGGTTAGGGTGGCTGTCATGGGCTGGGGGTCAGTGAACAGGCGTACCGTTTTTTGCCGGGGGGGTATCAGTAGTTACAGGGAGAGGCCCTGCGTCTGGGGCTGAATCCCCGTGTGGTTTACCGATGTCTGTTTGAAGGGTGGGGGCGCCGTCAGTCTTGACCGAGTCCTTTTTCGCCGCTTTGTCTTTGCTCGCAGTGCAGTCCGTGATCACATGACAGTCCGTTTGGGGCAGGGCGTGTGTGTCTGAACTCTCAGCTGTTTTTGGGAGGTCAGGAGACGCTGCTTGCTTTTGCTCAGAGCTCATCTCCGGTCCAGATGGGAGCACTGATGGGGGGAGAGTGAAAAACATGGCTAATAGCAGTGAAGCCGGCTCCTCCCTGTCTACTTAGACAAAGCTTACCGAGGCTTTGAAACCGACAGCTGTTTTCTAGAAGGCAAAAACCCTCAGTCTAATGCATGTCCCCCCCCCCCCCCCCCCCACAAGGTGAGCCCGTTATTCTACGAGTTCACTGACAGTTGTCCAATACCAATGCGATTCTCCGAGGTGCAAACCCTCGACTGGGCCCTGCCTTCCGGCTAGCTAGTGCAAGGCAGCGTGAAAGACACCGTGACGGGCACTGCGAAACACTGCGGGGCACTGCGAAACACTGCGCGCGTGAGACACTGCCGGCATCGCCGTCGCACGCCGAGCGAGAGTCTGTGTGAGTCAAAGCGAGTGACGGTGCAAAAAAACACACAGAGTGACCCCCCCCCTGTGAGTCCAGGCTATAAATATGCCAAATATTTCATATAAAGGACAAAAAGTAGAGACTAGACTAATCCAGGTTTAAATGGAAAAGTAGAAAATAGATTCAAATATGAGACTAAAAGGGAAAGCGATTAACCCCAGTGCAATATGCAATAAACAGAGAGTAAATGGCCTTCGGGGATAAATGACCTTGAGCTTGTGGCTGGCAGAGTGAAGTCACCATAACGCCCATGAACCCTAATCACTCAAGGGACACCGGCTGGCCTTGATCTCTGCCCCTTACTCGTACATTGCTTTGGACCGCAGCATCTGCTAAATAACATAAATATAAAATTCAAATGTGGGTAAGTGGGGCCAGCAGTCAGAATCAGGGGATTGAGCTGGCAGCTGAAGGGAACTGGGTCAACCAGAAAGGCAGATAGTAGGTGAGCGGGTATGGGGTCTGCGTGAAGGGGAATCGCGAGAGGAAGGGGCCGGTCCCAGTGCCGCGCCAGAGAATACCTGTCCGGCAGCGTCAGACTGATGAAAAGTAGGCCGTGTTAGACAGACCTCGAGACGGCTGGGACCTCCTGCTCTCATTCTGAGCGACAGTCAGGCTGCTTGTCATTGCTGAGCAGCCTGCCACTTACCCCAGGGTCAGTATCGCATGCTGACTCTGTATTGCGCTAAACAAACATGCCTTAACATCTCGATTAGACTACCTTCTGAGGTATCCACCCCAAACTCATTAAACATACAGATGTAACATGTCTTGTCATTTTACGAAATCAATTGCTTCACTGGAGGAAAATCGGAGTACCATCACTATGAGAGTCCTTCTTTCACCTCCCCTTTTCTCTCTTTCACCAGAGATGCCATCTCACCATCATTCCCTGGGGAAACACACTTAAGTCTTTTTATCCCGCTTTTGGCCAAAACAGATCTTAAAAGGGACCCTATTCTGCTCATCTTCATTATTCGTAATTTTATTTTTGGCGTAAACTTGAACAGATTTACATGCTTTAATGTTTCGTAAACACATTATTCTTCTCATACTGGACACCTCTATCCACCCTATGTCTGAAACGCTCTGTTAGAGTTTTAAGTCCCACCCCCCTGTGTGCTCTGACTGGTCAGCTTGCCCTACGCATTCTGCCCCTGTCTTGCAGGGAGGCAGCCAATAAGAATTTTGTTACGAGGTGACCTCACCATGCCTTGGAAGTAAGGGCTGGAATTCCAACGATATGTTTCAGGCAGATTAGAGAAGAGCGGTTTCTCTGCTGAGAGTTACTTCCTTTGGCATTAACTTTGAACCTTTAAGGTTCAATAGACCATTTACATGCACATAAAGCTATACAACACACTAAAGCAAAGGGAAAAACTGAAAGGGCATCACACAGGCCGATTAATATTTTCTAGCAAATCTCCTAAATAACAAAATTCCTACTGAACCGACAGAAATAATTAATCCCTTCAGTTTCCGTCACATGCTGCTGTCGCTGTCTTTGCAAACCCAATTTGTGTGTTGCTCAGGCTAACTGGCTGTATTCTTGTATGTTTTTCTGTGCACAACATCAGTAGCGCGCGTCCCCCTGATCCAAACACAGCATGATTTCCTCTGGACCCTTTTGATTTGTCTAGCTGCATGTAAATGTCAACATTCGGACAAAAAGAGTCCCCGTCGGTTCCAAAACACAAATCTTGCTAGTTACCATTTTTGGCCCATTACAGGAGGATCAAAGGACAAGTCTGCTTCCCACAATAAATGTGGATTCTCCTACTCAGAAAATCAATGAAATGATCCGAAAGGAGAATGTGGAGAATGCAGACAGTGTAGAGATAGGGAGAACTTCCCGATCTCCATCAGCATCCATAACCAATATTTACACCCAAGGGCATAACTTTGGGTTGAGCACTGAGGGGTTGAAAGCTGCCCTCATTTATGAGGGTCCAGGGGATTCGTACTGGCTGATTATTTATGTCCATACTTACACATGAGCTCTAGCTGATAACCAGCCTGAAGCAAAGGGTCAGGACTACAAGGAATAGAGGCCAGGATAAACAGTTTCGGGCAGAGTTAATTTCTTATATTGTTAATATGTATACAGACATACAGTATAAAATAATGCTAATTATGAAATTAAAAGTAACTAAGAAGAAATCATTAAAATTTGTGGATACTTTGCTATAACCTGTAAAAATACCTTTGGCATGTTGCTGTTACTCAACCTTGGATGGTTTAGTAAATCCGCAAACATATGAATGGATTGCAGTAAAGCCAACTGATAATAAACCATGTGAAATTCTTAAGATTCTTAAGCACTATCTGAATGAATGCCGCCTGAACACTGATAACATGTGCTGTTGATTTTGAGGGATATATGAGAAGAACAATGCCAATAAACCACGGTTCCCTAATTCCGGTCCTAGGAGGCCAGAATCCAGCACAGTTTGCAGTTTTCCCTGCTCAAACTCATGGTAATCAGCTAATTACCAGAAGCCACACTCTTAACAAATGACAATGACTTGCACGTCAAGCTTACCACACCAATCACAATGGCTGGATGCTGTTCACAGCGCTCAGTTTTAATGTTTAGTGCATCATGCGTAGACTAAGGTGAAGACCGAGGTAAATCGTACAGTAGGGTGACACAGATTTATCCATTTTCTGGGGGAGGTGCGCCCGGCGCTACCAGCCGTTTTAGAATCAGAATGTTGGTCACGTGTGAGCGGCAGTCTGCTCGTTTTTGGCAGGTAAAAAGATGCCACGATTCCAGGTTTTGGCTCGATATATCACAAATATTTACAGAATAATGGCTATTGGCGTTTTTTTAAACGATTTTTATCATTGCACCCACTCATTAGCAAATACATAGCGGGGTATATTGTTGTTTCTGAAATGGCGATCTTCTGCATCCTGCGGTAATTTTAGACAGCTAGACATCAGTCGAACTCCCACCTTTAACCGGCGCGACTCGATTCTACATCTCGTTTAATCGTAATTGGTAAGACACACGAACACACGTAAAAATAACTTAGATAAAGGGGCTTATAGTCGCCTTCAATGTGAAATGATTTAAGCTATACAGATGTGGGGAACAGAGGATTGATCTTCGGGAGATGTACTAACGGGTTAATATTCCCTGATCTAATAACATGGTAATGTTATTAAATAATAAATTAAAATGTATTTATGAAAAAGAAAGACTTGTATTTCACTTTCTCTTTTCCGCAAGGGAAATCTAGTATTCTACAGGCAAAAATAAATCTGCATGCATCAATCTTAATATTACAATAAAAAAGTAATTACAATAAAATGTTATCGTGAACGAAAGAGAAAATGCTTTATTTAGTAGAGATACTCTAGACTGTAATTAAGGGAAACGTTTGTAACGTTACTTTACACGCAATGCAACTGCCTCTCGTACATTTCTATGGGGACACGTCTGGTGAAAATTCCAACTACGCAGTCAGGTTAAAATCTTGAAAATGCAAGGTTTGAGATAAAATATAAAGGTATGTCAGTTAGTGATTCTATCCACACACGGACTACAGATTTTACATAAATATTCTCAGCGATTTCGTTGACATTGACATGCTGCGAAAGACGAAAGAGGTCATTCCGATTTAAATGATTTAATCAAGGACACTTCTTTCTGAATTATGCATGCGGGAGAGCAAATTCGCAAAGGCGATCAAACGTATATCAAATGTGAAAGATAACTTACGATCCGCAGCCTTTTCAGAATTGTCTTTGAAAGCTGTGCAATCCATCTTTAAAAATCATGAGCTTCTTCACTCCACGTTATCCAGCCGAAAACATTCCTCCAACTCTGAATCGGAGAAATAGTCGCTTTAACCCCGCAGTATAAAACGAAATGCGCTGGATATTATTACTAAAACAATTACAATACTTGAATATTAAAAATATTTAAATTGTCGTATTAATAGTAACTTGAAAATTATAATGAGTAACCCATGTGACCACGAATTACTGATTTTGCTCCAGCACAACGTTAATAAAACTTAGCCAAGACGCAGGCGTTGATGCCCGATACAGGGCAACAGCTGATGTTCGGTTTCTGAGCCTTAGGATTTTGGTCCCTAAGTAGGCTAAACCAAGTGCACCAGGGGGGAAGCGTTCATATTTTTAAAACTGAAATATTACCCCAAGGTGAAAACAAATTCTATGTATACTTAATTAGTACATTTTGTATTTAAAATATAACATCGCATCGTTCTTGTATTTTAGGGGCCTTATTTTATGTAAAATTCTGATAGTATGCGATTAAACTCCCTGTTTTCCGGGATAGTTTTGTCCTCCAAAGAATCCCGTTGCTGCCTTGAAGTTAAATTAAAAGGCTGTCACCGAAAATATGTTAAAATGTCACTCGTTACATTCTCCCAGTTTGCCACATCTGAGATGGGTTATTCGGATTATCTGATGATGCGGAGTTTTGTCCTCAGAACACATCATTGATGCTTTGTTCTGATGTTCATAGATAACATCTGAACAAATCTTCAGAAAGTTCTGGTAAATAGATGCTATTAAGATCAACTGGCAGTTAAACAGCTACCATTCAGGATGATGAAGATAATCCACAGGATAGCAGAATTTCGTGAAATATGTAATAAAACAGATAGTAATATTTGAAATGTATTCAGTCATACTCTGAATGACTTGGTGGAGGTGGTGGGGGAGTAGGTTAGATAATACCTCTCCCCACATGCCAAATAACGACCTTTTCATATTCGTTGGCATAAAGTAACTTGTAAACAAGTTCATTTATGTTTCCCAGTGGACATGATCTGTATCAGGTCTGTTCTGTAGATTATGTTCAAAAATAACCTACACTGGTCATAAGACGGTAACATCACATAGACTTGCGGTACTGCAGACCTCAGGATCTTCATGTACCGGTATCACAACCCTGCAAGCAGAACACTCTCTCTGTCTATTGGGCAGGGAGGTCACAGCGGAGGCATGAAGGAGCTCATTGTGAGCTCAGATCTGTACCAGCGTCACTCGTTTTGTCTCTCACAGCATCCAGCCAGAAAGAGGGATTGTGCTACTGTACACTTACTGTTACTGCTGTGTCCCTAGACGGGCATACATCATCGAGTAGATGCTCACAAACAGCTATATGGCCACTTCAGACCGAAAGGTCCACAGCCAATCAGATTGTTTCACACCATAGCTGGAATAGCATGAACAACTTAGTGTGACTGAAAGTTGCATGGAGATTGTCTCGCGGTGTCAGGTTTCTCGATCAGGACACACAGTGCTGTCGGTCTGTCCTGCTACGCAAAGCTGGCAGAGAGAGAGAAACTGCGGTGTTCAGTGCACTGAGGACTCCATTACCTCAGCGACCAGCCGATGCGAGACAATCTGAGATTGGAATCCAACCTGAGCTGGGACAGGATGGAAAACAAAGACGGAGGGGCAGAGCAGTGAGCTGGGAGTGGAGCCAGGAGCATGAGGCTGCGTGACTAGGAGCTGAAACACTTTAACGAGGCAAGCAGGAGATGAAGACCGTAACAAGGAACCATGACAGTAATACATAATAGAAATGCTGAGCTCCTGTGGTTTAAAAGGAAATTCTAATACTCAGCAGAGCACTGATCCCCTTGGTAGCTGCAAAAGTGCCCAGGAGCCTCCCGAAAGCAGGACACTGCTACTCCATCCATCATCTAACCACTTAACCTTGTCAGGATTGCAGCGAGGGGCCTGGAGGTGATTCCAGGCAGCATTGGGCACTATGGTGTCTGAGGTATACCCTGGACAGAATGCCAGCATATCATGAGGCGCACGCTCACTATGGATAATTTAGAGACGTCAGTTAGCCTAACTACATGCTTTTGGACTGTGGGAGGAAACCACAGTACCTGGACAAAACCAATGTGAACATGGAGAGAATGTCATACAGACGGGAGGTGGGATTCAAACCCCACAACCCTAGAGACATGACACAGAGCATTGCTAATCTGTGCTACCCACAGCTATTCCAGAAAGGGATAAAAGTAAGAGTTACTTCCCTCTAGTGGATGGGAGGACTTTGGGTTAAGTAACAATTCTGATTATCTGGTAGCTGGCTAGTTGGGAAATGAATTAGTTTATTTAGAAATCTAATTATAAGCACTGAACTTGTCTCTTCACTGTAACCAGTTTATTGGATGTCACACGTACATCTCGTCTTCTCCACCGTAAGTCACACGCAAACATATAGAAGGAGAGACTGATCTTCATGCAGGGATCCATCTCTTGGAGATGTTGTACAGAAACGACTGCTTTGCAGGTATCCGGGGATCGTAGAGACCTACAAAAAGATGGGAATTTCACAGAGTCTTTAACTGAAATCAGTACTCACCACTTAGAGGTTCCAGTTATTGCCTGTCAATAGCAGTAGTGTTAGATTTATCAACTTGGCCCTACCTGGCCCAGGAAGTCCATCTCTGCCTGTTTCTCCGATCCATCGACTTGTCCCTGACATGAACACTGCACTAGACATGCACTTTCTGTGTGGGCCTTTGTAGTCCACAATGTTGTACTGGCCAGGCCCTGGGAGGGGAGGGGTCTTTGGCATGGGCACAGCCGAGGCAGCCAATACCAAGTAGTGCTTCTTCCTAGGTTGTATGTTAATGGGACAGAATTTTTTTTATCTAAACATTTTGAGTTACAGTTTAAATCTATCATAAACTAGAATTACCACAGAACCAGATGGTCACATTCACTCTGCAAAATGGCAGGTGGTGCTAATTCAAAGAATAACCTAGAATGGTTCTGGAAAATTGCCCATTATCATCGGTAGTTGCCGTGGCAATTCCACCTCTGTCCTCTGTTGTTTTCTGTACTGTGCAGCGACCACAAGATAATGTATAATTCAAATGGGACATCTGTGAATATTATGCAATAATAGTGAAATATCGATTGGGGTTAGGTCAAACTGTGAATAAGGGTGAATTGAATCGGGCAAAATGGCATGTTACCGCACAAAGGAACTGCAAAAATATCCCTTTTCAGAAAGGATGCATATATGTTCATGATATTTATGAGTTTTAATAAATGGGGCGCACAGTCAGGGCCGGTTTGCATAATTCCTGGGCACGGTATAAAACAAATTCAACAGGGCCCCCGCATGAAGATCTCTGCTCTCCTGGGCATGAACCCCCGCTGCCCCCACCCCTCTGGGCTGGGCCTGGGACAACTTCCTCGATTATGCCCCACAGACACTGGGCCAGTGCACAGTGAATCAGTGATCATGCATTCAGTCCCCCAGGCAAATTCATGCTGTTTTGTGCAGCTGTGAGGGAGCTGGTCAGTATCTCCCATGGCTGTCAGGCCCTGATAAATACAAGCCACAGGGGACGACTCACGGGAAAATGGTCCTCTTAATGGGCTCAGGGGGCTGGTTTGGTTTATAGGTTCCCGGCCCTGGGGCTTGGCTGATCACTGGGGGCTGAATACGGCTGGATCCAGACTTAAAGCAGGAGACGGGCACCTTAGGGGGCGTCTTGGTTAGGGCATCATTTACAGCATAATGACCTTAGACAGGAGAAAACCACAAAGCCTCTTCAGATACACTTTTCAAAACAGCCTATCCAACCACACACATTCACAGCAGTCACATGACTTATTCAAATTAATTCTGATAGAACATAATAATTTGTGGATTCAGAAAACTCCAGCAGGCAGATTCCGGCTACAAAAGCCAGGAAGCATGTAGATAATGGCTGGAAAACCATGCATTTCAAAACTAGTCACTTCTTTTACTGCACATATCGTTATATGGTGCTTCTGCATTGTTTACATTAGGGATGGACCACTGGCGGTCCGCGGGGTCATATGCAGGCCCCATTACGCTTATTTCCAGCCTGCTCACTATGCACAAATATTAAATGTATATTTTACAAATTAACAATATAACAAAACTTTGAAATTATTTCATATCATGCTGCCTGACCACTAGGAGGCACTGCAGTTACCTAACGAAAGGTAAATACTAGGGGAATATCTGGTTGAAATACGGTACAAATAGCGTGTTTTTTCTAAAGCCAATTGTTCTGCAGTCTAACTACAGACAGCTATAAGGTCCAATTATAAAGATACTAGATAAAAAAATATATACAATTAAAAATTGCTGCACTACAAGTTTCATTGCATTGCTTATAAGTGCGGGGCTACTGCCAGAGCGGTTAATAGGGATAGAGATAGAACTTGGCAAATCACTGTGGCAGACCCCCCCCCCCCCCCCCCCCGATTTACATGACACACGCGAAGCCTTCATATAGTGTGCAGACAGCACTAGTCTGCTTTTGTACATGTTTGCCACATAACTAGGCCATGTGGGCCTTATACAGCTCTGGAAAGAAAAAGGTTTCACGCATTTCTAAATTTATGGGTAAGCTGTGTGAAATATACTTATTTTTGTAAACTCCAACGTGACTCTTCTCTGTTTCTCATTGATATAAAGGGCTTCATCCTTGCTTTATGGAACTTCAGCCCTGCACTTCACACCACTTAATGTTTCCCATTCCATTTGAAGGTCACTTAATGTCATCAACCAATTCAGGAGGCACTGCTGGATAAGGTAATGGATATCTCTGGCGCTAGAAAGTCACTTCTGCTAAATCTGGCTGGTTTCCGGTCGTTCCCAGTATCTCCTGCTTCACCGTATTCTTGTGTACTGTGGTCTGTGCCAGCGGAAATAGGCTTAAACCAGGATTAGCAGATTCTTAAAAAATAGGGAGAGGTCTCTTAATTTTTTCCACAGCTGTACAGCCTTCACACACCAGTCACATGACTCCCAGACTGATGGCAGAAGCTCAGAAGAAGTGTCCATGCCAGACCGTGTGACACAGTGTGCTGAAGTATCTTACATGGAGATGGACCTTCTACAGCGTGGTGCAGGCCGCTTCTGCTGGTCTTCGATACAAATGAAGACCGGGCGGATACAGTGCTGTTCCTCTCAACCCCATTAAAAGAAACCTAAAACTCTCAATAGACAACATTGAAATGTTCATTCATAGAAATTAACCAATATTAGCAGATGCTAGAATCCAAGCAACGATGCTGGAGCCGTGAAGAACAAAAGTTGCTAAATCTCGGGAACATACACTAAACTTCAGTCACAAAGAGATCCATGGAAACTCATTATAAAACTGCCACAATCTGATCAGCGGTGTAGAAGTAGCCAGTTCTTCACAGGCTTTGAGCTACACACATGGTACTGGTTGGGAGCAGGCGTCTGATTCTGCGGGACTTCCACCTTCACGGCTATGGGCATACAGAAGACTCTGGTGCAGCCCTTGGCGGAGCTGAACTTGGACAGCAGGGAAGCCTGAAGGTTGTAGACACTGGGCCCGGGGGTGCAACGGCGGGGGGGACGAGGCATACGGGCGGCCTAGAGGTGGACAGCAATCTTCTTACATGGCACACATGCATCTGCGTCAGAGATGGAAAGTTCTGGTACGAAAGTACAAATCCAGACCAAGGTTTTGCTTCAATCAACCAGCTGAGTAAGAGCCACAGTCACACAGTACTCAGCTGGTTGGATGAAACAAAACCTATATTTTTACTTTCTGGACCTGAGCTCTCCACCTCTGATCTATAATACTACATTCTCCACCTTGCTTAAGCACTACTGCTTACGATGATAGCCTTTAAAGAAGGAGAACTATCTATTCTTGCTTTTCGAAAGAAATGTAGTTATGTATCATGCATTTATTTAATCTTTAAACCACCTTATCTTTTTAACAGTGCATTTCCTTGAAATCCAGATATAATTGAACTGAGAACCAAATAAAAATGGGCTGCAAAGGGGTGTGTTGGGTGTATAACGCAAGACAAAGGGGGAGCATCACTGCGAGATGAAATGGAGCACAATAATTGTCTTATCTCGCAGTTGTTTTGATAATTGGATGGTAAAATTGTAACTAAAATTGAAATTCAATTAATTGACCAGCCCTAATAACATCAAGGTTTTTGACAATGCTAATTCCTGTAGCTGTATCAGCTACAATTAATTTGGTCTTCTGATCCTCTACTGACGAACTCTACTGACGGAGTCTTGGCTGCACGGAGGCTCAGAAGATGACCTGCGATGCGAAACCGCCGGTGCCCTTCGTGGAGAATGAGGGGCTGATGAGGTCTGCAGACTGCTGGGAAATGTAGGAGCCTGGTCCTGGAGTGTCACTCTGCAGGACGGACATCAGAGATCCGATCACTGACATGCTGGTACCTGAATTACCACCATAGCTGTGTTTGTGCATGATGTTAGGCTAATATCATTTGTTTCTGTCACTGGTAATGGATTTATGAAAACTTTGTAGTCATTTTCACAGTACTCATACAGAATGTGATTTAGGGGAGCCTTCCAAAATAGGCAAACAAATATATTCAGCGAAAGATTTCCGTTTTCCGTTTAGACACTTGGAAGAAAGGCTTGCAGTTCTACAGCGACACACTGACAACTAGTGATGACCAGCAGGTGGCCTCATGAGCTAATTAGTGCTCCTGGTTTGCTATGGAGCATGATTTGAGCCCTTTTATGAACAGCGCCATCTAGCGGGGTCAGAAAATACAACAAATGGTTTTTGAAGCGTCCTTTTGTCTATTGACAACTAATCACCTCTTTAGAAAAGTATGCTAATTGGTTGGGTTTTTGATGGTCTCGTTTTCACCTGGACATCCTTAGAAATGAACCTCTTGGTCCCTGAGGAGAAACCTTTCTTGTCTGTGTTACTTTTCACCACAATCTGGTATCTAGTAGGGATTGAAGCCGGTCCAAGGCCTAGGAAATACCCGTATATTATTTTTTATTAAAACATTCCCTAAAACAGCATTTTCGTCAGACAACATGAATAAGAGGCACACTCACTGCCATTCGCGTCCATCTGAGGTTTTTCTTTTGTATAGTATCTTCCTGGATATCTCTGCAGGGAACGGCCTGAATTAAACGCTACACAGTTATCTTCCATCATCTCCATTTAACCAGTCATACGCAAAACACAGGTAGAATTTTAATTGTATAACTAAAACAATAATAATAATAACAATTGTTGGGTATTTTCCCCTAAACATACGCTGAAAACCAACCAGTCTCTGAAAACAACACGGACAGCTGTAACGATCTTTTACTTGCTGCAAGGGAAGTCCGGTCCTGACATCGAGGTGTCAGCCTCTCAGTCGGACACAGCCAACTTCGAAAGTGGAATTCCCCTCGCAGTCTCTTATATTGAGGTACACAAACAGGAGATGCAAATGACATTTAGCATTATTTATCACCATATATGGGATGGAAATATTCAAGCGACAGTTTCTTCAGAACTGCTATGCGAATTCAGAATTGCTAAATTAAGATAAGGCTGCTGCAGGGCGTTGTTTTCAAGTATGGTAACTAACAAAATGACAATAATAATAATGTATATTTCTCTAACAACAATAATAATAATAATAGCTAGCGCACTTATTTCTGCTAAAAGATTTATGTAGGTAAACTTTTGTTTTGTTACGGTAAATGAGTTGTGTTATAAACTGTGCAGATGTTTAGGTGGATCATATATAATGTTCTGTAAAAAGCAGATAATTTACAGGGCCGCCAGATTTTCAATTCCAGAGAAGGCTGCGCATACATAGGCTATACATGTATGTAATAGTATCATTATATTGTAAATCGTCTGTAGGGTTTGCGAACTACCCCAGCGCTTTTGATGTAGCTAATTTTCTGTTTATAATGGAATAATACAGGTTTGCCGAACGATTTCTTGCATGAGCGTTAGAATCTGAAAGCACGAGTGTCACACTGATGCGTAAGAGTTGGCGACCCCAAGATCATTTTAATATTAAAACAGCCTCTTAAAAATAACCAACATTTTAAAACGTGTAAAACATACGATATTAACTGCATGTTTAAAGTTATTACATTTCAAAGCAAATAATGCAATTACGATGACATCACAAATACAAATAGGCAATCTAAATAGTAACTGTAACATAGCCTACATAACTTCTCCGTCACATAAATCGTTGACAATTGTCTTTGTTTTGTACATATAAAACACACAGGGTAGGTGTTAAAGAGCAACGCCAGCGATCATACAACGCTGAAACGTACAGATCAGCCTATATACTGTATACTGCATATAGACATCGGCCCACTTATGTACTCCAGCAGAAACAGGATAATAAACGCCCCCGGAAAGTATTAAGCTTTCAGTAAACGAATTTAAAACGACCGATTCCTTGAAAATAATCACTATTTCCATCTCTTTCTGAATGACATGGGCGATGTCTCGATGGCGAGCGTTGAACCGTCTGTAAATTCCTGCACGCAAAAACGTAACTTGTATACACCCGTGCCATTTCCTCATTAGTGTCACATACACGATGCTGAGAGAAACACACGACTTAGCGGATATATTCTTTTATTTCCGCTGACATTTTGCGTTTAGTGTGCTTTGCCGTACATGCAATAATTACTCTGTCCGATAAATAAATGCGAATAAAATTTTAAGCAACTATTAGGAAATAGAGGCTTTTTAAAGCTAGTGCTATGTACTATTATATTTGAGCATTTATATAAAAATAAACAGAGAAGCCAATGTTCTCACCAATGTAATGCACTTTCCACACAGTGCCAATGGACTGTTTGCGTACGTTGCTATAACAGCCGGGAAACCGTTTGCACAATGGCAAGAACAAATCACTTAACCAAGCCCCTTTTCTTAAGGAAATAAAGATTTCTGCAGGTGAAAACATACTGTTTCTTACTCAGATGCTAATTTAGAAAATTATAAAGTGGTATGTATAGATTTGTGTGTGCGTGCGTGTGGGTATTTTGCTTCTGAAAGCCAGAAAATATGTACACTATACGTAAGGTCGCCGTACAGAATTTTTCTGAGTAAATTTCCACAATTATTTATGAATGGTAATAATAGGGTTACTGTAGGAGGGAGTTCATTTTGGGTGGCCTTGTGTCTATTTCGAAAGTTCAACTTGAAAATATGAATGCCAAACAGAAGATGAAAATTTTTATTTCGAAAATATGCACAGTCTTAGGCGTAGAGTGACTGAGTCACTAGTATGAAAATAATGAAAAACCTGACAAATAATTCTAAACAAAGAAAAAACAGGCCATAGATCATTCATCTATTACTGAGAAAACATAAGAACTTTAGAGATGCAGGTATATACTGTTAACACAGAGTGAAAGTAAAACGATGAATGAATCAACACGACCTGAAGTCCCTTCTCGTTGCTTATGTGCAGGAAGGTTTAGCACTATTGATCGACGACTTTGAGGCTGAACGACATCTCAGCACGTGCCAGAGGTTGCGCTCCGAGGTAACATTTGGCTGGGTGCAGCCGAACTGCGGGTAGTGAGACTGTTGCAGTGAATAGATCGGTTTGTTAGACAGCTTCAGATCAGATCCGACTGGTGCCGAAACGGCTCAGGGGGCGGAGCCTTCGCAGCTTACTGGGTCCTATTGCAGTCACGACAGAGGATACGATCGTTGGAGGAGTAGAAGCCGACGCCCACCAGTGACGCAGTGCAGAGTGAGCAGGTAAAACAGGCCCGGTGCCACTGACGCTCCCCGAAAGTGATGTACTTCACCTCCTCCTGACCTGCACAAGAGTGACACACCCTCAGTGCTCAGCAGTAAACAACAGACCTCCAGGATGCAGGCAATATGACGCCCTTCAGTGTAAATGTAGTACAGCCAAGTTACGAATGAGTTCTGTTCCCTAAGTCTGTCTCTAAGTAAAATTTGTAGGCAAGTCGGAAAAATAATACGGTACTTAATAATTATATTGCAATAAAAAGTAACTGCATACTGTACTGCACTGCACCTTGAGCTGATAAACCACTGGAGGCGCGCAATGTTTTCAGGAGCATCACAATGCAGTGCGCGCGTTCATTATTACGAGTCACTGTATTTAACTCCGTTTAACATAATAGGCCTTACGACAGTCCATTCATAAGTACGAGCTGTCCGCAAGTCAGACGTTCTTAACCTGGCCACTGCCTGTACCTCGGGCTACCTTCACGTGCATTTCCGTGACGGACACCTGCCTGTAATGGGCTCCCCACACGCCTCACACTTATTGGCGTACAGCCTGTTGTAGCAGATCAGGCAGCACGGTTTGTCCTGATGTGAGGTGAAGCTCTGGTCAGCCAGCGGGGCACGACAGGAAGCGCAGAGCAAGCACTTCCTGTGCCAGAAGACGCCCTGGTAGATCACGCCACCCTCTGGGAGTGCCTACCAGGAAATGCAGTGCTTAGGGCAGGGGTATTGTCATACTGGTATTTGCTCCATGGCCAACCCTGTCTATGCCTATACACTGATCACTGCCATGTAGACCGTCTCACCTGCTTACAGTGCCCACACCGGGGTGACATCTTGTTCTCATGACATGCCACACAGAAGTACTGGCCTTTGTGTGGGAAGTATCCTTGGGAGCCAATAGGCTTCTCACAGCTTTGGCAGATAAAGCAGTCATCGTGCCATGTGACTCCGTCGAGCTCCAGCCTCCGTGATCCTAAAAAGTGGAGATGAGGGGATCTTACTGTGGAGCAATGATAATTCACAGTGATGGTCCCCATGCAGGTTAGACACTAATGAGATGAGGCCAATAAGGGGCAGCGAAAGAATCTAGAAGCTGGCAAGAAATGCCTGCCTCCATTGTCAGACCAGAAGAAAAAGTCAAGTATCTTTAAGGTAGTAAGTGATGCAAATGTATGCAAAGTAGCAGAAGTGTTTTTTTTTACCTGGTAAAATCGGCATATTGCAGGCGTGACACTGTGCGGCAAACTCCCTGCAGTGGCAGTCTTTACACAGCAGCGCCCCCTCCTGGCTGCTGAAAGCCTGGTCAGCTAGGGACCGGCGGCAGTGGAAACAGCTGAGGCAGCAATCATGGTAGTGCTTGTCCTCAAAGAAAAGCTCCTAGATACAGGAGGGTGAATGGAAAGAAAAGATGAGAATCCTCACAGACGATGTTTTTTCCCTGAACAGGATGATGTTTATATCCTGATGTAACCAATGCTCAGGGAATGTAAAGTAAAACTGGCGCGAGCCTATGAGTAAAGCCCTCCCCCAAAAAGATACACACCGTGGAATTGTGCCCAATCAGCTGCCCACAACCCGCACAGGTCTTAGCGCACAGCTCGTCATAGCAGGGAACACAGTGTGGCTGCTCCTTCACACGGATGAACCTGCGGCCGTACAGAGAGGTTCTGCAGCCGACGCAGTCGAAGGCCTTACTCATGTTGTCCTGTGAAAGCCAGCCAGACAAAAGGAGGGGAGATCAGCAGTGGACTCCAAACGGACTGGTAGACAGCTAAGGCCTGTCAGCAGGTATACTGCAGGGTTTAAAATTTACTATTTAGCTTTGTCTGAATTAGAGAGTAATGTTGAGAGAGTGTGTGTGTGGGGGTGGGGGGGGGGAGGGGGAGGGCAGTGGAGGAATAGGTGGTGAGGAATGCCCTGTCAGTTTGTTCAGTGAATGAATGAGTACCTCATCACACAAGTCAGTGAGTGACTGAACACATCATCGTGCAGGTCAGCGAATGAATGAACACATCATTTACGTTAGAGAAGGAATGAAGACACATTAGGGTTTCACTCTTCTGACATTCGTTCGGAAAGAGCATAGGGGGGTGGATTTCTGTGACTAACCGTCACACACCCAACCCTTTCAAAATTTGAACATGAAAAGATATCAGTGGCACAGGACATAAGAAAACAATGCGATAACAAATACAAACAAAAAAAAAAAAACATTGTCTAAAACAGGTTCACAGAAAGATTTGCCAGAAGCTCAGGCCAAGAGTCCTATGAAGTTCCTCCTCCGGACTCTCACATCTACCTTGAGCTTAAAAATCCCCCCAAATGAAGCATATTTACTGGGATTTGATCTATCCTTCTTCACTCTACAAACTGAGAACAGAACACATGGTTGTGTCAAGCCAAGTCTCGAAAGTCACTCTACCCGGTAATGAACAGAGGCTGGGCCTGGTTGTACGTTAATGTAGAGAAAGCCAGTCTTATGTCCTGCTGTTAAAGCACCAGTCTGAGCTAATCGATCTAGCAGTGTTCGTACCATAACAACATCAAGCAAATACATGAAATGTGGTGAAAAAAGTAAGAGGGAGTTTTTTTTCCCCCCACAACAAAAGCATAATAACTGACTTAAAGAAGTGGCAAAATTTCAGCAACAATTCTGCTAAGTCTAATTTAAATATTTAAGGAAGAATATGCAGCCACCTAACTTGAAGACAGACATACAAGCAAGGTTGTAGCCAGGGTTGGAAGAATAGTGAGTTCCCGGAACCCGAGGGTGGGTTTCCGCAATCACATTTTTGATACTGCCCCCTTCATAAGCTTTCTTCTTTTTTTAAAAAAATAATAATAAAATAATAATTAGCTATGCGAGACGTTAGTTAGCATAATTCATTATTGAGGTCAATATTTAGCGTCAAATTTTATTTTTAGCTCTTAAACAATTAGTCCGGCCCTCGGTGACCTCACAGCTGGCTACGGGCCTGCAGGCAAACAGTGTTTGTAGGTAACATCAATACTGAAAACAAACAAAAAAAAGACCTACGCTATTCATTTCATCAACCAAGTGGATCACGAATTATTCTGAATTCTGTCTGTAATATTATTATCGTAATCCTGCATGTAACTTCCATCGTTAAAGTAACAACTATAATAATAATAATAACAATATTTTATTATTATTATTATTATTATTAGTAGTAGTAGTAGTAGTAGTAGTAGTAGTAGTATTATATATAATTATATAGTAAGTATAGTATTATATAATGGCAGCACATGGAAAGTAAATATGAACTTACGCAATGAAGCCTCAGTTTGTCGTTCTGCAGTAAGGGTGTTAGTTCGGAGAAGCGCCTCAGTCTGCGCTCACGCACCGCGCTCAGTCTTTCCAGAGCTTTTTATGATCGGATCAACGCACAGACAAGTTTCTTTAACGCCACCAAAACCTACAGTGAGACAGTGACTCGTCCGCCACACCTCCGTCCCACGCCTCAGGTCATGGTACTACAGGGAAATTCACGTGCCTCCACTCCTGTTAGTATGTTAGATTCATCATAAAATCATTTGTATTGACGAAATGCTACTGCTATAGAAACGCTCTCGTTACCAGAAATTATGTAGACTAACAACATCATTTCCCCCACGGTCTGACGTGCTAATGAGGCCTATTAAAGAACAGCGGTCGTTAAGCTTCATCAAATAAATAAGAAAACAACCAAACAAACAAAATTTGGGCACGTTGCTAATCTTTTTCAAAGCCAAACGTAGAACTTCGTGTACAAAGGCACTTTATACCTTTCTAGATATTTAATGCTGTGGAATGGTGTCCGACTACATTTAGGGACTTGGCAAACAGTGAAATAACAATTGATAGAATGTCAGGTATTCTGCGTGTGAATTATATCCGTCTGAAACCCGCAAAAGGTGTGACAGGAAATGTTTCTTTAAATTTTACATGACTGGTAACCACGCAAATCTTTTTCACATTGATTTTTTTTACAGAACTTCGCAAGAAGCACATTTAAGGCAAGGGACTCGCATAGAGACATATTATTTCTACGACTCCTTTTAAGGATATGAGTTGTCAAGAAAATAGATGCATGTGTTTCGTGTGTATGTTATTGTAACGAAGGCAGTGTCTGTGTTGCAGTAAAGTACAAAAAATAAAAAAGTACTTTGATTATTTTAAATGTATAAATTACTACTCACATACACAGTCATTACAAAGTTGCATAATATATGGAACTATTACAATGTATACCAGGACTAATCAAATTACGGTCCTCAGGGTCCGAGCGTTAGCTGCTGGTTTTCCAGCCTCCCTTTACTGGTGAGCCAGGTGTGAAGCCTCTGGCCAATCAGAATCAATAATTATTACACTAACTACCAGGGAGAACTGAAAAAAGGGCCTGGATTTGGAATCGAGGGCCAGATTTGAAGAGCCCTGATATATATATATATATATATATAACTTCAACTGGACGGCAGGGTGTCAATAAATCTGGGTTTTAGCTCGGAGACCAGTAGGAAGGTGTTACTTTCAATTGGGAGAATTTCTTAGTATCTTTTGCTGACTGGGCTGGTCCAGTAAAAACGTACTACAGCCGAGATGAATTTCTACTATGAAATTTGCAAGCATAAAGAGCAACCAAAGGCCATCACATCTTACAATAATAGATTTACCATATAAAAAGTTATTTTCAGTGTATCATTTAGAAATTTCTATGAACAATTTACTCATCCAGAGCATCACACGGTAACAAGGTCGGCATACAGCCAATATCTACCAGTCACAGCTATTCAAATCTTTCCCGATTCTCGGATCGTCCTGCTGGAATAGCGGGAATGATACTGCTTCGAGCTGAAGGATAAATGTCATCTCACTTCCTGTCCATTTAGTTGTATCTGATGACCGCTATATTTTTTAAAGGTATGTTTGCCTCATAATAGGAAATTTTGGTTACTCACACCTTTTTAACGCTTATGGCTCATACATGACTGTTAAAACGATTAACTTATGCCTTTACAGACCTATAATCCTATGCAGGTAAAGGGTGCTTCGTAACCAAGGTTTTCCAGGTTTGTATTATTAATCGGTAATTTTTCGTTTCTTATACGTAGACATGGTTACCAGTTCTCATGCATCTGGCCTGACACTCACGCTGCCGCAAGAAATCTTACGGCAAATCTATATTATTCCATTATAATCCTACAATTAAGTAAATCAAAAACGCTGGGGCAGTTTGCAAACCCCACAGACTATTTACAAGATTATGAAACTATTACATGTAAATGGGAGTGTAGACTTGTCTCGAACCGATCTCATGCCAGGCAAGTGACCAAAGTCGGCAATTCTACGTATATTGTTTCGAATGACAATATTTATAACCGCTCTTATCGAACATAAGGACCTCCAAAAGCATTTAAAATCGACTTAGCACATTCACGAGATGGATTTCTAACAATCGTACACCTGAAAAAAATTAGCAAAATTAACTTTACATTCACGGCCTATGCAAATTAAACATTGCAGTCTGCTGGATGACGGGGCACCACTCGGCATTTTCCTGCAAGCGTCGCGCATTTATCTACGTTTTAAACTACCTGTATATTGGAGGCGCGCATGTTTCCCTGTTCGTACAGGACCTGTTGCATCCCAATGGCGCTACACCGAGTAAGCCGAACCGCTTTCCTTAGCTGGCTCCGAAACGAATATTAAATCCTACTGTTTTAGTGACTTCGATATTCTGAAAGAAAATTGCTTAATTGATAAAGCTGGTGACGTGTACTATAATGTATTTTTAGCAATGTGATACAGGGTTGCCAACTCATGCATCTGATGCTTTCAGACTCACGCAAGAAATCAGTTGCCTCAAATTTATATTATTCCATTATAAACCCAAAATTAGATACATCAAAGGTGTCGGGACAGTTTGCAAACCCTACAGACTATGTACAAGCTAATGAAACTTTTACATCCATGTAAATGTATGCGCAGACATGTTTGGAATTGAACGTCTGACGCCAACCAGCTGCCCAAAGTTGGCAACGCTGGTGATATGAGTAGCGAGGTATCTAGGTTACTGACCAGGATGATAGATTGATTTAGGTCCCACGAGGTATAAGTCATTTTGCACTAGACAAACGGAATCCGTGTACGGGCATTATATTTGGTTTCAATCCGGAAGGAAATTTTCTTCATTTTTTTCACCATTTCCAATAACAAGAGTCGATCACGCGGATTTTTAAAAAGTTTGCTAGTGGTGCCGCCACCCGGTCTTATCCGCAGTCACCCCCTTTTTCGGCTTGAGTTCTGCCCGGTGACACCTGTGTGCGATTCTGTGACGTCATCTGTTTATCTAGTGCTTGCCATTTTTTTTTCAATACATCGAATAGCAATTACGATTTAGCCTTACATAATGTACGATCTATATAAAATCAACCCTGTTTCAGGTTTCAGAATCAAAACGAGAGCAGTTTCGGAGGTATTTAGAAAAGAACAATGTCCTTGACTCCCTGACTAATGGTATGTACCCTGAAAAAGAATGACATGGGTTATCGGAATTGTTTTTGGCCACTGAGCGATCCGATAAGATGCTACTTCTCATCTGCAGTGCTGGTCGCTTTGTGTCAGGACGAGGACAAACCGCATGATGCTTTGCAGTATCCCTTGCAGACGTTTTTTGTTTTCTATATTCTCATTATTCAGCGAAATGCGAGACGTGAAATCACTTTACATTTTGAAATCAAATGGTATTTAATTCCTTTAAGTGCGTTTAGATGCCAAATACTACCAATAAAATCAATAGCGTTGCCAGTGGTCAACAACATAGTGAATTCTGACGGATATTGTGATCAAAATGCAAATTTCACCACGGACATCGTATTTTAAAAAGTAGGCTACACAGTACGTATTCGCCCTGAAGTTAAAACGTTTTGCCACAGACATGTTGTCCGTGTACGGACAGTTTGACGATCCCTTTGCATCCACTTGAATTTAGTATAGGCTACATATGTCGGCATGTTTGCATCGATATACATGTTAAGAGTCTTAATGAGCGCCAGCTTCGTGCGTCAGCGCCTGGACATGTCCCGCGTTGCGAGTCCCGAATCACAGACACTGAGCTTGGAGCTCATGGAGCTACAGCGGAAGCACCAGCATCTCCTGGAGGAAAACAAAGATCTGAGAAACAGGGTGAGCACATCCACTTATAAACTTGTGCGCACACGCGCACATACATTGGCATTGCTGTTTAAACGGGGACCTTCCATTCATTTCTATGGGAAAAACCCTATTCGAATCAGGACCCTCTTAAACCCCACCCAGCCCTAACCTTTCTCAAAAGTAACCAAACAAAATGCTAGACTTTTTGGCATTTTTACATTTTGCATTCTCAGATTTTTATAAAATTGAAGTTATCCAAATGGGGACCTGAAAAATGTCCCAAAATGTAGAAGTTTCAGGTTTTACTCGACTTTGGGGAAATTTTAGTTCCCAAATGTGATCTATGTAAACCCACACACACACACACACACACACACACTCATGCATGCATGCGTACATAATATTAATCTCATTTTCCTCATTCCCAGCTCCTACAGTATGAACTGGCTCCAGAGGACAGTAGAGGCTGAAACACTCTGGTCGATGTGGACATGCTGGTACTGGTAACTCCGGACTGAAAACACGGTGAATGGAATATGATTCATATTTCAGTTAGCAGGAGTCGCTTAAAGGATCTCTCTCTTTTTTCTGCTGCTGATCTACAACTGATATTGAGAGAAATAAATACCTTTGCATCAGCCATTCTACCATTAGTTTTATTACAGTTACTTGTGGAATACATGTTTCATGCAGAAAGCCTTGAACTATACAAGCAGGTAACACATTTTAAAGTGACATTTCAGAGGAAGCGATGGATATATTATTTTCACATTTGGCTCGCAAAACAGTAGCAAAAGCAGCTGTTTCAGTATGAGCATGGAGGGGAGTTTCCCAGCAAAGAGATGCAGATAGAAATGTGAATCAGTACAGTGTCAAATCAGACAACAATAACCAATAGGAATGAGAGCAGCAGGCACATTCTGGAAGGAGACGCTGGTACCCGTTGGATTATCGAGCCTTTAAGAAACATCTGAAAAAGAGAGAACAGGATTTTTATGGCACCATCTGCTCTACAGTGGATTATATCTGTGTCAGTGAGCTGACAACTGCCAGTTTCAATCCTGTGCTGGGCACTAATGGTTAAATCGCAAAGCTAACATTTGTAATTTGTAGTCGACATTTAATGCAAAATAAATGGGCAGGGGTAAAGATCTGAGTGACCTTGACAAGGGCCAAATAATTATAGTCAGATGGCTGGGTCAGATCATCTCCGGAACAGCAGGGCTTGTGCGGTGCTCATGATCAGCCATGGTGCCTTGTGCCTCCCTTGGTTCTGTTCCCACCAGTATCCTTCATCAAAGAGGTATGGAAAAGTCCAGGTTCCCCCAAGCCATACAGTTAATACTCACAACTGGCTGGCCGGCTTCCATATCGCTGTATGATTAGGTCTTGCGTGAATTTCACAAACGATTCATACTGCTCTGAAACAAAAATATAATGTCGCATTAAATGCCTTTGAGCAGTTAACCAGAAGTATGTACTAATGCTTAGTGCAGGGGTGGAGAACCTGCTCCATGGAGGGCCGGTGTGGGTGCGGGTATTTGGGATGGCCTCTCAATCAGCCAATAACTGTCGGTCCCCAGGACTGGAGTTGAGAACTACTGATTTATTATTGGCTGATTGAGAGGTCATCCGAAATACCCGCACCCACACCGGCCCTCCATGGAACAGGATCCCTACCCCTGACTTAGTGGTTGACGTCGCTTACCCCCACCCACCAACAGAGGGCACTCCTCTCTGCCCCAGCCTCCAGATGCCAGCCTGTCCCACATACCTGAGAGCTTGGTATTTAGGATTTCCTCGTATTCCTCACGGACCCTCAGCTCGTGCTCGTTGGCCAGCTGTTCACACAGGTTGCCCACCTGACGCAAGGTGAAGGCGGGGGGGTCGCTCGTGTCACAGACACCTGTGAATAAAAAATGAATGAAAAATTACAATTAAAAAAAGCAACAGGCACGTGGACAACATTCATTTCCTCACAAGACCAGGCCCATAATTAAAGGGTCCGTATCAAGGAGAGTGAATAATGAACAATGATCAGCAGCCAAGAAAGGCAGAGAGGTACTGGGGAGACAGGAAGAAGGGTCCAAGAAAGGGGGCCGCATTTCACCCATAAGAAGTCAGGGCTGTTCCGCTCGGATTACCCGCATTACCTTGTTTTGTGTGGCGTTTATTTTCAATTTGACTTTCTGTTTCACCAGAAAGGCTTCGAATAACAAGCTTTCCTCTCCCCTTACTGACCACTTCTGGTTAACTGCTGAAAGGCAACATTATATTTCTGTTTCAGAGCAGTATGAATTGTTTGTGCAATGTGCAGTTTTACAAGCGCTTATGAAATGCGAATGCAAATCTCTTATTGTCTGTCTCACGTCCCATATTTCTCTTTGGTTACATTAATGACATTATTCATGTTCACAGACATTACAAGCTGGGTAATTTTAATTAGGAAAAGTATTAACTTGCTGGAATGTACAGGACTAGTACATAATTTTGTAGTTTTTCTTGTAAAGTGTATTTCACAGTATAAACTAAAATGTTGGGCTGTTCTTAGCATTCTATGGATGAGACGCTACACTGGCTGTGCAGGACAGGACAGGGACATCTGCTCGACGCTGTGGAAGATCTGCTCTGTAGGTATGAAACACGAGGACAAGGCGCTGAGGAAGACTGGCGTGATCAACAGAGGCACTTAGGGCAGAAAGCAGAGGTTAGTAGCAGAGAGAATCGCAAGGGAGCCCCCTCCCTCACTTTTGGGGCCCTGGAACTGACGCATGATAACGCAGCCTCCAGGGAGACCTGTACCTCAATTCTAAAGACTCTGCCATAGCCAACATGCCTGCTATCCACACACAAATTCCAGATTACACAATCAATAACCAATAATCGATAAATGAGACCCCCTCAATGGCATACTCTCCACAGCCAATCTGTCAGAAACAGCGCTCTTGCCACATGCACGACGAGAATTCTGCACAGGCATCTTGAATGGACCCAACCCAGACCGTGCAGCTGGACCACTGACCAGCTGCATTGCAGTATGTTCAATCCAAGATAACGATTTAAACTCCACAGGCGGGCAAATGGTATCGTAATCCAGACGCAGAGGTGAAGTGTCCCAGCCCTGCCATTTAATTTCAAGAGACACCGGTAGCTAGTTATGTTGGGTAATAAGAATCCATCGTCTACCTTCGGTTCATAAAAGTACTTTAATCTGTTACATTTAGCAAATAACCCTAAACGCGCAATCTCTCCATTGACACACCGAGCCTTCCAGCCAGCCTGCGTTGGCTGCCTGTGACATAATTAGAAAAATGACGTATTATATATCGTTTACTTAATTTTTAAAAACTGCAAAGTAAGACTCCATACAGGTTAGCTGACGTAGCTTTTATCGAGTTATAAGAAAAATCAGTTAACAGATGAGGTCACATGTTTAACAAATACGGGGATCTTGGAGCGTTAGTAACGAATCGGGTATTATCAGGTCATGGCAGCTTTACATAAAGCAATAACAAAACCGGGGTCAGTAAATAATATCAATAAATATCACTATAACTAAATGAAATGTCGGTCATTCTCACCTGGAGTCAGCCTCTGCTGTCCAGCCGGAGGCGGCGGGCCGAAGGTGCACCTTCGGACAACGGAGCTGGCGGCACCGGCCAGCGGGTCGCACCTCCGGCGCTTGGGGGACTGCGGAGCGTGCAGATCGTCCCACTTCACGGAGCGCCTTAATGTGGCGCCGCACGCCATGCCTGAACCGGCGGATAGCACTGCGAGGACAGATCACCCGGCATGAAAACAGAAGCGCCGGGGCAAAGCGCGGTCCCGCCCTGATACTGGTACCCTGTACGGCAACCCGAGCTGGTGCCACCCCAGTACCGACCACATGTGTCATACGTCAGCTGGGAGCGATCGCCGGTTCCGGGGACAGGGCGGCGCATGGCGCAAGCGTCTATTAGGCGAACAGAAATACTAATACGGAATCGCACAACACTGCGAATTATACTTCAAATAGATGCACTCATTTTAAGACATACGGTTTTTCACACGGGACCCAGGAAGAGTCGTGGCAAAAACTGCCAATCGGCAAAATTTTGATTAATTACAAGGTGAAAGGCAATGCCTCGAGGACATAAAAGTCCCGCTGATAGAAGGGCCTCTATTGTGTGTCCGAGGTACATAAACGGCAATAGTGTACACAAACCTGTTCATTGCTGGACGGCACTTCAGTCTAAGCCGATTTACGCCTGAGGCGTGTACTCAGTTTCACGAACTTAGCTCTCCAAACTCACAAAGCCAGTTTAAAGCTATTTGCAAACAGCTTAAAATATTACGTCTCCCGGGGTCAAGTTAAAGTTGGTATTAAGATTAAACATTTACACACACACACATTCAAACTTTAATCGGGAAAAAAACAACATAACAGCGAATGTAACAAAGACTTTGTACATGTGTATTTCAATGCAAAGTTTCAAATTTATGAAATTTTTGGGCATTTACAGCAAGCCAGAATTACAGATTCAGAAAATGAGCATCTCTTCAACGGAAATTCATTCCCAACTACGTGGATAAGCTATCGCACGGTACACAAAGGGAGAGGACATCATAAAACAAGTTTAAAAGTTACTCCATCAAAACCGTCCACAAGTTAACTGTCTTCCATCACCCCGAGCCAGTTCACTAGTGCAGCAAACTGGTTTTTATTGAGCGACTTGCGGGAAGTGGAGGGCACATCTGCAGAGTCAGTCACACAGTGGAAGACCATTAACTAGGAAAAATTTGATTCAAAACCACGATGCACTGCGGTACAATTTAGGTTTTCGGGTACAAAAATCTTGCGGGCAGAAGAAACAACCCATCAACTTAGCTTCAGAGAACGTGATGCGTCAGCTTAGACAGGGCAGTCTATCAGTCACCTTTACAACACTGAAGTAAAATTCCAAGTCCAAACTATAACAAAACAACTTTCCTAAAAACCTAAACCAGGAACTTCCACTGTTTTGTGCATACATTAGAGGCGCCGGATCTGTGAACAGGGTGTTTTCATTTAAAAAAAAAAAAAAAAAAAAAAAAGCACGACCCAACAACTCAGTCCAAACCAGTCCCAGCTCAGACAGAATCTAGTACTGCAGCAAAGAATGCAGAGAAGCACTGGGGTGATGACAGGGGGGGGCCTAGTGCCCCCCAGACTTGCGTCCAGCCCAGGAGCGAGATCGCGATCGAGAGCGGGACCGAGACGCAGAGCGGGAGAGAGAGCGGGACGGAGAATGCAGCTGCTCGTCTTTCTGGGGCTCCTGAGAGGTGGCACGTGGAGGAAACTCGCCGAGGGGGGGGCTCGGAGATTTGGACGCGGAGCGAGACTGGCCCCTGGATTCCCGCTTGGGCCGGGGAGGCGACTGTGACCTGGAGTGGGAAGGCATGTCAGGTTGGGGCCTGGAGTCCCGACGCTGACCTTTGTGTCTAAGGGGGAGTAAAGGAACAGAACATATTACACATGCAGTTTATTGAACCACAGCCCAAATCCAGTTTAAACCAGTGACGCAATGGAGAAAAAGGAGAACTCACCTATCGTTGTCGCGACTCCTGCTCCGTCGAGGCCTGCCATACGGACGACCACGGGACCTGGGAGGGAAGCAGTTAGCAAGACCACTTACTAACAAGCAGGGATGCCCTTAATGTCCAACGATAAGCTAATAGAACATTAGAACAAGTCAATGCTCACTGCATCCATAACACATCTATGAGAGAGAACCTTCATCCCCAGCCCGACCCCTGGGGAAATTGAGGCAAGGGTTCCTTACTCCCGAGGGCTCTCGGACCGGCGCGGCCTCCGCTCATACGAGGGGCTGCGGGACCTGCGTCTGTCGTAACTGCGACTGCGCGAGCGTCTCCGCCGCCCATCCCGGTCGTAGTCATCGTAGCGGGAGAAGCTGCGGGGCGACCGCCTCTCCTTCACCTTCATCTGACTGGGTGCTGCAGGAACACAGGGCGACACCAACACACGCCACTTCAGCGTCTCTCACACGGCAAAGACCGGAAGCTTCCAGCTGCTCCATAGACAAGAATCTCGGGTGAATCTCAGTCTTACTCTTTCGGTCTCCTTGGGCGAACTGGATCTCGATCTGTCGCCCGCACACCCACTTCCTGTCCAGGTTGTGAAGGGCATCTTCGGCATCCCGCACATCTTCAAACATGCTGCCTGTCAAGGCTTTTAAACTAGCCATGTGGCTCAGGGCTCTACATGCACATCAACACGGCCAGGACCCCCCCCCACCCCACCACATACACCTCCGGCAGAACCGGCGAATCGTAGCTTGAAAGGGGCTTTACTTTTGGGTTCATCATATCAGGTAACTGGGCTCATATTCAGTCATTCATTCATTCACTGAACGCTTGCTTACTTTAAGAAGAACTGAAGTCCTCACGGGACTCAACCGGCAACCTTCCAATCATAATTCTGGTCTCTTTACTACGCTAAATCCTCCTCCCACTAATGTGACAAGAGGCAAAAAGGAGTTCTTCTGGAGATTAAAGATCCACTGATGTCATCAGACAGCTGTAGCCACCATGCCTGAGAAATAAATCACTGCATCCACTTGAAGAACACAAGCAGAGAAACTAAAACTTTAGCATATTGTTCAAGTTTAGTCTGCAATGCATGGTGCTTATATGCTTTTGGCAGGATACAAAAACCAGGTTTGTTACCTTAAACATGCTTGACTGACCTTCATCTTGACCTTTAAGATCTTTAACTGCATTCCAGAAGAACTTGGATTTCCTGCTTGTGCTTTCCCATAATCCCTCTTTTGCAGATATATTGATGCTTTGACGCCCAACTTGGTCCCCTTTTCAGTTTGGACTCTTCAAGCTGAACACTATCTCACTCTCGAGGCCTGATTTCCTTATGGTCTGTGCAGCTTGGTTTAATTCCTGGACTCTACCCTACTCAGGTCTGACTGTGAGGCCTCCACAGGCAAGGACTTTATATATTCTAGGGCAACAACAGAAGAATAAGTTAGGAGGAAAACACATCTCCGCATGTCATTGTCCATATAAGGACTTTCTGTAAGCATGTGCCATCCTGTCCATCCTCCCAGATACTGCCATTCCTCAATTACAACGTAATGGGGGGTCAAACACCCCTCCCCCCGTTAAATGTGAAATACCATTCATTAAAAGGAGGTGTGATGAAAGGATATTGAATGTATGCAAATCCTCTTGTTCGACGTGTATAGAAGTCAACGGGAATGTAGACATCTACTATGGGGCCGTAACGACCAAACTCGCGACGTAAATCCTCCGGCCTGAAGCACCGCAAAACAGTTTCATTTATAATTAAATTCAATCCCTCGTTTGCCTCACTCAGCCAACAAAAATTAAAATACCCGACATTACAATTGCAGTGATTAGTGCAGAGACTACAGCAGCAAGCAAATCAGAAAGTTCAAATGCTTCGGATAAAAATACAGGGTTTACTGGTTTAAGTTAACCCAACAGCTGGCTGCACTCAAACTATCAGATCTCATTCTACGCGCGATGGACGAGCAAATCAAAAGTAAAACAAAAGTAAATCGCGGCCTGCAGTGACGGGACGGCGCTGTTTGCTACGACGCAAGGCTGTATATAAACCGGCGACTTCACTGACCAAGTTACAGGGAGCAAAATCTGGCGAATGCTATACTTACGCCAGACTGTATTTTAAATGTAACCAATGGGGCCGCTTGTAAAGCTTTTATATTACCGTGCAGAAGGACCCCCCAAGGAAAACCAGGGCTTTCGCACGCAACGCCCGGGGTAGTGAAAACGTGGCCATTTGCTGAAACGAAACCAAGAGGCTCGTCCACTAAATTTATCAGATGTTTTCAAGTATGCAAACGAAGGAACTGGTGAAATTCAATAAAAGAAATACAATCGTTTGGCATTTGTACGGACATTTTTGCAAGGAAAATCTAGGTCTCGTAACCAAGTGTATTTTTTACCCCGAAGGCCCAAACCAACCCGCGTTTCATTTTCTAAACCAAAATAAACGCAAAAATATTCAATTCAAACGCTTTCTATCAATTAGGCCTACTTACCTCGACTCATCAGAAATATTTCTGATGAACAGTGAAGTATTTGGGGGACGCAAATACCTTGCCATTTTTAATAATTCTGCTTCTATAAGTTGACGTACTCAAAGCTGCAGCGCCAAAAGCGAAGCGTTCAGCCTTATACCACGTGGAAAGGATACTGCGCACGCGCAGAAGGCTTCTCCTTAAAGGCGAAGTCCGCCCCGCTATAATTATGCCGGTATGTGGCTGCCCGATTTCCATAACCTATTCAATGACGGGTCGCCATCCCATCGCAGAGTACCCGTCAAGAAATTTCCCATATTATCATAAGTATAAAAGAAACATTTTGATTGTTCATTAATCAAATTTTTATTATAGCATTGCAAATTGTAATATAAAAGCACAAGTACTAGTATGAGGAATTTTGCGGGTATATTAGGCAGTGCCATTTTGACAAAATGCAATCCAAGTCTTAAAATGCAATTTTGTGTCATTTGTAATCAACTTATATTTGTTTCGTTAATGTATGACAAAACTACTTTTTAATAAATGTAATTAATATCTTGCAAAAAACATCAAAATTATCAGTCAATGAGTTATGTTTGTCATAAACACATTCTGTCAAAGGACTGAGCTTGACACACTATCTCTAAAGAGATTAGGA
Organism: Brienomyrus brachyistius; assembly: GCF_023856365.1. Taxonomy (NCBI): domain Eukaryota; kingdom Metazoa; phylum Chordata; class Actinopteri; order Osteoglossiformes; family Mormyridae; genus Brienomyrus; species Brienomyrus brachyistius. The sequence goes on along the minus strand of NC_064555.1, from coordinate 8,449,578 downwards.
ATTCAAGACTGATAAATCATTTTAATACATAACATTATCAAAGTAGATGTTTCAAGTTAATGCAGGACAATAATGGGTTTGATTCAGTCAATAAATACATGTAAACTACATGGTGAGGTATCATTTATTAACCATTAAAGACCAAAAAATGTTATAAAAAAGGTTATGAAAGCACGGAGTCCTGCACCACCATTACACGAGGAGGGGCAGCACACTGACAGTGCTAATACACTATTCATTAGCTAAACATGCAACAATGCATTATGTTCTAAAGCATCAAACTTTATATGGCTATCAGATGAGTTTAATGATCCAGAAGGTAACCTCATCTATTTTAGTGGCCAAAAAGTGGATTTTTCTATGCATGTGTGGCACAGTTTTACCCCAAAAATCAGATAAGCAAAATGTACTAATTTTGGTGAATGCATGTAAAAAAATAAAGTCAACCAACTTTTAAAATACAAATAAAGAAATATATGCATTTATTCAGTGCCGTCCCTCCCTACACGCAGAACACACGCTGTGCGTAGGGCCCCACGATCCATGGGGAGCCCCCATTTTCTGCAAGGGGATGCATTGTCTGCAAATGCGCATCGCTGCCGTGAGGCACGCATAGAGCATCAAGTCAGCCCAAGGCAGGAGAGAAAAAAAAAGAGATGAGTAATCTGACACTGCAGACGTTGCCGCAATGATTGACAGCAGGCAGCATCTGACCAATCAGCGGTGAAATGCGCCGACAGGCAGTTGGATCCATGCAGGTGGAGAGATGGCCTCCAAACGGCAATATGAACCGGGAACCAGCAAAAGAAAGAAAAGTCAAAACAAGAGGAGAATCGTGATTCATGTGAAGGTGGGTTTGTTGTTGAAATAAAAAAGAAAAACTTTGTGACATAAACATCCCAACAGCTACCCTGCTAATCATGAGGCAGAAGAGAGGATCATTCTGTCTAGATGTGGGCTGGAGATTAAGTTTTCCAGCGGCCCTGATTATCATTTATTGAATGTCTTGTTAACTGCATTTTGTAATGGGGGGCCCTCAAAATAAAATTCTGCTTAGGGCCCCAATTTGGCTCCGAAGTTTAACTCAAAAACATTTTAAGTGTAATTCTATTTGGTGTTGCGTGTGAGGTGGCAGAGTGCAGCCTGCTGAGGCAGAGGTCCTGGAGCTGACATGAAGCCCCCGCTTGGGGCCCAGCGCATGCTCAGTGACTCACGGTGCACGTTCCCGGGACCAAGCGCGTGCTCAGTGACTCACGGTGCACGTTCCCGGGACCAAGCGCGTGCTCAGTGACTCACGGTGCACGTTCTCGGGACCAAGCGCGTGCTCAGTGACTCACGGTGCACGTTCTCGGGACCAAGCGCGTGCTCAGTGACTCACGGTGCACGTTCTCGGGACCAAGCGCGTGCTCAGTGACTCACGGTGCACGTTCTCGGGACCCAGCGCGTGCTAAGTAACTCACGGTGCACATTCTTGTGGCCTGGCAGCCAATATTTACCTGCACTCTATTAGTCCACACTTGGTCAACCAAAATGTCAAAGATTAACTGCATTTGGAATGGAGGAATACAATACAACTGCTTTTAGACGCCGTCTTTGACATGTGGCTTTCTGTTTGAGACAATCTTTTGTTGTAATTCAAACTTGTTTTTGTCAGTGCAGCTCCTGATGACCCCCCAGTGCTGGGCCCTGGATCAGAACGGCAGCCTTTTTCAGTGTCTCTCTGCTGGAAACCTTCTCACGGGGTGGGGGGGGGGGGGGTGAACTGAGGGAACATCAGAACCGGCTCTGTGGAGGCAGGGGCCCAGGCTGACATCGCAACTTCCTCTGAGGAATGACTGTTCAGGGGCGAGAGTTGTAGATCTGGGGAGCTGATGGAGGGAGAGTGGGATGGATGAGTGGGAGAGGATGAAGTCTCACTGCTGCACTTTCATGTATGGCAAATAAAAAACAGGAAGGAGCCGATTCCTCTTTAGCTCAAAACCTGACCACTTGGAAAATATATCTCAGGAGGTGCAATGTCACCATGCCCAGGTGTTCATGATTTAGAGCAAGGACCTCCTGACCAGGCCATTTTAGGTTGGGGTAAATACAGCTCTTCATTATCTAAGCACATTAGTGGTTGTTTAAGAAAATTAATCCCATAATTAGTTTGGTATTTCCTCCCTGCACCAGCGGGTCACTGGGAATCTGACATATATAGCAACCTGTGGGCCTGTGGTCTACAGCAGTGATTTTCAACCACTGTCTCGGCGCACTAATAGATCGTAAGGTGTACCAGGGGAAATTTCACTTAACTAAAAAACTTTTTTGAAAATTAATTATTATTTGTGAATATGCCATTGCTGAGTGTCTGGGCTGTAATAGTGATGTATTCTTAACAAACAAAGCTATTTCGGCATTACTCCCATTTTACACAATATTTCTGTATGAGCTGAGCTTTTCAAGCCTGACTCATATAAAAACTAAAAACAGAGAGAGACTGAGGGCTGATGAGGAAGAGCTTTGTGTGTCTGTCTGTCTTCAATTCCTGCCACGGTATCAGCTTTGTGTTCATCCAGACAGGCTCAGGTTTCACATTGAGTGAGTATAAATAAACTGAGAGACTATTTTGTCATTACTAGGCTACAGAGTGTCATTTTGTAACATTTTTGGTTGGTGGTGTGCAGTGGGATTTTTTTCAATGTAAAAAATGTGCCGTGGTTCAAAAAAGGTTGAAATACACTGGTCTACAGTTAAAGGGGAGGACGCCGCCTCACGCGGCTCACCTGAGGCCAGCCTTGATCTGTGCTGCACAGGGGAGACCTGCAGCTTGGCTGCATCGGCAAGGAAGATGCTCATCTGTGCAGAAAGGGGAAGGGAAGTGAGCTCAGTTTCAGCACTCACAGCAGAGACAGAGGATCGATCAACTACCGTGATGATTTCATAAAACATAAATATGGCTGGATTACTACGGCCTGTGGACACTCTGGAGCAGCAAAGTGGATGACTGGCCTCACCTTTCTCCCCATCTCTGCCTGCTTCCGGTGGAGGACTCGCAAAGTCCAGGCTTCATCCTGGGTGTGTTGGCTGTAGGAGTGAAGCTGGGGAGAAACCAGCAGAAGACAGACCTTAACTTCCAGCACTGGACAGCTTCCTTAACCCTCCTAATCAGTCATTACAGGAAGGCTCTCGTGAAGCAGAATTGTGGACCATACCTTGCAGGTGCTGACAGATATGATATTATCCATTGGGAACATTAAATTAAAGGGGGGATCCAGTGGTAGGCCAGGCCAGCAAGAAGGAACAGTACTCAGTGCAAAATTATTAATAGTAATAATAAATACACACAGTGCAAATCTCCACAAATGGATAAGTAGGAATATGGCTGGATGGATAAATTCAAATGCGGGGTTCACAGAAAGTCTTGGGATGCTTGCTTAATTCAGTTAAAATGTTGCTAATTTATTGGATTCATAACAAAAACATCATTACTCTATTAATTTGTTTTTTTTAATTCACATTAGCTTAGCAACCAGTAGTTTTATGCATTACATTCATTTCAAGTACTAATAAATTGAAACCTAAATTATATTCTGCTCTGAGCTATAAAGCTGACTGACAGGCAGTCTCACTTGGTGCTTTTTAATCAGTAAGACCTTTGCAATAGCATGAAACACCAAACATTTTTGTTTAGTTTCTCTTTGGGAGCCACTGGCTACAATTTCAATTAATAGCAAAACGGCAAGAACAGAAGTGAATGAGTCAGTCAAAAAAATTATGACTGTGCGGAAGATATGTGCAGATATGTTAAACGTCGCTCGTCGATGGACTCTTGTTATGAAACCAATAAATTTGCATTTTTCTGCAACATTTTTACAGAATTAAGCAAGTGTCCCAAGCCAAGCCTGTCTGTGAGCACTCTAACTATGTATAAAAAAGTGATTACCAGCCCCCCCAAAGACGTTTCTGGCTCCTACCTTCTGCTCTGTACTTTGCAGGTTCGTACGCAGGATTCTTCTAATCTCCTCCTTCCGATCTTTTGAGATCCTTGCCAATGACTGGTCATTCTCTTGGGTCTTTGACTTCAAGGTCCTAGGAAGCATGGAGCCTTGGGATAAACACCTGACCCTGAGCTGGTCACATGACCCTGAGCTGGTCACATGACAGGACAGCCGCGATGTCATCTTCTCTCCAAGGGCAGTGACTGGCCAGGTCCTACTCCGCTCCAATTAAGCCACAGTAAATCATGAAGGAAAACCTCCCCTGGCAGAGTGTAGATGAGGCTTCAAGAGAATATCGGATCATAAAACATGTCTATTAAGTGTATAACCATTGGCTAGCTGGTTAAATACATGAAAACAGCAGGCAGTGGTAGGGCAGCCCAGGTGAGGGTACTCACTGCAAGGAGTTTGTGGACGGGCCAGCAGAGGGCAGCATTTCACCTCCACTCTCCAGCAGCTCCAAAGCTTGGTTTACGGCCAGCGTTCTGTAGAAGGCGATAAGCTGGGGCTCCTCGGACCGCTGACCTGCAATCAGCCACTTCTTCACATACTGCTTATCCAAGCGGGTTAATCTGCCAAAAGGCAAAAGGGAGGGGAGAGAGACAGAGAAATTAGGATGATTGTGAGACTGAGACCGAGTGAGGAAGAGACAAAGGTTTTCAAAATTACTGCTTTCTTTTTTTCAAAGTTTGTCCACAACACATTCAGCTGGGAAGTTGCAGAATTCAGGCATACGATGCTTTCAACATTATGTGCTTCAGCTGTTACCCAGAGTCATCGGAGAGGAACACAGAGCCGAAATTACTCACTTGTCCCTCCAGTGGTGATGGCCGTAATGTCCACAGACATGTGCGACACCTGTTAGCAGGTGATCCAGAACCTGAAAGAAAATAGCATAAAAAAAAAAACAACTCAAGAAAACTTTGTTGTAGATCATACTAGTGGTTGGTGATCAGGAAAACTTCTGTAATTTTAACCACAGGATGTCAAACTCATATCCCCACTGCAAGGTGGGCTAGGATTCTGTTTTATTAGTGTGTGTATATTTATGTGCTTTGAGTTAGACAGACATCTGGTTGAGCACCTGCTATGTGCCCTGTGTTGGTAAGGACAGGATCCGGGACCATGCCATAACCCTGAACTGGAAAAGTGGGTGGAAGACGAATGGATGGATGGATGGATGGATGGATGGGTGGATGGATCGATGGATGGATGGGTGCGTGTTTTCTATAACGGTATACTGATAAAGAAACAGTTTATAAAAATATTTCTGCCCCTTGAATAAATGATTATTTTGATTTACAAATGCTAGTATGCTATATTTAGTAATACATTATCTAAATGAAAGTTAGTCTGGTTTATTTTAGCGTTATTAAGGTAAGTGCCTTTATTATGTACTCTGTGAACCTGACCAGGATCCCTGAGACATATGTATCTCTGTCATGCGATCAGGGCGACAAGGACCTGGGTGTGGATCTCCTCGTTGATGGAATGCTTCGAGTCTTGTTTCCGCTTCACTGCCAGAAGGTCTACAAGCGGCCGAATGGTCATGCCCTGGAAGAGGTGGACAGACGGACAACACTCTCCAACATACTTACTCAGCCTGACCATGCCAAAATCAGCTTATCTACTCTTTTGAAATGTAGACACTAGTTTCAAAATAATAACATAACTGTTGTTTTCTCACAATAAGCGATGCAATTATTAAATTAGGCAAAGAGTACATTGGTCCTTATCAGTATTTGCTAGTCGCGGCTATCAGTAGCTACACTATATGGACAAAAGTATTGTGATACCTGGTCATTACACCTACTGGGACTTTTATAACATCCATAGGTATTAATATGGAGTTGGTCCCCCTTTTGTAGTTATAACAGCTGTCACTCTCCAGGGAAGGCTGCCACAAGATGTTGCAGTGTGTCTGTGGAAATTTTTGATTCATCACTCCACAGAACACGTTTCCACTGCACCAGAGACCAGTGGCAGCTACTTTACACCACTGCATCCAACGTTTGGCACTGGGCTTGGAGATGTGAGACTTCCATTCCATGTAGCTCCCAGCGCACAGTATTTGTGCTGCAGTTAATGTCAGAGGAAGTCTGGAACTCTGCATTTCTTGAATCAACAGGACACTGTGGATGAGTTTCTCTTGTTCCCTAAACGCTTCCACTTTGCAATAATTCTGCTTACAGTTGACCATGGAATATCTAGCGGGGAAGAAATTTCACAAACTGACTTATTGCAAAGGTGGCATCCTGTGATAGAACTGCACTTGAATTCACTGAGACCTTCAGAAACACTCACTCTTTCACAAATGCTTGTAAACCTGACTACATGGCTGGGTGCTTGATCTTATACACTTGTGGCAATGGGTCTGAATGAAACACTTAAATTCAATGATTAAGAAGTGTGTCCCAATACTTCTGTCCATATAGTGTAGTTCTCGTCAATGACCCTCTACGACATGCCAGCAGCTTCAATTATCCTGTCAGTGTCTTAAAGCCACGATCGACTTTACTTTAACAGGTATACACACACACACACACACATGCTCAGTCTGTACCTACCTGCACAAACACCGTGAAAAAGATCAGTGTGATGATGGCAGTCAGGAAAAGGTTCCTCATTGGAAAGTGCTCCTTCTCAAGCAGGAAGCCCAGGGAGAAGGCGATTGCCCCCCTCAGGCCACCGTACGCCACGATAAACTGGTCCTTGGTGGTCAGCTTGATCACGCGAAACTTATTGATGATGAAAGTCAGGCCAACCACACCTGCAGCAAGCACATGCGAATGGAACGCTTATACACAGCTATCCGCTTATAGCGGTGTTAGCAAGTCAACGTAGCATTAAACTAGTAAAGCGTTGTAGCAAATGTCATTTAAGTTAGTGCCTTAGCAAAAGCATGATGGCCTAACCTAGCACACGGGACACGAGACAGAGGAGGATGGTGACGGTGACGAAGGTCCAGTTCCACAGGTGTGGTCCGGCCACCGTGGACACACCGAGGAAGATGAAGATAAGGGTCTCACTCACACTGCTCCACATCTTCAGGAAGTACTTGATGGTGGTGTGAGACTTGTGAGACACGTTGGCTTCTACGTATGGGTGCATGGTTGCCCCGCACGCAATCAGCCTGTAGGAATATGTGTTTAAAGACAAAAGGAGCCTGGATGAAACACATGCCCTTATGACTTCCAGCAGTCAATGGTCATTCATCTACAGCACTGGAAGGTTTTGAATAGTAATCAGGTAGACTGTTTGCTGCAGATCCCTATACAGAGCCTGGTCTTCATGTGAAGTAGGGCTGTACGATATATCGTTTCTGCATTGTCATCGCAATCTGTGCGAGGCAATAATCATATCGTATTTGTTGGCACTGTTTTGTATCTGTTGATACAACTCACAGCAACACCACCAACTCATCTGACACACTCTATTGGTAGATAATAGCAAGTTCTATTTGGCTATAGTTTGTTTCGGGTAATTTCGTCACCTTTTTTGCTACATTAGTATCATCATATTACTAACAAAAATGTCACATATCACAATGTGATATCTCGATATGATATCGTGCAGCCCGAATGTGACGCAATCATAATTTCTCTCCGTGGGTCTCAGTCTCAACTTATAAATAAACCGAATGACAAATATTGGCCTGCAATTGGACTGCTATTGGACTGATACAAATAAGCAGGAATGGATTGGCGGATGGGATGGGCAGATCGGCGAGAGGACAGAAGGACAGACAGATACAGGAGGACAGATGGAGCTCACTCACGCCATGATGCCGCTCAGATGGAAGACCTCCGCAGAAAGGTAGGCCATGTAGCTGTATAGGAAGACGAAGAGCGGCTCGATGACGCGGTTGTGCAGGGTGAAGCGGGAGGTGAAGGCCGCCATGACGGCAAAAATGACGCCGACCAGAACCCCTCCCAGTGACACCACCAGGAAGCTGAGCACGCCTAGGCCTACATCCTGCGCGCTGACAGAACCCACACCCGCATACTCCTCAAGAAGGTGGTACAGAACCTGTGCAGATATGAAGCGTCACATGGGGCTCACGACACACATACGTGAGCCTTAATAATCAGAGCAACGAACAGATAGGGACTGTGAGTGGTGGGGGGGAGGTTTGATAAAAACATTTTCTGGAATAATCCATTAGGGAGAGCTCTGGGGAAAAAAACAACAGGCCACTTCATATTTTATTTTTAAATCTGCATTTTTAAATCCTGGTTTAATCCCAGTTCTGCTGGCAGAAGGCTACACTGTGAGACAGGCTGCTTACAGGCACGAAATTTCTCTGACAGCAGCATGCAAGAATAAAGTGAAACAGAAGGAGCGACTTTCCAATGCCAGAGATGGCTGTTCGCTTATCGCACAATTTCTCATGAATGGGAGGATGTCATCAAGTGACCGTTAAAGGGACTGGGACACATTAAGTGCAGGTGTGAAGCGCGCTGTTCATTATTAGGCTCCTACAAACAGGGCTGAAGTCCCATAAAGCGAGGAAGAAGCTCTTCATGAGAAACAGAGAAGAACCAGGCTGCAGTTTGCAAAGTAAAATATATATTATTCACTGAGAAGTGGGTGAAACATAAGACTGAGGCGAGGTCTTCCAGGGTTGTATGTCTGGGTGTTAGCTACCTGAATGCCTAACTGAAATGTAACATGGTCAGGTTGATAGAATTCAAGAAATACATTTATGTTCACGGGTTATAATTTCTGCTCCAGACCTGCGCTGGGTTCAACAATTCAGCCATGTGGCCAGAAGCCTCACCACGGTTACTGCGTCATTCAGCAGCGATTCCCCGAACACCAGGACGAACAGAAGCTCGTTGATGTGAATCTCCTCGAACACGGCCAGCACGGCCACGGGGTCCACGGCCGACACCATGGAGCCGAAGAGCAGGCAAGCCAGCAGGTCCACGCCGGCCAGGTGCGCACTGTCCAACCGGCACACGCCATACAAGATCCCGCCCACGAAGAAGGCGTTCCACAGGGTGCCCAGCACCGCAAACATCAGGATGGTGCCCAGGTTCTCCATGAAGGGCCGCAAGGGCAGGAAATACCCGGCGTCCAGGATGATGGGCGGCAGCAGGCACAGGAAGAAGAACTCTGAATCCAGCACTGGAGGCTCCTCCCCCACCACCTGGATAACCAGACCCACAAAGAGCCCCACTACAATAAGCAGGCAGCTCTCGGGCACGATGCAGGACAGCCGTGGGATCAGCTGGAGCCCTGAGCAGGATCAAACACTCAAATTAAAACAGAATTCCTTGGAAGAACACACCGAACTAAGTCAAACCTTGGTCAACACGGGGTCTGAATGACCTTGCACTAATCAATGAGTAAGTACCTTCATTAGTCTGACATAATGTACTGAGCATCATGTACCTACTTTTAATTACTGCCCGACATCTGCACGGAGACCTGAGTTTGCGAATTCCTCACTGCCATAACCAAGTACTTGCAGCAACCTCTCAGATGTTCCCTGTGCCCCGTAAAATGGGTTGTTTTTCCCCAGGAGCCGCATCGCCTTCACGTGTCTGCGGCCACTCATTCCCTCCCTGATAAACAGAAGCCATCTGGGCGCTTCCTGCGTAACGCATGAGTCTGATGATGCGGCATTTTAGCTTGGCAATGCGAACTCACTTTAGATTTGGCCCCAAACACAGGGCCCGCGATTACGGGCCATCAGCTTTCACAGAAATTGATACTGAGTGCTGTTGCCGCCGGGTCTTATCTGGGCCGATACAGATGCTGAAATGTGCTGCCCCAATAGATAACGCGAGACAGCAGACTGACGCCAGTTCAACGCAAGCTTTACATATTTTAGAGACAGTTTTAGGTAACAATCCCGAATATTTTCACGTTTACCGGTCTGCAGCAGCAAGCCGTGCAGATTGACCGGAGTAACGGACACCAAAGATGGAAACGAGTTTACTCACCAAGTTTCATCAGGAAAGCCAGCAGGATCCAGAGTGAGATCTGGAAGTGTGTCCGAACGTGGTCGTAATTGAAACCGAGGACAGGGAAAGTCTTTTTGCTGTTATTGGCATGATCATGTTGGAAAGGTGTCCTTTCGGTCCCATTCCACTGCCTCTGTGTCCCATTCAGGGCAACGGCCGCGGTGCCACCATCGCAAGCTGGCAGTGCGTTACTCATCACAATAAGCATTACTAATCCCACGTCCCACTGCCACCGACACATACTTCCGAGATTACAAACTGTCCTTGAAACTCGTATATAAGTATATCCAAATTTAGGCACCCAGACTAGCTCTTAAAACGCATTCTTCAATAACTGTGCAAGTGCGGGCGACCAGCACAATACTTCACCCGTACATATACAAAACAGCATGCCGCTATAATTGATCAGTTAACCAATTTATAAATACTTACAATACACTCTTAGAAAATTGAAAGGAAAATTATTTTGTTGCAAAAACTACATCCCTATAAAGACTCTAGCACGTTGGGGGTATGTTTCCATGACTGTCCTTCGCGGACTCTATCTAACTTTGTCACAGAACAGTTTATCAAGTACCCTACAGCCGCTTTTTTTAAAAAGCAGCGCCGGCGTGATGTGTATGACGGCAGGTGCACGGGGTTCCAGCGACACCTACGGGTCTGGTGGCGCATTACATCACAGACAATTTTATTTATAAATACAATTAAAATAGGTGCATGGATGGATGGATGGACTCTCAGGCGGTTGTTTTTAATCGAGTTCTGTATAACTGCAAAAGGATAACTCAAAACATTAATGGAAAATAAAATGTTAAAACCAAACCATCGCTATCTTGAGAAATACTTCAAAAAGTCACGTAAGCTTGAGGTGAAGGAAATGGTTATTAAAAATTATGCAATCACTAATTGCATGAGAACAGAATTTTCTCCAGAATCGATTTACTGTTCAGACATTCATTTCTGTTTTGGTAATTTCATATGCATTATTTTCGCTATAGATAGATAGATATATAGATAGATAGATAGATAGATAGATAGATAGATAGATAGATAGATAGACATTAAACGAGTTAGAGAAATTGCGATTTTATTTCCCTCTGCATGTGTTTTCATAATGTGACTGATTATTTTAAGTCAATAAAGTAAATACACGACGTTCGTAGTGTTATTTTACGTGCCATTTGACAGATTTGTTGGTATTTTACGATAGTATTTAATTATTAAGCTGCGACCGCAGCATTACTATTGGATGTATGCGTTACCTAGAAACGGCGTGTTTGCTTTTGTGAAACGGTGCCTGCTAGAGTCTCCAGATAAGTCACATAAAATTTGGGCAGAAAAACTTACAGGTAAGCTGTTCGGACATTATAGCGTCCATGAGTGTTTCACGTATTACTTCTTATTTTTATATTTGTCGCCGCACAGTTGCCATATTGAAGTTAGGAAAACGTTCACTGATAAAGAAGCACGCGCAATCTGTCCGCTATGAGCCTATTTCTTTGCTAAAGGGGCCGGTTCGCTTTTTCAGCCGAGGGATCGCGGTCTGAATGGCCGCTCTGAACGGAAAGCCGGGGCAGCGATGCAGCGTGGCGGAATGGGAGAGCAGCAACAGGCTGATGTCTAACACGGCTGCCCAGAGCCGACTGGCATCTCAGCGGATCCGGCAGGAAGGAAGAGCCCTGCGGGATGAGACTGCTAATAAGGTAAACAAATTAAGTAATAAAAATGGGGCTAGTGAACCACGCGATGGTGCGAAAGAAAAGGCAGGTATCTCCGCTTGATATAAAGAGCATATATGAGAACTAGCGCAGAACTGGTACGAGGAGAACCATAAGCACAATGGCAGCTACAGCTAGTCCGACAAGTTGTGGTTCCTGCATGATCTTGATAATACGCCTTTTAGACTCAATGGGACAAGAGTGACAGCAGTCGCAGACTGAGTGAGAGGATCCAGGAGGTGTCCAACTGGAAGGACAGATTGGAGTCATGTGCTCAGGATGTAGCGCAGGAGATCAAGGTGCTTACAAAGGTGAATCTGTCATGTTTAATGTCTGCAAAGGTGGCTTTTATCTAACTTTCACTAGTTTGGTGATGTCCATAGTATTTTTAAATATGCTGCATTGGTGTTACTGTTAGACTGGGACCATCTCACTGTTCCACCCCCAGATTAAGGAGGAAACAGAACGGGCCCTGTCTGCCACAGCGGTTCCCCTGGAGGTGAGCACAGAGTGTCTGACCATCAGGGAACGACGACGGGGCAGGGAGCTCCTCATCGATCCCGTGGAGGCCGAGCTGAGGAAGGAGGTGGAGGCGATTGGCAGGGCGCAGCGGAGCCTGCAGCAGAGGACCAGCAAGGCCTTCCAGCAGCTGTGGTGAGGGACTGCTGAGGGGGAGGCCGTGCAGATAGAAGGCTGCTGCTTATCCTACAAGATTACAGCACAGACTCATCCCTCCAGAGAGCACTACCTTGTAGCAAGTTGTAGTGGGCTACTTGGCATACGCAAGGGCGTAACTTTGGGTTGACCATTGGAGGGGTTGAGGTCTTCACCCATTTTGAGATTATTTGGGGGGGGGGTTGTATTGGCCAGTTTTGATTTATTTGGTAGGTTACAACTCCCCCCCCACCCCACCCACACCCATCCATAATTTACGCTCATGAACATCTGGGTTCCTTATTGGTCATGGATCAATATATCATCAGCTCAGGTCTCGTGAAATCTGTAGTTTTATGGACCTTGTGTGAAGGTCTCTCGACACCCAGGGCAAGAGCTATGAAACATCTCCGCTGGTAGCAATGTGTGGTTTAGCTGAGCTTCCCTACCATAAGTTTAATGGCAGCAGGTGCTGAGGGTAAGGGGACAGCAGCCTCTGCAGTCTGGCGAAAAACACGCTCATCCTTTCGAATCACTGAATGCAACCAAACATAACTGGTTGCCTAGCAACAAATAATGCATGCTAGCCCATGATGTCAGAGGAATATACAGCGAGCAAGGGCTACACAAACTGACCATATGTATCAAAGACTGTCCACAACCCACACACAGGTGACTGTCCATCCATCCATCCATCCATCCATCCATCCTTACCACATAACACAGGGAACAAGGATGTGGTACAGCCTAGATTTGCTGCCAGTGTTAATCAGCATTCCCCCACCAAAGAGGCGACACCTTCATTAGCAAAAGCAGTAAAAACATAAGTGCTCACTCACTGGAAGCTCAGCCTAGCTGCACATACATGCATAATTGACAGCTGTACATTTATAACGTACTGTCTGCCTTTCCATGCTTTGAGCAAAAGTGCCAGTTAAACAAATGCAACGGCAACTGATTACATGTTTTTTCAATTGATATGTAAGCTTGTTACAGGAGGCTCGACAGCAGGTTATATCTGACCTGAACAGCAAGACGGAGGCCCTGGATGTTGACAGAACGTGCCTGTCGCTCACAGTCACATCAGCCGACATCTCGCTGAAGCCCGACCCTCTGCGTGTGCCTCCTGGGTAAGACGTGCAGCAGACATGTTCCTCTGTGCAGGGCAGAAGCTCACAAGGCACAAGCAGCTACTGTATTATACACACATCGTGTCGATGTTATGTAAATATACAGCTTACATTTTCCAGTGTTTTATCGTCCAGCGTTTCTCCAGCTGGTCCTCGGGGACTGTCTGTGGATCCATGCGGACTGTGTTTGGAAACACTGCTCTAAATAATACAGTCACTGTATGCGATATATAGTCACTGCATTATATTGGATATCATTGTGCTTGTGTCAGGTATTCATTTTACTGTGATTGTTTATTTAAGAATTAAGCTATAATAGGCTATAGTTTATTATGAATTATTATTGCTATAAATTAGATATTTAAATTTGTTCACATATAATATCTGTGATGGGTTGGCCCCCATCCCTGGGCCCCTGTGATCCTGCATAGGACAAGCAGATATAGAAAATGGATGGATGGATGGATGGATGGATGGAAGGATGGATGGATGGATGGATAATGATATAATGAAGCTGTCAGATGTCATCCCTGCACCAGTAACAGTAAAGTAACAAATTATTTTATTTTGTTAAGGCACAACTTCAGACTTGTTTAGAGCACTCAGTCACCAGGCCTAAACCTACACTTAGTTATGTGGTTTGCCTAGATATACACTGAAGACCAACACATGTTATAAGTAGCATCTGAAATCTCTCAGTAGGCTTCTTTGATTTCATAAAGAAATTTCTGCTTCAGGTCCACGACTCCCCAGCAGTGGGAGCAGTTTAGCCGGTACAATGTGAGCCGGGCAGAGGAGGAGATGCTGGCCTCTCTGAACCTGAGGGAGGATATAATTCTGACCATTGCCCAGGTAAAGGGCCACCTGTACCTGCCTTTACACTGGGTAGAGGAGCACATGGCTTTAACAATAATTCGGAGGGACTTTCAGTCGAAGCTGATTAATTATTGTCAATATTGTCCAAGACCAGAGGGACTAGACCGTGATTGTAAGGTAGTTAGAGGAGACCCACAGCAAGATCATGACTCAGGTAGATTTATACCATGCTTACTGTGAACTCCATTACAGGGAGATGTGTGTGACTATGGTCCTTTGTTGTCCTCACTCTGCCGCTGCTTCCATCAGGTTCAGAATGAACTCCAGGCCCAGTACATCGCCACCAATTTTGCTCTGCGCAAACAGGCTCACCATCTGCAGCAGGCGTACGACGAGTTGCTCTGGCAACAAAAGACTGTTAGTTCTGGGCGTCTCCAACGCCATCGCCTTCCTCTTTACATCGTCTCCTGTGTACTGTAATATGAGAGGCTGGAGATTAAATGAATGTCCATTGTTCCTGTAGGGATGGATAGGGTGACTCTGTGCTTGTTTAATCTTCTCTGTCAGACCAAGGAAGAGATTACCGAGCTAGAGCGTGACATCTGTGGGCTGGAAGAAGATCTTCGGGCGAAAGACGCTCCTCTAAAGTTGGTCCATACTCGCTTGGAGAACAGAACCATGAGGCCAGGGGCTGACCTCTGCCAGGACCAGGTATATCCATCCATCCATTCATCCATCCATTTTTTGCTCGCTTACAGAGGGCACAAAGCAGGGGACATGCTGGACTTGACGTCAACCCATTGTAAGGCACACACTCCCACTATGTGCCAGTGGGTTACCGTTAACTCTTACTGACTCTGTGCTTGTGTAGGTGCAGTACGGGCTGCTGGATGAGGCTAAACAACTCGATGGCTCTGCCACATCCCTGAAGCAAAAACTTTCCGAAGCCCAGTAAGTCTCTGTTCATTATGCTTTGTTATATGAGACAAGTGTTAAAGTCAGGCTTCATCATGGTTGATATGATGTCAGAGTTTGCCACGTCCTGATGGGGGATTGGCTTATATCCATGTGACTCTTTGCGGATTGGCTCTTGCTTATTTGACCGGGTCCTGTGCCCCATCTCCTCCCAGGCACTCCCTGCAGATTCTGAAGCAGCATGAAGCCTGCATGGAGGAGGACCTTTCTTGTAAGTTGGACGCCCTCTCACTGGAGCAGCAGAGCTTGGAAACTAGAAAACACCTGGCAAACGTGAGCAGAGACCAGCTGGACCCTGGCACCGTCACCTCGCTCACCAAATCCACCAGGGATGGAAAGCTACAGCCCTGAGCCTCCCTCATTAATTCTATTCACTTGAAGCCCTTCTTATTCTAGGATTTGAAGTCAAATTGTAAGAGTGAATATGTACTGTCGATCTACTAGATTTCTAAATAAAGTGGCAAGATGAGTTTAAATTTTGTTCAGGATGAAGAAATCAAACCTTTTCTGAAAACATATAATTGTTAAATGTGTGGGAGTGTAGTAAACGATTGAGGTACTTTGGGAGAATGTAGGTATTATGGGAGAAGTACAGAACGGGATTACTCTGATGAATCTTTGAGGTTATTTTACTGTTTGCGGTACAACTTTTAAAACCACCTGTTATTAAAGGGTTAACAGAGGGAAAAATTTTGATTGCGGAATGGAAATGTTTATTAGGATGTAGAAAGAGAGAACCTGCAATAAGCACTTATCTGGATGGGATTTTATTGGTAATAAACCGTTTAGCTGTCTCACTGATTGCCTGAATGTCTTTCAAATTGTAAACATGGACCTATGTGTTTGAGAAGATGTCTCATGAAAAGAAAACAGAGGGAATTATAAAAAAAAACAGTATTGAACAGTACAGTAAGAGTGGCAATAGGATTCTGAGCTTCATATTTGTCTAAATGAGACTTAAGGATTTCATGGAGTCCCTTTCAAGCAAGGCTTTAGTTAACAGCACAGAAGAAGCATTTCATTTGTCACTAGGTATGGAGTTCAGCACATGTACTGGATGTGCATTCAAATGTTTACTAGACATTTGGTAAATATGTTACAGACTAAACTTACACACAATAACCCTAAACTTAATTTTTATGAAACATACAGTTCTCTGTTGATGATGTGTAGATGTACTTTGAGCTGGGATTGCAGGGTGCAGTTTTGGGGATTTGCTATGGTTAACTTCAAAGAGACTGAGCTCCATCCTCGGTTGGTGACAGGTGGCTTAGCCCCGCCCACATAGACTCCGCTAAGATGACCCAGCCCACGCAACCAACAGCAGGAGCCTTTATAGCCTAATTGCACGACCATAAGATTAATTTACACACGCTTGGCTGGATACAGTCTGCACGTCTTCCCAAAGGTACATTTGTACATAGTTATTTATTGACACTATTTGCGTAAAAAGCACAATTATTCTGAATCATTTCACTAAAGGACTCGGATGCGGCCGCAGCTGCTGGCCAGGTGTCTGCTAAATGCCATCTGGCGAGATCATTTCCGGCCGAATGCCCCCAGGTGGATTACTTCTGGGTGACTGCCCCCCCCCCAGTCCATACTACAGGTCCTGCATTCCTTCCCTATCTCAGTCCAGCTGCATGTTCGTGGAGGAGAGGACCTGTTTCTCCATCAGGATCAGAAGAACTTCAATTACGTTAACATGGTGATGGTATCTGACTGGAATTGGGACTCCCATTAATGAAAGGCTTACCTACTCGAAGAGGTTACATGTGGATATTTTGCTGCCGAAGAAGTGAGAGTGTACCTGTGGATGTTTAGAGGATTCCTTAGCGTTGTCGCAACAGGGCTTAGCACCCAGACGCTAACGTTTGGCTGCGAGGCGGTGGGATGCAGATGTCTTGGAGGTCCGCCAATTGCTGCGAGCGATGACCTCCGGGGTGGCTGCGCGTGACTCTGTCTTTCTGACTGTCTACTCCGTCACCTTCCTGCTGGGCCTGCCAGCCAACCTGCTGGTGCTGGCCGTCTTCGTGCGGAAGGTGCAGAAGCGCGGTGCCACGCCCAACGTGGTGTACGCGCTCAACTTGTGCACTGCCAACCTGGTACTGGTGGTGTGGCTGCCGGTGAAGGCTGCCGAGATCCTTCTGGAGACCTGGGCCCTGCCGGAGCCGCTCTGCCCTGCATACAGCTTCTTCCTGTTCGCCTCGCTCTATGGCAGCTGCCTTATGCTGACCGCTATGTCGGTGGGCCGCTACCTCAGCATCGCCTTCCCCATCAGCTACAAGATGTACCGCCGTGCCCAGCTCTCCTGCTGCATCAGTGCCGGGCTCTGGGCCCTGGTCCTCCTGCATCTAAGTTTAGCCCTGGTCGCCGAGGAAAATGTCTACTTTGTCTCCACGCGCCCCCATGACAACAGCTCGGCCTGCTATGAAAACTTCACCCCGGAGCAGCTGAAGGTGCTCCTGCCCCTACGTCTGGAGATGGCCATCCTGCTTTTCCTGCTGCCCCTGGTCATCACTGCCACCTGCACCCTGCGCTGCCTGATGCTGGTCCAGCGGTCCAGCCTGTCTCTGGGCCGGAAGAAGCGCGTCCTCGCCGTGGCCCTGTCCACCTTCGTGGTGTTTGTGGTCTGCTACAGCCCCTACAACCTGTCCCACGTGGTAGGATTTGTGCAGGGCCGTAACGTGAGCTGGAGACAGGAGGCCATGCTCTCCAGCTCCTGCAATGTCTTCCTTCAGCCTGTCGTCATGCTCCTGCTGTCTCCAGGGCCCCCCAGGTGCCTGAGAGCCAGGTTGTGTGGCCGCCAGGCCCCAGGGCTTGGCTTGTTTTGCCAGACACTAATCTCACAGCAGAGACTGAGCAGCAGCAGTGACAAACAAACCTGAAGTGGAGCGCGGTCATCACAACAGAGATCAGATCAAGAAGAATGCGATGACTTGAGATTTATAACTCTGGTTTCCCTGTGGGGTCCGGCTTCAGATGGACTTCACTCTGATTCTGATGTTTGTGTTTGAGGTGAGCTGAATGCTGGCCCTGCTAAGGTACTTATTCAGGTTTTAATACAGGGAGCCAAAAGTTTTTGGGATGCTAATGCTAATTCGCTAATTGCTAATGCTATGTTTAAGTGGATCCTGCCTCTCTGTGGAGAGTCCTCATTAGCAGTCAGCAATGTTCCGGTTTTTATGACACCGGTCTTATTCATTCTTCAACATGGGGCTCCCTGGGGTATGCAGAAAGATCTTGTAAAACTTGACAAAAGACACTGTCGATAATCTTGTGTACAGTGCATGCCATTAGCCACTGGCGGCATCTCTGCAGCAAAAAGCCCATCAGCAGCTAGAAATATGAAAGGTAAGAAGTGCTTCGTTTTTGGTCACAGTACTTAGAAAATGATACAATGATAGCAGAGGGATCTCCACCTTTGTGGCTCTTGTCGATTCTCATTCTCTGGTCCCTGATTTAAGAACGGCTCTAGCTAAACAAGATTCACGATAACACTGACTTGATGTTCCCATTTTTTCGTCACCTTGTCAATTTACAAAAAAAAAACTGAAGAAATTGTAGGGTTTGAATCATATAATAACTTGTACTGTGGCCATGTTATTCGCCTGCTGCTCATTTTTCACAGTCGGCACAATTAAAAGCTACAGCAGCACACACATGTAGTCCTACACCTCAGCATCCTGCTATTTAGCTTTACAAAATAAGAATGCAGTTCAGCACCTCGTAATATGAGCACCTGCTACACAAAATCAGCCCCCTGGTTAATCAAAAATACTCTTAATTTGGGGAGAACAACAAGTAAACAGACAGTATTGCCATACAATTTGCAAGCATTTTCTGGGGGATAGATCGCCTCCATATCTAACGATTAATTACAGCATCTGTCACCCCTCGACTGCTCTGGAAGCCACCAATACTGAAGCCTCTACAATGCAGTTGTCGCCACCTCCTGGCCAGTAGCGTTCATAGCATCAATGTGGAATGAGGATATTGTACATCAGAAATTTACCGACCGCCCCTGTTTGGATACTTGAATGATTTGTTGTGTATATTATTGTATCTGTTTTTCATATGCTTAAAATAAAAGCTTGGTGATTCAGCTTTTAAAAATGTGACTTTTTTGCTTACTATTCAGTGGCTTTGTGATATCCATCTATCCATCCATCCATTTTCCAAACCGCTTATCCTACTGGGTCGCGGGGGGTCTGGAGCCTATCCCAGAAGCAATGGGCACAAGGCAGGGAACAACCCAGGATGAGGCGCCAACTCATCACAGGGCACACTCACACACCATTCACTCACACATGCACTGTGGACAATTTGGTAACTCCAATGGTGGTGCAGTGGTTAGCACTGTTGCCTCACACCTCTGGGACCCAGGTTCGAGTCTCCACCTGGGTCACATTTGTGTGGAGTTTGCATGTTCTCCCCATCGTGGGGTTTCCTCCGGGTGTTCCGGTTTCCCCCACAGTCCAAAAACATGCTGAGGCTGATTGGACTTGCTAAATTGCCCGTAGGTGTGCATGTGTGAGTGAATGGTGTGTGAGTGTGCCCTGCGATGGGCTGGCTCCATATCCTGGGTTGTTCCCTGCCTTGTGCCCATTACTTCTGGGATAGGCTCCGGACCCTCCGTGACCCAGCAGGATATGTGCTTTGGAAAATGGATGGATGGATGGATGGATGACAATATGACGTCAAACTTCTATCATTGATTCTTATTGGTTATTAAACATTGATCACATCATAGACCAGACAGTGATGTCATCCAGTGATAACAGATTTCTGTGTAAAAGGCAAATAATCTTCAGTGTGAGTGTTGATATCAAGACAATCTCAGGAGGTATTTAGTTCCATACAATTTATAACTAACAATCCAGTTTAACATTATTTCTTACTAACTTATAAAGGAGTTATAGGCTTGGCAATTAATTGGTCTGGTTAATTGGTGGGGGACATATATTATTACCAGCATGGGAGATGATTACAGGGAACCTTACTGAGATACAGGAGATGCAGACAGCTGAAGAGGCAGGACAGGTTCAGTGCAGATTGGAAGTGAGGAGGCACAGAGGCAGCAGGTGATCTTGGACAGGAGACGGAGGTGTGGGAGATGTGGGACGAGGCGGCGACACTCCATCTCGCCCACACACCCACACAAATACCACACGCTTACCCAGAACTGCCCAGTCCTACCAGTAAGACATACAGCTGTACAGTCATGAGAAATATTAAGTACGTCCTCCTCCAATGATATATTTTTATTCATCAGGGCCTAAATAACATGTGTGGTTCTCACTAACTTCCATGAACAAATAATTCAAAAAAACAAATTTCAATGTGTTGCTATTTTTTCCAAAAAGTAAGCCACCATTCAGAAACCATGTGGGAATGAAGATGCACTATACAGCCAATAATTCAGTAACATTCAGACCTACAGTATCTTTAGCAACAATAAACATTTTCTGCAGGATGGAGCTCATTGATATTTGAGGGCCTCCATTTGTGCATGGCTCTCTGTAGATCCCGCCATAGCATTTTATTAGGGTTGAGGTCTAGACTTTGACTTGGCAGTTCAAATATCCTGATTTTTTCCATCTTCAGCTATTGAGGTATTGATTGGCTAGTGTGTTTAGGATCTCCAGCTTGGTCTCAATGGTCCAAAACATACTGTTCCGGAACTTTTGTGCATTACTGGGGTGTAATTTTGCACAGCTAAGACGTGCTGCCGTATTCATTTAGGAAACTTTTTCCAATTGTGCTGTCAAGAATATCTAACATGGTAGCTGAGACCTATCTGTCATGTAACATAGGAGTAAAAAAAATGGGAAAAAATGATAGCATATTAAAATTTTTTGTGTTTTTTCTTCCGAGGCTACGTTTGTGAGGATCAAACAATTATTTAGGTCCTGAAATGAAATGAAAGGTGCATTCCTGTTTCCCTCTGGTTCTCTGGTGAACTGCATTGAACAAATGATATAGAACCAAACTTCCCGGCTGATAGGGCAGAATCATTATGGATGTGTAATATGACGTGACCATAACCAAACATGGCTAAATGGAGGATGTTTATTAACGAGAATGCCTAAATTTCATTCTCAGTGGAAAATGTTATTTCTTTTTATAAGTGTTTTACAAGTTTTTTTTTTTTTTTTTATAAAAAGTACATATTAACGATTCAGAGTAAATTTCACTAAAGATTTATTAGCTCTGAAGTGCTAACACATTATTTTGCAAATGCTGAGCAGAGTAGAAGACTAACAGTCCAGACCAGAAGCTGAGCAGGGCAAAAGTTTGCCAAACAGGGAGGCAGGCCAGGCCAGGCCAGGCCAGGCCAAAAGCATGTGAAACAAGAGGCAGGCAAGGCCAGCGATTGACCAGCCCAGGCCAAAATCAGGCCAAAAGCAGACTAGACCCCAGTGGTTTATAATAAACTGAAAACAAATATTCAGGCCTCAGCATTTTATAGCGAATATGCCAGATATTGTTCGGGGCCATTGGTTCATAATTGTGCACAAACTGTACAGCCCAGTGATTATTAAATGACTTGCAAGCTATTTCCTATCACGAGCCTTTCATCTCACCCCGCGACACCAATAAATTAAAAACAAACGAACAAAAAAAGAAAAAAAAATGATATTAGCAACAATTACATTAATAGTCATAGGATGAAAAATACCAAAAAAAAAAAAAAAAAGCATTGTTATAATAAACGAAGACAATTATACAAAAAACCCTCATAGTTCATAGATGGGTGAACATACCCATGGTTAACGACTGGTTGGCCGCTGCCCGCTCCTCAGAGTGAAAGAGGGGGTCACGGCCGAGGGGGTGCCGCGCTCGCCGCCTCCCACGCCTCTGTCCTGCAAACGGGCCCAAGGACGTGAAGAAATGCATGAGCGTCCCCTTTCTCAGCAGCGACGTCCTCTTAGTCGTCCAGCAGGGGGCGCGTGTCTCAGCGCGAGGCAACGCCCCGTTCAGTGGGCGGCCATGTCGCCGACGCCGTCGATCCTGTGCTGTTGTAGCTGAGCTCGCAGGAGGGCGTTTTCGTTCTTCAGCTCCTCGATCTGAAGCCCAGGAGGAGAGCCGGGGGTCACCGGGGAACGGCG
The DNA here is from genome assembly GCF_023856365.1 of Brienomyrus brachyistius. Taxonomy (NCBI): domain Eukaryota; kingdom Metazoa; phylum Chordata; class Actinopteri; order Osteoglossiformes; family Mormyridae; genus Brienomyrus; species Brienomyrus brachyistius. Next base: position 8,427,221 of record NC_064555.1, on the reverse strand, counting down.
GAGACTTCAGAGATCATGTTCTTCCTTTGCTCAAGCAACGCTATGCTAACAATACTGAGTGACAACAGACAACACTGACACTCCCAGAGCTGCGATGTTTCGGATCAGCTGCCGGTGGCTGATACCTGTTGCCGGAGCACCTCATTCTCCACCTGTAGCCGTTCCACCTCCTTACAGCCCTCCTGTAGCTGCTGATGGTCCTGCCGCAGCTCCCGGATGTAATCACAGGCTTTCGAGAGAATGCCACCCTTACTCTGGGACAGAGAAGGGTAATTCAGAAGCTGGCGCGCACGCACACACACACACACACACACACACACACACAGGACTGACACAGTGAAGCAGTATAGTACATGCTCATAGACAGAATTCATACTGAATCTCAGATCTACCCCATGGAACGATGCAAAGGTCAGGTATAACATTAAGAAATAATTATCAATAAGAAATAAATTAATTAATCTGACTCTGAAATTAAACTGATATAGAATACAAAAAGTCAAACCTGGAATAATTAAATCTCCTTGGAGCACCTACCACCCAAATCAACGCCAATCAAATTAATCACCGGCACTATCTTGCCTGGGGGATTGAAGTACTTTTACATGCAAAGAAATGTGTTTGCTGTTAAATTTAGCCCAATGACTGAACTTGCGTTACCCTCAGAACAACACAGCCGGCGCCGCACACAGCCGGCGACTGGGAGCATCTCATCATCACACAGCAGGCACACTGAGACCATACCGCTCCAGTCTTGCTGTTGTCCACGTTGCAGTCAGGGATGATCTTGGACAGCGTAACTATCCAGTTGTTGATCTTATCCCGTCTCCGCCTCTCCACTGCCAACGACAAAGGTCACATGATGATTTTCTTCTTTTGTTACTGAAGGCGATTCTTCATGCAATTCATTCAATCAACGGCCCAACTGAGGCCAACTAACATATCTGTGGCCAATAGCCTGGATGCAGAGCAGGTTGCGGAGAGCCAGAATGACCCAGATCACAGCTAATCCAAACAGTTGTTTTTTTTTTTTTTTTTTTTTACATCAAAGGTCCAGGTCTTTTATAAAAGTATCATGTACAAAAATGATCATGCACCAAGATCTTCTAGTGCAGTGTTTCCCAACCTGGTCCTCAGGGACCTGGCGGTGGTCCACATTCTGGACGGAAGCTGGGAAGGAGCAAAGACGTACACTGTCTGTGGATCCCCAAGGACCAGGTTGGGGAAACACTATTTGGGGACACTGTAATGGTCTCTTCACCTTCATTGTGCTGTGCTCTCCTCCTTTCATCTCTGGGAGCTCGGGGCCCCTCCAACTTTCTGCAGAAAAGGAGAACGAAGCAACGTTCACAAGCAAGAGTCAGGCACACACTCAGATAGATACACAGGAGATACATGACTATCAGCTATGACCTACCCCATCCACCGGAGAAAAGCAAGTGTCTCCCTGGGGTAACCTGAAGCTACCATGTAGAACTTACACCAACCTAATGAACTTCTCATTTTCCCTGTATGGTAAAACACACTCGCAGAGTGATCAGCTCATTCACTCATAATTGCTCAAAGCCTTAGCTGCTACATCCCACCTACCCAGGACACACTGCAAAAACTCCCAGGCAGAACAGACAGGGAACCCGAAATTCAAGGTCTTTGGACTAGAGCTGCCACAATTAGTTGACATAGTCATGCGTCGACATCAACAAAATTAGCTTTATGGTTTCTGAGACTCTTCAGTTCATTATAACACCTGTTTTCCTTTAATATCACTACGGAAATTTGGGAGAAGTTCTAATCATCACTAAACAAAAAGGCGGTTTTACATTGTAAAGTTCTGAAGGCATATGACGCAGCACTAGCGCTATGCATGAGCATCTGAAGAGAAAACTCACAGGCACTAGTCTGGATGACGGACCGCCAGAGCAGGCAAAACCACAGTGCTGTCTATTCATATTTATTAAATTAGTAAGGACACCCTTTAATATCTTTTGTCCTTGTAGCTGCTAAATACACTCATTATTAAAGCCATAAAGTTGTCTGCCTGCTACCTTAGAATCTCCATTGAATAAGTGGTTTCAAGAAAACGTTTAGGCTAAAATCTGGGGTTATTCTACGCTGATTGACGGGACCAGTGCGTGTGTTCGTGCGCATCGGGCTTCTTGGGACCAGTGATATTATCGTAAAACAAAAACCGAAATGAAGACGGACACTAAATACAAGAAAATAATTCGTGAACAGAAACAAAAATAAAAACAATATATACCAAAAATGTGTCGGAGTCCAATCAGCAAAAAGTACCACCACACCACCAATGTCTTTTTTACCTTATTTATCCACAATATCTCCTCTTATAAAAGATGCTGCAGTTGCTAAGCTGTCCATTTCTTCACCGCCACTTCACTGCTTATTGCTTCTGTGATTTACCAAAACAGCAGCATGGGGTGTTCCACTAACTGAATTTAATAAGCATAAACATAATGCCAAATTTATACAGATTATTAACTTTTGGGCATCACAATACGCATATCAATAATATTTTGGACATACTAGTAATCTGCTTATTAAACTATGGGTGAATATAATGTCTGTATAGTGCCAAAAAGCCAGCGTCCATTATCTAAAGCCCTGCGATTACATAGAGTTTGTTGTTATCAAAATAAAATTAAACTAAAATGGTCCATGAGATTTTCTGGAGGAAAATTAAATGTTTAAATTAATTAACCAATCGATAAAATAGTTTATAGTTTAATCCAGTGAACAATGGTTAGTGGCAGGCCTACACTGGACGCTTGCTAAATTCTGCAAAAATGCTGGAAATTTATTGGAATCATAACAAAAGTCCCTTGACAAGCAAAGTTTAACATATCTGCACTTATTTTCCGCACAGACATTTTCTTTTTAAGTTCAGTGCAGGCACTGTAATTGCACTGCAAGCTCCCGTTCACTGCACTCGGTCCACTCAGCTTCTCCTCACATAACTGCAGGATCCACTGACCAGAGGCAGATCATGATCTGACCTTAATGAACATATGCAGGTATGTCGGTGACACTTACGTGGAGTAGGGATGCGTGCGCGGTGCGATGGTACGCGGCGTGTTAGACTGCAAGACGTCGGACGGAGTCATCATGACATAGAACTGACCTGAATGAAGAGATCGAGATGGCTGCTTAGCACACCAGCACCCAGAGTAGCTTAAAGGCAATCTGTCAATTAGCTTGATGAGGTCCTTCTCAATTGAACTGCTGTGATGTAACAATCCTTTCTGTGCCAACCAATTAGTCCAGATGAATGACTCACTTCCTGCCTGTGTGGCCGCCTGGTCCGTCTGTATAGAGAGAGCTGTCCCGTCACTCACGGCTGCTGCAGGGAAGTAGGTAAAGCGAGTCTCGCCCCCTGACTCCGCAGCGGGACTGCCGCCGTTACTGAAGGTGTTCTGGGCCACGGCCTTGGAAGAAATCAAGGAGACATAATTACAGACAACAGGCTCACATTTAAGTAGTGAGAAAGGACAGAGGCGCAGCCACAATATGGACGTGCACGTACAGGCACGCGAGCGGGAATCCGGCCCAGCGTCAGACACACGGACACGGGCTCCCAGACGCTCTCACCTGGGCGGCTGCCTGAGGGTTTCCAGGAAAAGCAGCCGCGGAGACCACACTGATTGTCCCACCTCCCTCCCCTCCGGCTTCTAACTGCTCGTTTGTTACCTGGACAACTCGATACGTCACCTGGAAAGGGGAAGGGCCAAAATAGTACAGCAGGTTCCGCGCATAAAAGAGACCATTGCGTTTACAGAACAAAATACAAACACACATGCGTGCACGCGCATGCACAGGTTTGTAATTATATCTTTGTGGGGACTCTCCATTCATTTCTATGGGGAAAAATCTAATCCCAACATCACGACCTTAACCCTACCCAACCCTAACCTTAACCATAAGTAACCAAACAAAATGTGAGACTTTTGGCATTTTTATTTTTTTGACTGCATTCACAGATCTTTGTGGAGACCTGAAAAATGGTCCCCACAACATTAAAAAAAATGGTCCCCACAAAGTAATGTAAACCTAATCCACACACACATACAGGCTAGAGAGAGCATCACTCTGAAACCTAAAGCCGAGTGCATCTCAACACATGATTCCCTGTACAAATATTCTCAATGACCCTACAGTTCCCTTCTTCATAAACTCCATGAATTTTATTTATAATCCATCAAAAACTCCTGGACCATATCATCCACAAATATGGAAAATAAAATAAATTCCGCTGCCTTTGAAGTTGAATTAAAATTTTTCATTTCATACTTTTAAAGCTTGTAATTGTGAACCTTCAGATTATACCGGATATTACAAATTATATAACTAAGCTGTTACAACCTTACTGATGCAAAAAAAATATATAATAATAAAATTAAAAAAAGACTTAAAAGATCTACTGATACTTGATCTTTTCAGTAAAGGTCACCATAAAGACATGACTTGAAACAAAAGAAGGATGATCTTTCCCTAATAAGGTTCCCCTGCTCTGAATCTACCTCTAGATCTCTGATGTGTAGATCCGGGTTGTTGTCTTAAGATGGTATCTTATAAACATTTACATCTTTTCCCGTTTGTCTATAATGTATCTCTAGTTCTGATTGTTTGCTTATTCTTGCCTATTTATTAAGTAGTACTGTAATTTTCATTTGTCTGTTGACAACTGTGTTGTGACCTTTCGTTTAAACAAAAATGTTGCTAACTCCATTCCACATTTGACATGACAACCTATGGCAAAGGCGCCCATTAGCGTCGTCTCAATACTTTCACGTTACACAATTTAATCTCAAAGCACGGCAAAGTTAATAAATTCGGTGCCAATTAATGGGGCTGCAGTCTGATCACCTGTACAACTTACCTGTCCGCCGCTGTTCTCTGTGCGGAACTGATACTGGACATTATGATCCGAAAACGCGGCAGCCTGCTGGACCGTTTCTATGGTAACAGCTCCCTGCTGCACAGTCTCTATGGTAACGGAATCTTGCTCCTCCCCACCTAGACTTTCTTCTGAGACACAGAGAAGCAGAGGTTTGGACCCTAACCATATCAACACCATATGGCCAACAGCGGGAGGAAAGTCTCTAACAAACCTCACAGCAACTTCCGGGAAAACGACAGGGTATTTGAAACGATTAGCAGACAGTGCGTTATGTGAAACAAACTCAGTCGCAGATGTCAGCCTCCAGAAATATCCCACCTTCTTTAGCTGCACTGAAACTTCAAGCTACGACTGCATTTAAAAAACAATCCGAATAATTATAAGTACAGTAAATCGGGAAGCAATATGGCTATTTTCCCCTGGCAGCTGGATATCACGGCATTGAGTGTCCTTAAACGAATGGGTAGTACAGATAGCGATCATAAATCCGACTAATGTCGCGGAAAACGCGGGCACATCTGGATGCTATGCCATCGTAGCATGCAGACGCGACAAATATCTATCAGCTTTCGTTCTCCGAAATGACTACCGAAACGTAGTCCTAACCCTAGCCCTTCTCCGGCATGTACGGACTTTGACCACATCCGGGTCGATAAGACAGCGCTTACCAGGTACAATGCCTGCGTTATGATATCCGCCCCCCACCCCATCTTTAGATTGAGCTCCTAGATTTTAAATCATGCACACATAACAAACATGGAAATCGGCATATCCGAAGAGGCCCACCTTCCTGTAGTTGTACAACCTCCTCGCTTTCTTGGTTCTCGTGACTAGAAGAGAATAAAAATTCGTTTTTCTTTAACTCAATTAATTTTCGACATTAAATGTATGAAAACGGCAAGAAATATTTAAAAGGTAATCTAATCATTCAAATATCATATATTAGATAATAGTGACGTGCACTGCGAAAGCTGAAGAGTCCCTGTGCAGCGAGCGTTATACTGCAGGCACCAGGGCTGCAGTCTTCAAACTTCGTGTCCCAAAGGGGCATCTAAAGTCCCCCTTATCAAATCATTAAACCTGAACGGCGACAATGTAACCGTCCCGTTCATAACATTTTTAACATTTCTAACATGTACCAAACATTGTATATATGTCATTTTAAAATTAATTCTATTTAGATAAAATTGCTAATTAAGTAGCAACATAGCAACATACTTATATTAATAAAACCTCAGTAATAAATTTTTAAATCTTGGAAAAAATAAGTTTAATTCATACATTACAAATCATTTAAATAAAATGCTAAAGTTGGAATTTCGAAAAAAAAATCTGATATCTAACTTTATGTTGTATGTCAGAAGAGCTTATTGGTAGCTTAACCTAATCGCAAAACAGCTAAAATTTCACAACATCCCGTTCATACAAATCGAGAGACATCTAGGTGTGTTTGAGAAGACACCGACGCAAACTGTGGCAAATCACTGCAAACTGTAAAATCATCATCAATTTTAGCTTTCAAATGTTACTTAAACTTGCAAAACAGGCCCCGCTAAGAACATGGAGGCCGAGCCACGGAAGCCATTTAAGCGAGAGTGGCGAAACGGGCCGCCGCTTACCTCGGTACTGTGTCCAAAGTCTGATCGAGCATATCCATGAGGTCTGAAATTCAAAGTGATATATTCAGGGACAGTAATAGATGGAGATGGAAGTGCTGATCACGGGGACAAACACACGGGTCATGTGAGAAAGACAGTCCTGGACACGTGAGATATATGCGAGTAGTTAAAATGGAGACCGCGGCTCGCCGGGAGCTTGTGCTCTTTGTCCGCGTTACCCTCGGCTTCCTGTCTCTCCCTCCCTCTCTCTTATCGCAGCGCCGGTTCCTGATGCACACCCGGCTCGTCCGGCAAATGTGGACTTAGGACAAGCGATTCGTTTAATTTCCTCTTCTTTAAAATGTCGAGGTTTTATTCTATCGATTTTCGCGTCGAGGCGGCAAATGATTCGGGCGAACGCATCCGCGAGCCTGCGGCGGGTTTCGGTGCAAAACTTTGCTTGCGACAAAATATGGAGTGGAGTCGGTCGTGCTGCTTGCATAACAGCGAAGGCGAGTGTTTAAGGCTGGATCGCTTTTCCCGGTTCGAAAAGCAATGGGGAAGTGAAGATCGTTTGTCTGCGTCAGTTTCGACATTTTGTTTGTAAAAATTCAACTGGCGTCTGCTTGGATTCACATAAGCAGATGGAATTTTAATGAACTAACCAGTTTTTTTTCGTGGGAGGTCGAAACCCCGTTTTTTCCGTTCTCGCGACCGATGGCGAAAACGTCCATTTGTTTGTACTAAAGAAACTGTGATATACATGCAGTAAAACGTATTAGAAATTCTCATAATACCATTGCCTCCGGAACGTTTAAGCTATTCCCACCCAAAATTTGTGAATTTCGCTTATCTTTTAGGAAAAGAAGGTATCATTTTCGGTTTACGCTGCGTGGGTATTGTGTGGTGTAGTGACTACAATTCCATTGTCCGATGGCGGGATGTTTATTTTATAAACTGGACATCACCACTGAGAAAATAAATCTGAGCAGTGATTATAATCAATAACGTGAGTGTCATCTGTCACCGCGAAGCACAGCTTTACGCCTCAGTGTAAATCCTAGGAGCCAAGCTACTATAAACTGATATTGTGAGTTAAAACAGAACATTGTGCACAATAATGGCATATGCGTGGCTCTCAGCTGACACGCGGGATCGAATCCGCGTGCCTCTCAGCTGACCGCCGGGATCCAATCCGGGTTTTTGGGTAGACCACATGACAAAGTCACGTGTTCGACGAAATAAACAAGCCCTGTTTGTCATTCATATGTACTGGGAGATTACTTGTACACATCGTGCACGAACTTCTTGATGTATAATTTGGTTTTAAATTCTGTGGCTTCCAATGAGAGTCTATTATTTGGTACAAGTGAATTTTGCAAACGACATACACTACACTTGCAGGCATACGTTTGTAATATTAGGGGGCTCAAATAATGCACTTTGAGCTAGGACCGGATTTGTAAACTCTACATTTCAATTAAAAAGATGTAGATTTCACTTAAGCGTTGAGTTATTGCTGTGTGTTGATTGGTCACTTTCCTATAATCATGCTTGTGTAACTAATGTTAATGTGATGCAGCTGGATGAACGTTTCAATCAAGAAAACAAACCAGTCAAAGCCTAAGAAGAACTGAACTATTTAACCAAGCACAGGAGCCTTTCAGTTTTTAAAAGTAGTTTGTAAAACTTCATAGTGTTCCCCTGACATGAATTATCTGGTCAACCCTATAATATTGGTATACTGGGGTGCTTTAAGTCCAATAGTTACCTGGCTAAGCAAGAAATACTGCCTCATGATACAGGCCCCTGGAGGAAATGATCTGATATGTGTTTGTATCTGTGAGGCAATCAGATGGGCCCCACAGATGAAAAATACAAAAATTAAAATGCTTCCATCGCTTGTGCCATAAGAGTAGGAGGAATGTTGTTCTTAGTGGTTCTTACTAGTGAATGTTGTTGTCGAGTGCGTGAGTGCGGCTTTGTGGTTGCCAGGGGTGCCGCGTACGCTGTGTTCCCACCCCCTCTGCTGCTGCGTCGTGGCTCTTTGTGTGGAAGTGTCAGCTTCAGCAGGTTACTTTGAAACTAGCAGGACTGCAAACCTCTGCACATCCACGGTTCCAGAAGGCCACACAAAAAACTGATCATGTCTGCTCTGCTCCCCCAGCCCACGGCCCATCACATGCCCCCCCCCCCCCCCCCCCCCCAACCGGGGCAAGTCCTAGTCCATTTGTTCTGGGGCAATTGTTTTAAAGGATTTCGCCACCATCGACAGAAAAGCAGAGTGGATAACCTTTTGGAGTTCAGCTTCAGGAGGTCCCCTCCGCTTTCTCTCTCAGTCCAGCCTCGCAGCATCTCCCGTCTCCAGATCTTCTTACTGCTGGCTGTTCGGCAACTTTTCCCTGGACAACTGAGGTAGGAACTTGTGGGTGGCTTCTGTCATGGGAGAATCACCTGTAAAGTGGCTGAAAACCAGGGAAATGGTGACTGGCCAGAAATTCAAGTTATATTACAAATAAAGAATAAAAGTTTTAAAAATAATTTTTTTTAGAAGCTAACACTGTGATCTGCTGCTTCGTCCTGAGTGAAACTGGTACCTTTGAGTGACAGGCCGTCAGAATATTGGCTTCGAAACATTATGAGCAAACTGTGATTTTTTTTTTATGGAATATTGCAGTTTAATTGAATGATAGAATATATATTTGGTAGCCTGTTTTGAAATCAAATTCAATTACTCTGCTATAACAATAAATCATTTGTCCTCTAGATCCACATTATTTTCCCTAACATAATTTGATTTTCAGGCAAATTGTTTAGTATAATGGTATTACTGCGTGACTTTAAATTAGTGATCCCCAAACAGTCCACATTTTTGCTCCCTCCCAACTCCCAACATTCTTGTACCAGGTGCTCAGTGTTCTTGATTGTTTTGCTTCATTCTTGATTGTCTGGGAGTCCCTGAGGACTAGGTGGAGAAAAAAATAAAAATAAACAAATGTTAATTTCCCTGCAGCAACAGAGCCCAGACTGCAGTAACTGATCATAGCAGTAGTGCTGATCAGTAACTATAGTGATAACAGCGACTGCACTATTGTACAGTGATGCACTGTGTCATTCTGCTGCTAAATAGCAGGATTGTTACTGTGAAACGCAACAGTTTTTATAGCAGCTGGTCTGTGCACCAAACTCTTACATGATGGCTCCGTTGCACTGTAATGATGGGGGCCACCCGTCCCTTAGTGTGTTGTAGAGCTTCTCGGGATGTACAGCTTCATGGGAGGGGGCCTCTTCTGTGCCATTGTGGCGAACATCTTGCTGGTGGTGTCCACCGCCACCGACTACTGGATGCAGTACCGACTTTCGGGGAGCTTCGCCCACCAGGGCCTGTGGAGATACTGCATGTCCGGCAAGTGCTACATGCAAGCAGACAGCATTGGTGAGTCAGTGCGTGGTTGCATCTCTGACTCCCTGCAGTCACTCTGGAATAAGGGAGATACGATACTCGGGTCACCATGATGGGTAGGATCACTGCACTCTGTCAGTCACTGGCTGGTATATCACCCCCTGCTGGTCATCTGAGGTTACACCATATGTTGACTGACACTTCCAGGGGGGTGGACTGGCAACAAAAAGCAGCTCGGGAATTGGCCACGAACTTGAGGGGTGGGTCCCCCGGGCTATATTTTATCACAACTGGGGTGGGTGGTAATTGCCTTTAGTATATTTTTCCAGTTGTGTTCATATAGACTACATTAAGGTGGCATTGGGGAAGAAGGTCCGTCCCTTGACAAGACCAGCCCACCAGGAAAATTTCTGAGCTTCCCGATGGCCAGTTCCCGCCAGCCCCCCCTATGGACCCCAGAGTCTTTATTAACTCCTAAGTATCAGCAGTTTTTTTTCCTAGACTTTTTCCCTTTGACACAAACCTATCACAAATCGGATTGTAGAGGAGGTGGGTCCAAGCAACTATAGGAGGTGTGACCAAGACATCTGATTGGTTGGCCTCGTCTCCTCTACAATCTGATTGGTTATCTCTCTGAATCAATAATTTTTCGTTCTGCCCTCAGAACATTTTTGTGTAAGTAAAACTCCTACCAGTGGTTCAGTACAAAACAGTTCAGTTTAACTGGATAACCTCGGAAGAGGAACTGACATGTGGTCCATCCCCAGCTTACTGGAACGCCACACGAGCCTTCATGATTCTCTCTGCCATGTCCTGCTTCGCTGGCATCATCGCGGGCATCCTCTCCTTCGCCCACTTCTCAGCCTTCGAAAGGTTCAACCGCTCCTTCGCTGCTGGCATCATGTTTTTCATCTCCGGTGAGTCCCAGGACATGCAGGTTCCACAGCTCCCATAATGAGCTTCCCCACAATTCCATTTATTTTTCTCCACTACTCTTTCCAACATGGTTTCCCAAGTGTGCTTGACATAATATGCTGTAATGGTATTTATAAATTGTAATTGCAGGAAATCAATTTTCCTTGAAAGACTATTTACCTGTCATAACATGAAAAGCAGCATTATTTCCAGATTTACCTATAATAACCTACCAGTCTTCCTCCTTTGTGTAGTTTGCATGCACTAACCTGTGTTTCTTCCAGATACTCTTGTTTCCCTCCATAGTCCAAAAACATGAGGTTAAGTGAACTGGCATCTCTAAAAACATAGTGTGTCTTGGTGTGTGTGGCCCGTAATGGACTGCCAGGGTGTCCCCTGTATTGTACACTGTGCCTCCCATGACAATCTACAGGCTCTCCACAAGCTATACTGGATTAGTGGACGGCTGGATGGCACAAGCTACAGTGTATCTACTAATGTTCAAGCCTGACCTTAATGCAGTTTGTGCATTAAAAGCATTCGAGACAAACATGACAGCAACAAAAGTAGATATTCTTAGCTTTCTCTGCCTGACCTGATAAGCCGTGCTCTGCTTCAAACCCATTTCCTCAGCTCTCTTTGTCCTTCTGGCTATGGCCATCTACACTGGAGTCACCGTCAACTTCCTGGGCAGGCGCTTCGGCGACTGGCGGTTTTCATGGTCCTACATCCTTGGCTGGGTGGCCCTACTTATGACGTTCTTTGCAGGCAAGTTCCTCACATTGTGCTGCACCGTTTGCACTTTCTGAAAATCCCCATCCAGCATTTCCATCCAACGAATTTCTGTTGCAGGAATATTCTATATGTGCGCATACAGGATGCACGAGTGCAGAAGGGTGACTGGATCTCGCTAACACTGGGGTTATAAATGAGTAAATGGCAAAAGAGGAGAGTCAGATCCAGACTGAAGAGGTAGAAGATAAAGCCGTTTGGGATCAGCACAGTGTGAGCAACACTGTAATGGAGGGTTTGGGTTTCTCATGCGCGAGACCCTCTCATGTGGACCCTCTCAATCACGTGGACAACAGCAGATTTTGTATATTACAATTCTATTTACCTATTTATAAAAGAGGTTGATCTATGCTGTTAGAATCACATTCACTGAATGATCAATAAAGTTTGTTACAATCTGGGTGACTAATTATTGCCTTCAATTTCACTGATAGGTAAAATTAGTATGTAAACGTTCTTCTCAAAAGAGCCAAACATGCTGACTAAGAACTGTAGCCTGAGATACCGGAAGCATATGTAAGTTTCTGTGCAGCCATTAGCAATGCTCAGTTACAGTGTTCAGTGAAGATAACTGTTAATATAATGCACCATGCAGCCTTTTATCCATCCATCCACCTTTTAACTGCAAACCCTGGTGTCTGATCTTCATAAAAATTTAGTATGACACAAAGAACAACCTGAGTAAATATAAAACAATATTTGAACGATAATTTCATTTATTGAAGGAAAATAATTCACCAGCACCTGTATCATCCATGTGACAAAGTTATAGATACTCGATCAATCAGTGAACAAAATCTAAATGATAACAGGTTAAATTAAAGTCGACACATTCAAACTTGATTACTGACAGCCATGGGCATAAATTATGAGGGGGGTGGGGGGAGGGTTGTAGCCTGTCCAATAAATCAAAACCAGGTAATACAACCCCCTATTAATCATGTTTTTCCCGTAATGGGTGGGGTGGGGACCCCCCCCCCCTCCCCAATGTTTCAGCCAAAATTACACCCTTGCTGACAGCCCTGTTGAATCTACGCGTCACTGAAACGGAACCATTCCAACAATGCAGAGTTGGATAAGAGGTCTCAAGCAACTGCACACCATGCTGCGATCAAAAGAACTTACTGAAATATATCAGTCAAGAAAGGGATAAAAAGCACTTTGTCACAGCACTTTATATTTAAATAATTTAGCTGATTATTTCATGTCTGGTTGCAGTGTTTTCGCTGGCGTAAGAGATTTGTTTTAATTTACGCATTTGTGTAAGTAAGAACTGGAGTTTGTGGAATCAAAGAATTTTAATGGCACCTTAACGTTACAATTTGACTTAATGTAAGAATGCGCACTGCGGATGGGTTCACTGGTTTTACTGCCTTTTCGATGTTAACTATAAGCAAATATTTCTCACAGTCATAGTGACACTCGCGACTATTTGAAGGCGGAGCTCCCACCGCATACGCCCCGCCCACTTTGCCTACATCGGCATGGTGGTCCATACCATTACTGCTAAATTATAGGGGTGCTTTGAATTCAACAACCCCATTTTTTTGTGGGCGTACTTTATAATTGATTATTTTAGGACACAATAGTACATTTTATGTCTAGGTATATACTTACACTTTGCATGATAATTCCATCATTGTGCGTACGACGTTACATATTAATGCACGTTCGCCACGCTCATGGCGTCATCGCGTCGTTTCCTGTTTCGGACGCAGGTGAAGAGAGTTTGGTAATGTGAAACGATTAACCAGGTAATGAAATATGGCAACACTAAAGGATTCGGAGGCACGAGAGAGCTTGGGCAGCATGCAGAGTCCGGTGCACAGCGAGACCTCGGAGTACTGCGCCAAACTACAGGAATGGATGTGGCAGTATTACTGCGGCTATCTGAACTGGCAGAGCTGGATGGCAGCGTTTGCGGCCCCTTTGCCTCCTTGCTGCAGCCCGCAGACGGAGGCTCAGGGGCAACCGGCTTTGGACGGTCGCAGCTGGTATTACGCTCAGTTCCTCGCCACAGTGCCCTCTGATCGCGCTGCCTCCCCGGCCCCGGGCTCCCCCGCTTCCCCCGACAGGCCGGTGCAGCAGCAAAACGGCAATGTTCCGCAAGCAGGTAACTCAGTCGGGCTGCATGACACTCCACGATGCAGTATGAGACTGTAACAGGCTGGTGCATTAAAACGCCTTAGACGCTTGCGCGTAGGAAATGTGCATTTGTATTGTTCACCTAGATAGCTATCATTATATTAGACAATCAGCTCATTTGCTGATTCTCTAATATTAACGTTCATGGATAACGCACATAACTTTCCAAATTCGTGTCAGATCATGTTTAGAAAGAAAATATTTGTGTAAAAAAATGTTTCCGTAGTTATCCAACAGTATTGACGTATTACTTTTGAGTTGTTTATAGCAATGCTGGGTGTCCTGACCTTGAACTATGAGCCGATTGCGAACCACCATTGTTTACAAGTAAAAGTCATAGTTAAACTAAGATCGACTTGATTATGGTCTTCGTAAATACACACCCATCTTCCATGTTTATTCAGAGAGGGTCACGTCGACTCTTTAGCCTGTTCCAGGACATACAGGACAGGGGACATCCTGGATATAATACCAGTCTATCTTGAATATTCACTGTCTACTAAGAAAATGCGCAGAGTCCACCTACAGAGTTGGGGTGGGAATCAAACCCACAGCCTTGGAAGTGTGAGATGCAGTGCTGCCCAGTTTCCTATCACATGTGTAGGAGGTGTGATTAATGGGCCCTGTGCTAAAAGATACGCACATGCTTCAAGCAAAGTTTATGGGCTGGGGGTGCCTTTCCCTGTAGTATCACTTGATGGAAACTACTGATATAGAAAATTATTTTTCTAATAATTTGTTGTATGGAAGGAAGAATTTTAGTGGTCAGTGTTGACACAGTGCACAACAATGAATTGTGTCCTTTGCATTTAACCCATATGTGACAATGTGACATAGCAGGGGGCAGCTAATTCAGCGCCCCGGGGAGCAGTGCTTGGGGGCGGTACCTTGCTCAGGGTACCTCAGTGGTGCCTTGCTGGTTGGGGATTTGAACCTGCAATCTTTCAGTTATAAGTGCGCTTCCCTAACCATCAAGCCACCACTGCCCACAAACAAATGTTTTTTTTAAAAATCCTGAGTCACATTACTTGCTTTTCTTTATTACGTCTAGATGGTCTTTTGCGTTATTTTTGCATCACTTGGACTGTGATTCTGAGGTATTGCTCCTTTTCTGTGGGAGGGCATGCCCCTTCTGGCTGACGACGACTGTCCATGTGGTTCTCAGCTCCAGGCCCCTCCTCTCTCCTCTTTCAGGTCACGAGTTCACCATCCCCACACCCCTGCACCGCTTTTGTGCCGAGGTACTGGATTTCATCATCCTGTTCTGCATGAAGGCTGCAGTTATCCTCACCGTCATGCACCTAAGTGGTATGAAGTGAGTCACACAACCATGAATTTTACAACCCGTCCGCAGTCTCGAGGTTGTCTGGGGGGGGGGGGGGGGTGAATGACATCGACGTGGTGCACATGGCCCTTTCCAGGGGTTACAGTCACTCAGTAATGGTGATCTAACGTGTAGTGACTGCATCACTCTTATGCTGATGCTCAGTGGCGTCTTGGGTTGTACCCTAAGTTTACATATAAGTAAACGCTCCCATATACAGCATTCAGGTAACTTTTACGCTGGAGTACCTGCCACAATTAATCTCAGTATAAAAATTAATAACAAGAGTTCCTAGGCCCTGCATAGGACAGGTCTAGAAAATGGATGGATGGACTATTCTATTAAAATTAGCACTAAACTAATGAAAAATGAAGAAATGCTACATATGTTCCCTGCTTTACAAATGTTTATTACCCTTCGCTTGCTTGAAGGACGTACTTTAGCACCTTTCTTCACTAACTGAAAGAAAACACAAAATGATCGATTGTACGGCGGTTACTTTTCAAAGTCTGGCGATTTCGATTGTTTTGCAACCCTCTGACTGACTCTTTATTTTGTTGTTTCCGCTCTCTGTAAGGTCATATATGATCTGTTTTAATAGTAATAATAATTTGCTTAATTCTGCACAGGACAGTATCTGTGGTTTCCTGTTTCGGAAAGTACTCGGCCTGAGCGTGCCTTATTTTTAAACGGTCCGTTCTTATTTGGAGATTAATCTAGACTGAGACTATTGGTCGGGAGAGAAGATGCATGCAAAATACATACTTGCCTAATAACAATAGTCGTGCAAATTCTCATGCACAAACATGAAATCATTAATCATAAATTCAGCTATCTGGCACTTCCTTTGGTCAAGAAGTTGTATGTGAAAATATTTACCGTACTGCGTATTTAGCGACAAGGAGTGTAAATAAGACCAAGGATTCAGGGCGGATGCCTTGAGTGGGCTAGTGCACGCCCTTAATATGTCTATGAGACGTGTTAATATCGGCCCAGAAAGCAGCAATGAGGACAGCAGTGTTTCCTGTCTCTATAGCTCCATGCAAGTTCTCAGACTGATGCAGTGTCACACTCTTCCTCTGCAAGTATGAGTCGTTAAAAGATCAGCCATATCCCTGAAACACTCATGATTATTTTTTTGCTCTAATTTTTTTTTTTCGTTTGAATGGCCTCTGGCTGACTTGCTGGAACAGCTGTGTCTCACATAAAAAGTGTTCGTGCTGATTTCCTCCCAGGGACGTCTCCAAGTTGGCCCTGCATTTCATCGTGGAAGAGATCAGCGAGGACACATCTATGGAGGAACTCCAGAAAATGATGGTAGTGGCTCTGGTCTACAGGGTCCTGGTTTGCTTTTATGAGGTGAGATTTTCAGACACCTCCGGACTCGCATGACTGTTTTTCTACAGTATGCATCTCTCTCAAAACCTGTTCTAATTAGAACTGACATTTCCGGAAATGTCGGGTTTAGGTCATACAGTCGGGCACTTCTGCGATTGACTTTATTTTTAAACTTGATGTTTTGCACGTGTTACAGAAATCACAGGCAGAGTCTGTTTTCCAATATAATGTGGCAGTGGAAAGGTCTGTCCGCAGTGTAAAATCGTTGGCTAACAGCAGTGTTTTAAGGAATTGAGTGCAGCCTAAGTTAAAGGTTTGATCGTGGATATGTTATGTTAACGATTCATCTTCACCAGGTTCCAGAATTCTCAGTGTTTGAAATCTCTGTCCTTAGAATAACATGCAGTTATTAGAAAAGCTAATCGGCTAATCGTGTCGGCAGTAATAGCATCTTGAATCTGTCCCCTGTGTCTGCGTCTTTCCTGGCTACAGATTATCTGTATATGGGGGGCAGGGGGAGCTACCCCAGGGAAGTTTCTCCTGGATCTTCGCGTGGTCACGTGCGACTCGGCGATCCTGGTCCGGCCCAGCCGGGTTCGGGTGATCCCTGCGTCCAACGTCTCCCTTTCTGCGTGAGTAATGGGAGGCCCCCGACATTGAATATCATTGGCTCATTGTGGAACGCGTAGTTGTCATGTGACACCTATCGGATCCCCCGATGATAAGAACCCTGCCCACCCTTCCAGGTCCACGGTTCGAGCTCTGAACAAGAACTTCTCCATCGCTTTCTTCTTCCCGGCCTTCATCACGTTGCTCCTCTTTCAGCACAACAGGACGGTGTACGACATTGTGGCCGGCACCATCGTGGTCAAACGCAGCGGGGCCAGGTGATGGCTGCTAGGTGCCCCTGCACTGCCCATTACCTTAGACACGGGACTGGGACGAACCATTGGGTTGGGGGGGGGGTGTGGGGGGCTTGCCTGAGTGCCTGAGGACTGCTTCTCACCATGAGCTTCTCCATACACCTACCGACCATTTCAGGGACACTTTCACGATTCACATTTTTAATTAATTTTTTTTTTTTTCTTTCGCTGTATGATTGTCAGTCTGGTTATAGTTGTAAATTAAACTTCTAATTGTTAAGGATATTGATTGATCAAGGAATGTGGAGTTCAGGCTTTAAGTGGTTTGTGGGAAGGTACCTCGCAGCATCCGAGACGAGATTCCTGAGGTTCCTGCCGCATAGTCTGACCTCCCGAAATGTAAACGGCAAGGGCATTTCTGAGCTGTCGCGTTCAGGGTTCACCTGTGGGGAACCTCCGTGATCCGTTTAAGGTGAACGGGATTTCTCAGTCTTAACTCATTTGGCCAGAAGGTTTGCATTTTCCGCAGAGACCTCAAAGAGCTCGAAGGAGTTTTATCACGTCAGCTGCAGCGCTGGAGATGGCTGTTGGCCAGCCTCGCTGAGAGGGAACGTGCCGAGCCACTGCAGCATTGAACGGCTCTCCACCAACTGCCTTGTGTGGTTGTGGAGGCTTGACTCAGAGTGTCACCCGTTAATTGGACCGTTCCTTAGCTGACCCCTGTCTTTATGGGCCTTGCCGGCCGAGCCTGTGGTCGACATGCACCCGGCGTTTCTGTAATGTTTCTGTGAAATAGTTACATGTTGTGCCGAGGATCCAGCCCTGCGGTGGGACCATTTGGTGCTGCTTTGCCGTCAGGCGCCTCATAAGCTGCAATTAAATAAATCAGGGAGACGGGGTGGGCTACGGCCTGTGCATTTTCTGCAGACGCTTAAAATTAACCTGCTAATAAAATTTCAGTGTCTCCGCATTTATATTTAACACTTCACTATTTGGCCAGGAAATGGTCAACAGCTTTGTGTTTTAAAGGCGTTTTAAAATGTTTATGAATTATTTAAAAAGCCATTATGTATTTCTTGCTAATGTAATACTGTGCTTATGCTATTATGTATGTTATGTATAGTATTTTGGATTGAGTGCTTATTCCAGTTTTATTTATTTTGTATTGACATAAAAGGTATTGGAATGGTTTGTGTCCCCTGCAATGGGTTGGGCGTCCTGTCAGAGGTTCTTCCTGCCTTGCACTTGTAGCATGGATGGATGGATGGATGGACTTAAGGTATTGGTAATTCATGGAGCCCCGTCCGAATGTCCCCCCTGCCTGTGTAGGGAAGGCTCTTGGCCCCCTCCAGCTCCTTACGGGAAATGTGGCCGTACAGTGGATGCGTGGGCGTTTTTGGTGGTGGTTGGAGTGTGCTGGTTTGTACTTGATCTGCATCATTAAGCCGGTCTGTGTGAGCGCCCCCCCCCCCCCCCCCCCATCGCTGTGAACCTTTGCCCTGAACTGCATCCAGAGTAAAAGGCACGTGTGTCGCCAGAGGGAAAAGCGCTGCTCGTTAAACTGATGTTTTAACTTGGAAAACGTTTTGTATTCTTCTGAGGAAGAAAATGGGCTGTTTGAGCAAACTCCTTTTTGGGTGATTTAATTTGGTGGCTTCGGGGGGCTTTGGGGGGCTTCATAGCTGCGCGGTCTGGCCAGGTCAGCATGTGATGTTTGTTATATGTGCATTTCTGAGGGAGCTTTGAAAGAGGTCCAGAGGCTGTCTTACATAGGGCTAAGTGGACTCAGCTGGAGAATGGAACTGGGACCTGTGGGAGGGGGTGTACAGTGTGGGGACACTCTAACCCGGATTGGTGGGGGGGTTACTGTCCCTAACGAGGCTCAGTCACCTGCCGACACTTGGGACGTCTGCCGTTAATGGTGGGTTTAATGCCGGGATATTGGTGCTTTAAAAGGTCACTATAGTTTATCTCTTTAAACTTAAGTAACTTTAATTTGGGTTTTTGTGTGTAAGTGGAGGAAAACGAGATGAGTGTTTTTCAGCATTAACTGCTGATTCTTTCCATTGGCATTCTCTGCTTTCCTTGTTGAATATCAATCTGTAATTACATCCCTACCAAATAAATATTGATACAATTTTCAGTATTTTTGTTTTGTATTATTCAATGAGACTGCAACAATAAACATTCTTGCAACAAGTTTCATGTATTCCCGGCTGTGATTGTAAACAGTCAGCTGTAAAAACGCCTACAATTCAAGTTGATTTTAAGACAAAATGCCATTTCCTTCTCCTGTGCGTAATTGTGGTAATATAGAGTACATTTCACGCATACAAGCATTATATATTCATATTGCAGTTCTGTAGATTTAATAAGCTTGACTGTTTGCAGGGATAACAGTTCGTCACTAGAGGGCAACAAAGCAGCGGTGATTCTCGGTCTAGTAACCGGTGGGAATATTTTCAAGCACGCGATGTGCTTTAGTTTCCAACTGACCTCGGTAGACCCAGACGGACTTGGTTTTATTTAAGTGTGTAATGTCAGAGAAGAAATCGGGACACTATGAAAAAAAAATGTTTTGTGATCCTTTAATTCTGACTCGTAGGGGAAATGGGCGGTTTGTGTGGTGTGCTGGGGCGGCTTGCTTCTTGCGCTCGGCTGAGGTCATACGGCCGGGTTGGTGTCAGAGCGCAGGCCGGAAGCGGCGGCTCGCTGGTGCGTAGCTGCGGGAGAGTCGGCAGCAGGCACACGGCGCTGCGTGCGTCCCATCTCCTCCGCGAAAAAATGCCCTTACGTTCTCTGTTTATTATTCCCTGCGTTCTGCTTACATCGTAACTAAGGTTATTTTTCATCATCGTAATGGCCTTGGCTTTGTTTCTCCGTGCACTGCATCATGACATCTGCCGCAGTACTGTCGCTAACATTTCCATCGTGTGATATTCTTGCTAATGAGGCTTTACTGATTCTGCCGTTTTATTTTTTTTTTCGTTTTCTAATTTGCTGGCTTCTTCGGAGAAATGTTATAAATCTGTGTCATAGGCAGGTTCTGTATGTGCTTTGGAAATGACACGTGCATGTGTCAGTGCCAGAGGGCCCGGTTCTGGAAGCACGGTGCGGTCGTGGGTCTAACGGGAAACGTTCAGAACCCCGCAGAGACAGACAAGCGAGGTGGGGGTGGGGGGCTGGGGAGTCACATAGAACTGGGCGTCAAACTCCGGAGAGGGGCTGTGTGTCTCTCCTGTTCCTGTGTAAATCCAGGAGGGGTTCTTTTTTCACAAAAGAGAAAAGAGCATTTTTCTGAAATGCTGTGAATGAGGTCTAAAAAACAATTTAAAAACTTAACACTAAACAAACAAACAAAAAAAACAGCATTTGATTGATGGAATGTGTAGTTTACTATATAGATTTTCTGCCCAGGTGTCATTTCCTGTGGGCTCTGGTTTTCATTCTGTGGACTTGGGTGAATTTCGTTGCTGGGTCACCTAACCAAATGTCCCAGTTTACCACCAGAGATACAGAAAGTCCCCACCCTGGTGACCTGCTTGACCTTCCAGGGAAGACAACTGAGAAACCGCTACAGTCCCAGTCCTCAGGGACCTCCAGACCATCCACACATTCCCTCCCAAAAATATGGTCCGTCTGGGGTCCCAAAGGCCTGGGCCGTGAAACTACGGCCTAATGACAGTAATCGGTGGCGTGGCGAGTGACGCTTTTCCGTCGCCGTCCCCAGTGATGCTGCTCCTCACTCACCCGGGTGGGGGAGGGGGATGTATATGTCTATGGTTTTTGTTCTGGGAAGCGGGACTTCATTTTTGTCAGCCAAGCAGCCCGCCTCCTTTCTGAGAAAAGCAACCTTTCATCCCTCCTCCTGGTTTTAATTTTATTTTTTTATGTGGTCCGAAGTGATTTTATTGCCCTGCACATCTGTTCCCTGCCTGCCCTGCCAGGCAGCCCTGCGAAGGCCGTGAATCCTTCCCTGTTACTCATTGACGGTGTCTGCAGATACCATCTCAGCCCCCCGAGCACAGGGAAAACGGCCAACGTGATTGCAGCCTCGGTGGGAGCTCTGCCCGTTCACTGGCGATGGCGTACGGACACATCAGACGTTTAATAGCTCCACAGAGAATACACGTACACTGGGTGTACGATCACGGGCTGAAGTTGTCCTCTTCCCCACAGAATCATCCGGAAGCATTTGCACTTTACAGAGCAAACACTGCATGGGAAGATACAAAACATCGAGTCACCACTGCATAATCTGTCCTCATTGTTAGAGCTGCTTCTCTGGTAGTAACCTGGCTCTGTCTTATTTCTGCCATACATTTTCCAGTTCTATGAAGGCAGCAGTGCCATTTAAACTTTACAGTGCTTAGCGATTGGCCAGTCAGGTTGAAGGACCCACCAATCATCTTGCGGTGAACATGTTTTCTAAACTTTGAATAATTAAGTACGCGTTAATGTAAAAATACATACCTTGTTAATTTGTTTTCAACGGTGACTTGTCTATAAAGTGAACAGAACATACGCCCCCCTTTACAAACATATGGCATTATTTAGGGCTCCTAAGCTTGGTCAGTGATGGTGACCAAGGAACTGGAAGGCAGTCAGGCCTGGGGGTGCACTGGCCCCCACGCTGGTCCCGCATCTCCACGATGGTCAGTGTGACCATATGCGTGCTGATGTGCATCACACATGACGTGTGGAGCCTGACAGATGTCTGAGGTCACTGTATGGCCGCACAGGAGGGACAAACAGAACCTGGACATCTCTCGCAGCTGGGGAATGCAGCAGCCTCTGAGTTGTGGTTTTGGGCATTGTCGCATGGTGACAGGTGAGTCCTAATTCCAGATTATTATTTAATCCCTCTCCCATTTCCGCTCCCAAATTGCTCAGAGATTCCTGAATAGCTTCCATTAATCTTCATGCATTAGCAATCAGCAGATTATCACATCGGGGTCTTCAGAGGGGCCTGATATCTCTAATGAGCCTGATATCTCCACGCCTCCCATGGAAGTGTCCCTCTCCACACCCAGAGGGTTACGGCGTTATGGGCAGCTCGTGTGCCCTCTGGGAGTTCAGGGCTGAGCACGGCTCATAAAAACGTGAGTCGAGGCAGAGAGATGACGTCATCCTTCTTCCAGCTCTCCCGAGTGATTTAAATCTCTTTACCTTCATCTACCTGGAGCACGCTCGTGACCTCCATTCATCAGCAGGGTTACGGTGGTGACAGCACAGATTGTGTCTGGGCCCTTTGACCTACAGTCACATGATTCATCCTATTGGACATTCCCCTAACCTACTAGACGAGGGCTCTGGTGACAGGGTAGTGACTTGTGCATGTAGGAGAGTTTAGGGCCACATGTTCCTGACATTTCACCAGGGGCCAAGTTTGCTGCTTTTGGGTCCCCCTGCCCCCAAAGTGTAGTGACTGTTAGTAGCAGACAGGGGCCCCCCGAACCTCAAGGGCCCCACACAAATGCATGATTTGAGTAGTGATAAACACCACCGCTGTGTACCACCCCTATTGACCTCTGACCCCTCCATTAGTGGGACGGTTCCTCCCCCCATGGCTCCTGCCGGTTATGCCAGGTCCCCGCTGACTAATATCCACCCTGGAGCAAGACGGCGGCGGCTGGACCTCCTGCCTATGTGGCAGATGCTGCACCCTGCGGGTGGGGAGGGGGCACGTGTGGCACCCGCGCCAGGCTGCTGGCATTGCTGCACCCACGTGGGATGAATCAGCAATCGCCCCTCGGCCCGTTAGGCAGCCGTTTGATATCTGACAGTGCGTGGAACAGGCCTGCCTCTGTTTGGGGGCCGAATGCTTTAAGCGCGCCGTGTGAATGCCGTACATGCAGGGGTGCCACTTATCAGCCGTCGGCTGTACTTCGGAGGGGTATCCGCGGAGAGTGATTCCGCGACGGGTGGGGCCCCTACCTCGGTACAGGCGGAGGAAGGTGCGAAGTCTGCCGACAAGCGGCCCGGAAAACAGCGTGTCTGCGTGCTGTGATACGGTGAAGTGTGAACAGACTCTCCGTCTCGTCAGTGCTACCCTACGAACTAAAAAAGGAAACCAATGGCTGGTAGACGTTCTAGGTGGGAGGTGTCCGTCCGTCTTACATTTACATAATTAGCAGATGCTTTTATCCAAAGCTACGTACGATTGAGATGGCGGCGGGGAGGGGGGGGGGGGGTCGGCCTGGGGGATTATATTAAGCGAACATAAACATTCTTAAATAGAAAGCCATCAACATACTTTGATTAATGTAATAATATTGCAGATCGTGTCTAATACGTCTGAAATGTACTGCAGACATGTAAGAACAGCACAGCCTGTAACCTAACAAGAGTGTAACAACGGCTTAATGTCATTCGTTTCACAAGGCGTCGTGCCATCAGATCACAGAAGGGCACGTTTATTCCTGCACTTGAGTTCCAATCAGAGTGAGCACGTGCCCCTCAAGCTCGAGAGCCGTGTCACGCCAGTGATTTAACGTTAATGTAAATGCATAGTGTTTTACGCAGCCAGTAAGTAGCGAGGACTGATGATCCCGTCAGACTGTGAATGATCGTATTTCATATACGGTCCCCCGGACATGATGTTTACGATTCTGTTCAGCCACATCTGTCTAGGTGTCTGGCAGGCTGCTTATCGGTAGGGCGTGAGGCAGCCACACTAGGCAGGGGGCGCTGTGGTAAACATAGGGTCGCACTCAGGTGCAGGAACTGCCTGCAGCCTTTACTCGCATAACATCTGTCAGCCGTGTGTATGTGGTTAATAACAGGAACCACTGCCGGCTGTCATTTTGCGTCGTGGCTGATTGAACCGGGCCATGTGATGCCAGGACTGAACCGGGCCATGTGATGCCAGGACTGAACCGGGCCATGTGATGCCAGGACTGAACCAGGCCATGTCGAGGCGCTACAGCTTGTGTCAGTCTCTGAACGTTCTGGTAATTCAAATGACGCCTACACCTTCATTATTCCCGTCACCATAGCAACGCTCTCCTTCCCACAGAACATATATCTTTTTTTATATACGATTTATATATAAATATAAATGTCAGGAAGAGGCCTAACCGCGGATTACAATCAGCACGACCCGCCTGACGCTTCTCTCGCTGAGGCTCTCATCAGCTCGGCTGCTGGAAAGTTCTAGTACATGCAGACGAGGCACTTATAGCATGAAAACGGCGTGATGCCCCTCTGCCCGATAGATTGTGGCGATTTCTGGCAATTAATTTTTTTAATGTTTCCATGCCAGTTTATATATGATCATATTCTGATAGATGATGAAACACAAAGCTGCCCCCCCAACTCTCACTCTCACCCTGCCCCTCAATCTCACTCCCCCCACTCTCACTAACCCTAACCCCACTCTCACTCCCGCCCCCCCAGTCTCCCCTTACTGTCACTCCCCCAATATTACTCCCTCTGCTCTCACTCCCCGCCTCCTCACCCCCCCACTCTCACTTCTCTACCTCCACACTCTTGCCTCCCCATCACTAACCTGTATCATCCACATTTTCTAAGCTCCCAGTCTTACAAGCTACACATATTCGCATCATAGCAGTAAGACCCAGCAGTGCTGACTGCCATTCCCCAAAACGTAACCCTGAGAGCTAACCCCAACCCAGCTTGAACCGTATATTAGTTTTAATATAAACAGGTATCAAAGATGGAAGCCAGATTTGTGTCGATGCTCAGAGGAAGTGACACGTCACGGTTTCGGGCTTTCTGACTGGAAGCAGATCATAGCTTGTCAGAAGTGGCACCTTCCTCACTGCACACGCCGTCACGACGACCGCAGAGATGGCCCGATTTGTCAGACAGAGCGTACACTCAGACATCAAATACCTACTGGCCGGTCTTCCAAGGCTGTGTGTTTGTTTCACAGTGAAACGAGTTCAGGAGGATTTGAGGAGACAATATGTTCACCAGTATGCACCACGGAACTGAGAAGCAGAAGTGGCAGTCACGTGACAAAGCCTCACGGAATTGGGGAACCGGGTTATAATTAAACCCACGCTTCACACTATCCGGAAGACAGCAGATTTGCTAACTTGTGCTCTTCATGGATATTATTACCGCAGAATATAACTGATAGTATTTTAAGTGGCCCAGGCGTGATTACTGTGTTCACTGTGCTTTGTTTGTGCATATAGAATTACCTTAAAAGGCCTGTTGAAAGCCACATAGGAAAGACACAGACAAAATGAGTTGTTTTTCCAGGCTCAGGGAATATGTATCAGATTCTCCCATTTACAGACTAACGTGGAATTTAATTTCAGGAAATAAAAGCTACAGATATACATCCTACTTAACATCCCATGGGCCTGATAAGATTCCTATCTCTGCGTTTTTGTCGAAAAGCTTTGGGATTTCACTTGAGATATTATCCAAAGCATTAAATGTACTGATTCATGAACAACTGCTGTTTGTGAAACACTTTAAACAGCTGAGTAAGGGGGGGGGGGAGTTTGCCCAGACTTGTCTGTCAGCTGTTTCGATTCGCCGGGGATTTCACCCAAGAGTGGAGGGAGTGCCACAGCACATTTTAACGCCTGTGCTATTAATCCTGAGCCGTACCACGACTGGCCACAGCTGTGAGCCTAGCCCGGGGGTGCTCGCTGATTGTGTACTTCCCCCCTGGACGAGATTTAGCATAACCGTGGCTGGGTGTAAATAATGACGAAGAGAGAGTGAACGCCTGAGGGACTTGAGTAATTTAATACTATCAAGCATTCTGACCGCGATTCCCAGTTACGGACGGCCTGAATTCATCCCATTGGCAAAATCCCAACTGAAAGAAATCCGCTGTGTTTTACTACGAGTTTGTCTCCCTGGTCTCACAAGCCGACTCCCTATTGGCTGCTTCCGTCCCTTGTGCTCGAGCCCAGCTGACCAATCGGGGAGCTCGGGGCCCACAAAGCATGCAAAGTAGTAATCTTGTGGAATGTGCTGCCTCGCCGGGGCTGTCAGCTGTGCCGTGTAGTACTACCAAGCTTAGGGGGGCTAAGCACTCGATGACAGAGCTCGGTCGTGTGGGGGGGGGGGGGGGGGGGGGGCTGAGGCAGGGGATTCCACCACTCATTATTACCTTAGATTCTACAGCCCTGATGAATGTGCCACAAACCCCCGCCGTTAATTACACACTGCCCCCGCTCAACGCCAAATATACGCAGCCTAATTAAACGTAGGCTTTGATCATCACGTTACTACAAAGCAATGCGGACCGCACGCATGCCCCCTAGGCAAAAAAAAAACACAAGCCCTGTGATTTACGATCACAGGTGGGTTCGAATTTCCAGTCAGGAATGACAGGCTTTTCAGGATGAACTACAGACGATACAGAGTCAGGAATTCTCCCCGTGACAATCAGTGCGAACGCTCTTCACACCACCTGTGGGTCTTGACGGGAAAACAAGGGTGTATTCCAGCTGGCCTGGGCGCATCAGGTGACGCCCCCCAGGGAGAATGTGATCGTTGTGAGTCCCGTTTAAAGGTACAGCGAAGACTCGCACGCTGCCTCTGATGATGGACGGTGAGGACCGCCTAACCTTGGAAGACCACAGGAATTAATTATACCACCATAACAAACAACAGGACCACTGCATGGTTTCAAGGCACCTGTTGGAAGGTGGAAAGATTAATCTGTCTGGGCTGTGAAGACAGGCTCATCAGCGCGCGTTGGTCTTCTCAATAACAGCAGTCCAGTCTGGGGGAGGTGGCATCCAGGCCCCCCCCCCCCCCCCCCCCCGCCCACATTGGGCTCCCTGCAGACATGGAAGCTAGTGAGGTTGGTTGAGGTATGTACTGTATGGTAGGAGTCCACGGCACTAGTGTCAAAAATAATCACACATGGGGCAGCGTGTGTCTGTGTGAGTTTCTGGGACGGCTTAGGTGTCCCCGTGACGCTCATGTGCACGCTATGAAACAGCGTAAAGACGCGGCCCCCTGGTGGAGTTTGACCTTGGGAGGGGGGGGGTGAGCTGGCTTTGATAGCTTTTCAGGCCTCGCCGTCTTCGCTCGATGTCTCCGATGGCCTTTTATTGATCAACATAAATAGAGAGGGAACGATAGACATGGCGTCCAGCCACGGTCTGTGTCTGCTCTGATAAGACATGAGTCACGAAACGCAATCAGCGATCGCTGAGGGCTCGCTAACTCAGAGCGCACTCTGCCGTTCCGGGGCGTGTTAAAAATAACTGTCAGCATTGAACTCGACACAGAAGAGCTGAACCCTGAGCTTGAAGGCCTGGAGGGAAACCGGCCCTGAATACACACACAGTGAGGGGAGAATTGTAGTCTGGACCAGGGTGCTAGTCTTCATGCGGCCTGCAGCGCCACCATGAGGCAAAGACAGACGGCCTAAAGCTGGCTGGATGGATGGATGGTGAGTGGACTGCACGCACCATTCTGCTGTCCTTCTGGAAACTTCCATGAACCAGAGGGGCTGCTGGGAAGGCAGCGACCAGCATGGACCTCCTTGCTGACCATCTGTAAAAACTTGGTCCTTGGACAAGTGACTTGGGCTTTACACGAGGGACGAAAAGCTTGTCCAAACAGTTCCCAGAATGGCCCCCAGCTGCCTCAGGACCCGGTTTATATCAGATTTTGTTCTCAGCTTGACAGGACTCCTCTCTGGAGCCCTCTGTGTACAGTAAACCCTCTCCAGGGAGCCGCAGAAACCCAGAGAGGTCACCTCTTCTCTGCCTGCTCGAATGCTACAGTCCTTCCCCCTTTGCTGACTCCACACACACAGAGATACAAGCGTCTACCCACGCGCACACATTTACAGACACACGTAGAGGCACAGCGCAGATGCTGGCTCAGGAACAGAAGGACACGCACACGCACACACACTCACATGCAGGCTCTGTCCCCCTCCGGGACCATACACTGAACTCTGGCCCGCTTGTCCCTTTCAGAATCCGAGCCGGGAGCTTCAATGGGAACTTGATTCATTTCGCTGGATGCTGAGAGCGCGGATGCTGGCGCGCTGCCACAGGGAGAGCCCTTGACCTAGAAAACGGAGCCGGTTTTGATGGCAGACTACGCAGCCCTCGGCGGCTCCGCGCTGCTGCCACGCCCTCCCATGCTCGCACCCCTTATCTTAGCTCCACCACAAAAAAAAAAGAACGAAAGGTGAACTTAAATTAACAGTGGAAGGTGCCGGTGCGGACGGGGATTTAACTGCACCTCGCCGTCGCGGCAGCAAGTCCCTCATCAGCCGCAGCCACGAACAGAAAGCGGCGGCGCGATGTATGACGGTACCCACCGGTGCGATGGCGCCGTGCCGTTCCCGGTACGCGAGTGCCGCTCTCAGCGCACTTAGCCGAAGCTAGAAAGCGAGGGCTTTATTTACGCCCCGCTGGAGGATGGTGCTCAGAGAAAAAGAGACACAGAATAATAAGTCACACGTCCAAGTGTGTTATTGTCTTCCGTTTTATTTTATCTACATTCTTTTATTTATCCCTCCGTGATTTATTGCTTAGCTGTTCTGCTGGCTGCCGAAGCTCCGTAGAATCCCAAGTTCGTTTCATGTGCGTGAAATGACAATAGAGTGACTTGACGGTAAACCTATATAATCTGAATGGCCGGATCTATGATGGTCAGACATTTAAATCTTCAGAGACTTCGGACAGAGAGAGAGAGAGAGGGAGAGAGCAAGCGTGGAATCGGCCTGTGGTTATAAAATACATAGCAATGCATCGTCTTTAGTTTCATGAGTGTATCTCACTGATTGAAGTTCATGATGGACACATGCTGCCTTTCTTCATGCTTAGGAAGACTCTGTAGCTAGCATATTGCATTAGAAACCCTTTATTAATCCCCATGGGGAGAATTATCTCTTACTGTATCTTGGTCACTGTGGAACACACAGAAAGGTGAGAGCAAGCTTGGTTGGAGCAGGGTTAGCCAGCATGTAGCACCTTGGGAGCTGAGGGTTAAGGGCCTTGCTCAAGGGTCCACACACAGGTGACTATCCTGCTGAAACCAGGTTTGAACCAATGACCTTCTGCTTACACTCATAGAGGCTTATCCCGCTGAGCCAACCAGCTCCCTGCTGTGTGTCGTTTAAACCATAAAGTGGTTTGATTTGTCATTTTAAAAAAGCTGATTCAGATTTTATGGCTTCCCACCCCTGACAAGGGGAGTATTTTTTTTAGAAATCTTATCTAGCTTGTTCAGGACAGGAATCATAACTGATAGCTCTTACTCTCCTGGGAGGCTGGTACTGTGCTCTTCACTGGATGGTGAATTTGTGGGGGACTGTGGGTCTCGGCATAGCAGGGAGTTGTGAGAGCTTTATCTCTGCTACTGTAAGAAAGTATAGCAAACAATTTTTCTTGCATAGATTTAAAGGTACAGTCATTAGATAAGGAAGACCCTGTGGAAAGATCAGGGACAACCAGCTGATATAGGGAATGTATGCAATTTTGCATGCTGTCTCTTAAAATAATCATGCTTCTTTATTCATTTTCCTCAATCATTTCTTAAATTTGTCTTCTTATATATACATTTCAACGCTAAGAAAATCTTCACAGCTCAAACTTCTATGCCAATATTTCCCAACCTGGTCCTTGGGGGGGCCACAGCCGGTCCACATTTTTGCTTCCTCCCAGCTCTGGCAGGGAGTCGGGAAGGAACAGAAACGTGGACTGTCTGCGGGTCCCCGAGGACCGGATTGGGAAACACTGCTCTAGGCCAGTAAAATAGTAGAGAAACTAGAGAAGAAAGCAATTAACCCACATGTGAGGAGGGAGCGGCACACTCACACGTCTGCACCATGGGTTTCGTTGTGAAGGAAATGAGCAAGCGGGAATCTACCCAGCAATTAACAACGCCGATGGAAAAGAAAAGCTTAAGTAGGGCATCTGGCTGTTGGAGGTGTTTAGCTTCGAGGAAATTATTGATTTTGGCACATATTAAAAGAGGGGAGGATTCACAGTTGGGCTGTCAGGCTACTGTATTGACATAGACTTGAACAAACAGCAGATCGAAGGTTTCAGGATTAGACCTTTCAATGGGGGCGACAGTAACTCTGCTCATTTCTGTTAAAAAGTTCTGGTTCTTTCTCAGATGTACGCAGTGATTATAAAATAACATTTTGAGAATATGCGTCCGTCCTCCATACCATTAGGGAGGGCAGGGAACCTGGAGCCTACCCCAGAACGCTTAGGAGGACTAGGCAGGAGAAAGTGTGAATGGATGCCAGTCCATCATGAGGCACAAACAATTTAGAGGTGCCATTTCGTCTAACCGCATTGGACCATGGCAACATGCATGATAGTATGAGGTCACATTGCCCATGGAGTGAGTGAGTGTGCAGTGCCCAATGGGGGACTGGCATCCCGTCCAGGGTGGACCCAGGCCTTGTGTGCTGTGTGAGGCTCCAAGGCTCCCATTCAGGATGAGTGGTTAATAGACGGATGGATGCTGTGTTGGGCTCCCACATGATCACAGTATTTCATGACTTCATTGCTGTAACATACCCCACACTTTGTGGGGACTATTTCATGCTGTGTCACTCACAAACTGATCCACATGTTTGCAACACCCATAGGCTTATTATTCATATTACAGGGCTGGGTAACCCCCCCCCATGTTTGTCCTGTTGGGTTCTCCGCCTACTGAGGGCTAAACTTCTCAATGATCCCAGTAGGTGCCTCAAGATTACCGCTAATCTGCCCCGAATTAAATGAGTTGATTAAATTGGGTCTTCTTAGTACAAAGATTATGAACGTGATGCATCTGATCTGGATAACTTATTTCCCTGTTGCCATGACAGATGGGAATTATGGAGTGGTCTTTCAAATGATGAATTTTGCTTTTGTCGAACTTGCAGATACTGTAACCTCACTTGATGTTCCGTTGACATGCATTTAGCTGTGGAATTCATTGCTTAACAGACAATAAAATACCCCAGTAAAGCAAGAACAAAATAAGGAATGCAATACAATGAGTGAGAATCACCATAATGTCAGACTTCTGTTTATTTCAATACTGGATATAAAAGGCATTTTATCAAAAGAATAAAACTAAACCCTACTAATTCCCATCTTTGGGGACAGTGTCAGGTTTCTAACATAGGCCTCCAAAAATTTCCATTATTTTTTCTTCTCTGTAAAATTAGTATTCAGACGAGAACAGGCAGAAAAATAGCAAAACAAACAGCTCGATAAATGGGAGGATGAATGATATTCCCACTTGCTAATGTTTTCGCTATGATAGAACATATTTATAGAGAATAACTGTGTTTGCACCTAATTGTCAGTGACACCTTCTGGAGCGATCACAGCTGTCGGTACTGTCCGTTCTGTAGGTGGGTGTTACCGTGGGGTGTTATGGGTATTTTTTTCAGCAGCGTTGCTCCGACGTAGAGGCTCTCTCTCGCGACGGAAAACAGGTGTTTGCAGTGCAAGAACATAAACACCTCTCGACTTTAACTTTTTGTTTTTCCCCTGGTCTTGGAAGCTTGATAAGTAAGTGAACCACCCATCCGTTTTTCAGTACTGGAGTCAGAGATGGACGGGACAGTCAGGGGACATCGTGGACAAGATGTACATACCAGGTGAATTTCAAGGTGAGGTGAAGTTCCATCTAAACATATTTCAGCAGTGATGAAGCTGGTACCTGGTGCAGCCAGCTAACCAGTAAACCATCAAGCTAACTAACCACCTCTCAAAAGGAATATGTTTACTGGTGACTTGTTTCCTTTTCCATACATCTAATGATTTATATTGGTAATGCTTCTGATAACGAGTTCATGAAATGGAAAGTTAGCACTTGGATAATTTATTTATTATGTCAATGATTTTGTTTTATTGTTTTATTGAGAGATTCAATGTGGGATCAGCGCTGGATGCTCGCTGTTCTGTTGTAGCAATTCTCTAGTACTACCAGTAGGTGGTGTAGTGAGCACTTGAACAGGCGGCGCACTACAACATATACATAAAAACTCACGATTGGTTTAGGCGTACAAATACTTTAAAAGCACTCGTTAATGCTGTAATATTAATATTTCAATTGTAGATTATTATATGGCGTAAATGTAATATTATTTCAATTCACTTTTATCTAGCTTGCTGTAACTTTAGTACAAAATAATTTTAAAATGTCGCATTTAAGCTCACGGTACGTTTAATAAGCTTCTTAAATAAGTGGATCCATTTTATAAGCTTTTTCAAATTGCGAATACATTACACTGGTGCCAGGAATACTACCCAGGGATTTAAATGTCACACCCCCTTGCTTTTGCAGAAATGTTACAAAGTGTATTATTCGGTCATAAGCCTGATGCACATCTGCCGTCCAATTAGCGACGCCCTAAAGAGGTAACGATGTAAGGACGCGGAAATCTGTACATTTTTCAGCCTTGCATAAAAAAGCACTATCACAGACTGTGGAGCTCGCTACTTTAACCTAAGACCAGTCAAATTTAACCTGTCAAAGAAGGTTTCTCATTTGTCGAATGCAACTCCTTTGCATCAGCGTATGCGTGGACCGCTGCCTTTGGAACGTGCGGATCCCGTCAGTACCTCGTGCAGCCCGGCATCTAGCAAATGTCGAGCCAGAGGAGCAGTAGGGTCTGACAGGCATTTCCTGACTTCTCTCCGCTTCCTTTGGTTTTCCCAGCAGAGGCCCCAGTCGTTGCAGTGCTAGATGCATTGCTGCCTTTGGGTTGCACGGTGTTTTAATTGATTTTTTTTTTAACGCAGTGGGTTTTAACACATCCTTTGAAATTCTTTCACAGCTACGGCGCACTTGGCTCTGTTTGGAGGGAAAAAAACTAGAGCACAAAAAAAAAACGAGCGTACGCCTCTCGTGTCGGGAAAAATGTCTGATGACAATTGTTTTCGTTTCCAGCCTGCCGAGGAACTTGTTTCACGGTCCTCACGGAGCGTTGCATGCGAGCTCGCCGCAGATGCAGCCTCATACCAGTCACGTTAAACAAGGCTTGGCTCGAGAAACATTTGACGCTTTTTAAATTCACAGAGCAATTGGCCATTCACATGCGGAGAGGCATGAGGGTGAAAGGGAATTTAACTGGAGGGTGGATACGGATTCCGAATACAGGGATTACCTTTAGTGAGTTATTTATGCATGAAGGATCATACTGTAGAATTTCTGGACTGCATAAATGCAAGATGCCCTCCATTAAAGTCCATCAAGAATAAAAATTTGATTGTGGCAGCAAGCAGCACTGTGTTTAAACATGGTGGATTAAAGTGTCGCCAAAGGTTTTATGGTTTAATTTTGGGACTTGCACTTTTACTTTTTCCTAGAGCAGAACTGGCTCTGTCGAAATGTCCAGGTGCATGATGGGTAAAATGAAGAATTTCAACATTTACACTTCGGCTAAGCAAATAACAGTTTATTGTTTACTCATTGGCCAGATTTTTCTAGAGAGAGTTTATGAGTAAAGTATCAGAATCTATTTACAATGTGTGTAGGCTTTCTAAAACTTCAGCTTGACCATGTTTCCACCAGCTTTGGTTGAGTTTTGATTTCGTTACGCAGAAGTGAATCAGAAATAGCAGAGTGGATATGCATGAGTAAATCAACATGAACCAAGTGCCTTGATAAGAATGGCCATTGTTGTTCCCTTCTGTATCAGTACATTTGTTTATTCAGCTAAAGTGCAAGTGTACTCTATAACAGCACAGGTACATTATAAAACAGACGAAGTAGCCTATATTCTGTTTTGTCTGCTGCCTTAACGCTTTAAAAACATTCTCAGAGAAACCCCGTTCTTTACAGTAATCTCATAAAGCGGCAATGTTACAGGGCTGTAATGCTAGGAAGTTGCATAAACTAACATTTTGATCGCTGAAAATGTTTTTGTATGTATTTGTGTTGCTTTATAATAGTAGAAGATTACTTAAGTGATCGCTCTTCGAAGGAGGCAGTCCACGTAGTAAGTTGTGTAGTAGTGCCCGACTTGACGTATGTAATTCATATTCCAAAGACTAGAGTTTCATTTCATCCTGGCTGCACTGCAGATGGTGACGTGACACAACACACACTCAGGTGACCGTCTCATGAATGATGCAGCTTGTGTGTGTGCGCGCGTCTGTGTATGTGCTTTCCTGGTCTTTTGTTGTTCCAGGGGAATTAAAGTTTCAGTTCCAGCCCCATCCGCGTATGCTTGAAAAAAAAGATGAGGGAGTTATAAATAATAATAATAATAATGAAACAATCCGGAGTTTCTCCGGGTTAAGAGCTGGAATGCTCAGTATCTCGTAGAAGATAATGGTGCTGGACGCCTGCCAGTGGATTGTCGCTGTCTCTCTCCACCCCCCCCCCCCCTCCTTTTTTTTGCTTGCACAGAGCAGCAACCTCGGGCTATTGCAGAGGTGGATAACTGTTCCATATTTGGCTTACACATTCACACACGCACTCACGCACGCACGCATACACAGAAAGGAGGGGGCAGAGTGCAAGAGAGCTATTAGCTTAACTGCTGCAGACATCATTCTGATAGTACGGGGAGACGATCAGTACAGGAAAGAGTGCTGGCAACGAGGAAAAGGACTGCCTTCCCAGAGCATTGCACCGTACAGTAAGTCGTGTTATACCCAGTATTATTTACTCTGTCCTTTCTGAAGCGCGGCCACTTTTCTCACCCAGCATAAGTAAGGATGATGGCTGTAAGTGTGCAGGGATCACCGTAACTGTTTATTGCAGCTGTTTTTCATATTATTGTTATTAGTAGTAGTTTTTAGAAAACAAGAAGGATCGCACGGCGATCGGAGCACAGATCTCGTCGCCGGACTGTCAAGCACCGTAGTAAGGCTGCGTCGCTTCGCGGTCGTAAGGTTGTACTATGAACCGTGGTGCCAAAGTAGCGAGCTGGCGTTTCGGGGAATTAGAGCCGGCCGAGGAGCGCACACGGCCAGTCGTGGCGTACGGCGATCTCGCAGTAAAACTGCGCCACTTTAGCTTCCCCCGGTTTCACATTGCACTACTGACAGCACTTTCTCGCAAGCCCGATTCCGTAGTACGGGGCTGCGCTCTACTATGGCTACTATCGTTACTATAAAATGGCTCACCTTGTGCTCGGGGCTGGACGCGTCCGCACTGTCGCAGTTTGAGTAATATTTCACGCCATGGAGGAATGCCTGACAGTTCGCTAGAAGACATTTAACTTACTACGTTCCGCAAATATCCGAGCACACGTATTACCAACAGTTTCTTTTATTGCGCGATGAATGCATAAAATATGGAGATTGCATTTGAAACCATGTAAAACATATCTGATTCCCGGATCTTTATACCCAGCGTAAAAGGTGGATAGTTTTACGTTTGCAAATGAGTTGCACTATTACATTGAAGCTGAAGTATCCGATGACAGCTCCTCTGTACAGCTGGCGGTTGGACTCCAAGGTGTCGCACAGCCCAGCTCCGGTTATATAATGGGCTACTGGGGATCCCGGTGATTACAGTTTTTTTTAACTTTGTTTACATTCGAGAGATGCGATGCACGTTGAAAGGTCTTCCAAAGTACGGTCGATCTGTTGAACAAAGATGATTACATAAAAAGTTGTTAAAGACGCTCAATACTCAGGCGTTGTACTCGCATGTAGTCGAATTTGTTTCTGGATTGAATTATTGATTAAAAAATGGACCCACTCACAGCACAATGTTATAAGTAACTATTGGCTACAGTCTTGAATGTTCTTTTACGAGTTGTCATCCTGTTAGGCAAGTTTTAGGTGCCATAAGATTTTGGGTTTTCAACTGCGGAATTTGATTATAGCAGATTATAATAACATAATTAATACATAGTGTAGATTGAGTGGTACAAACGCCGTGTTTTGTGGTGGTAACGGTTTCATTACAAACTCAAGCTGTTGGGTTAGGTAGAAAAAGATTTAAGCACAAAACCGGACTAACGTCAGGTGTTTGCGCTAATGGCTATTTATAGCCTGTCATTACAATTAATGATTGTTATTTATTAGGCTTGATAATTTGTTGGGAGACGCTGACAGAGTTGTCACATTGATTAACGGATTAATTTGACCGGCCCTTGGATGAAACAAGAAATGACTCTCTATCATTATCATGATATCACTGTAACAATGATTTCTGTTGTTTGAGTTGAGTGAATTTGTAATACTGCAACAGTGAGTATTATAGATCTTTAAAAATGGTATTGAGTGATTAAGTGATCATTGAATTGAATAAATTAATAAATTACTATATTCTCACATTGCCATTATCAGTCTTAAGATTTAATTGTTTCACAACATTTTTTTGTGATTTACCTCTAAAAATGATAAAAAAAAAAACGTTGCTTTAGCTGTTCGGTTAAGCCGTTGATAAATGTTTATCGCCCATGTTAAATAAATGATTCGTTATATAACGAGCTGCTGTTCTTGAAAACAACGAATGAAAGCAAAAACAACTGGCCCATTTCCAGTACGTTAATGACATTTTTACGTTATCAGTGTAATATATAAGTAGCTCGTGCATTGCCTTGGTATATCAGCCGTATTGCCGGGTCAGCCTGCGTCCGATTGTCTGCATGCACCTCGGCGGGGGCCTCCTTTGCCGGCCTGTCACATCTAAACACGTCCTCGGTCCTTTATCAACTATGAATGGAATAAACTTCCAAGATCCTCTGCGTCTTTTGATTGCTTAATAACGGGTGGGGGCGCATGGAAAGTTAGTCATGCTTTAATCATATTCGGAGCTGCGCAGTCTGACGCCGTAGTGCACAAATCTTCTCCAGCTTCGGAGCGCTTCTGTGTATAGACTGCTGGTTTGGAATGCCTGACAACGTCATCGAGATTCTATTTTAAATTGTGTGTATGTGTTTTTTTTAATCCTCATGCTGCATTTATTTGTGATTGACCAGATTTGAGCCGTTACTCCTCACACCGCAAAACTTGATTAACTTGTGTTGATATAGGCTGATCAGCATTTGCGCTGTCAGACATAGGGTGACCTATTAATTTATTAATTATTGTTTAGTGCTATCGCGCTAAACTACCAGCACATTGGTGCAAAGTGGAACATTTTCATAAGCAGTGGAGTCAGCTGGCGTTCTTGCCGTTGTTTCCTATGTCTGACTTTCAAAAACAGCAAAAGCGTATGGTGTCAGCTTGCCAGGTAGGCGGCTCGTCCTTTCTCGCTTGGCTGAGAGCGCAGCGGCGCACCCTCACCTGGAGGATGGAGCGCGTGCATTCCAGCTCCGTCACAGGAGACATTCCCCTGCCCCGCCCACTGGGGGGGTTCGTCTCGTGCAGAGCTGTGTGTGTGTGTGTATCAAGTCAAGTCAAGTAGGTTTAGTTGTCATTTCAGCTATATACACATTATACAGTGTATGTGTGTGTGTGTGTGTGTGTGTGTGTGTGTGTGTGTGTGTGAGAGAGAGAGAGAGAGAGAGAGAGAGAGTGACTGAACTCAATGAAGATTGTTCTTATGTTTTTAATTTTCTTTTCTCAAAGCAAGTTCCCTGTGGCCCAGGAAATTTACCCCGGTGCATCGGATACACAGCCTGATCAGCAGGGCTGGTCGTTTTGTTCCGCTGCCTTTGATCGTTATATTATTACAGAATATATTATTACAGAATGGCTTTACTTTTGG
Organism: Brienomyrus brachyistius; assembly: GCF_023856365.1. Classification (NCBI taxonomy): domain Eukaryota; kingdom Metazoa; phylum Chordata; class Actinopteri; order Osteoglossiformes; family Mormyridae; genus Brienomyrus; species Brienomyrus brachyistius. Next base: position 8,389,330 of record NC_064555.1, on the reverse strand, counting down.
GCTTTATGGCATTTTACTTATGTCCTACCTGTCTGATATTCTGCCCATTATTAATGTCTCTGAGACAGATCAGAACCAGTACAATGAAAGGTGACCCAGGGGCGCTGGCCCGGGCCCTCTGGGCTCTGCCAGTTTGCGTGCAGGTCGGGAGGGACAATGCGGCGCCCTGTTAAGCTGTTCCTCGACGGCAGGGCATATTTCTCATGAAACAAGCTGAAGGGCATCACGCTAGCTCCGTCCTGCGGTTTTGCACATAACCGGGCCAGCAGAGTTGTGTTTCAGGTCCATCAGAGGCCTCGACCAGCTCAGCTTTGGCTCAGTGTCACTGCCCTGGGACCAGCTGAGCTGGCTCCTTAATTAGGTACCGAGAGCGGATCAGGCCACGTTGTCCGGCTGGGTGACTGGAGCACTGTTGTCCCAAACCACACAAGCTCCACACTGAACTTCGTGAGTGGCTCACAAATGTGATCGAAACCAGTTAGACGGCAACAAAGGCAGGGCTTTACTCTGGCAGTGGTGGGACGGGCCAATCGGAAGGCCTGCATCTCTGCATCAGACTCAGGGCTGCATTTACATGTGAAGGTGCATGCGCCACGTTTCGGCTGCGTCGCGGACCCAGGTGACCCTGCCCCGAAGCCCCTGACGCTGTGATTGGATTGATTTTCAGCCTGATTTTTAGTGACTGTGTCGGCTCAGTGTTTTTCCATTCAGAAAAAAAAAGCACTACGGTGTTAGTAGACTGTGACCTGCCGCTGATTGGAATGGAAACCCTGCGATTCCCATCAGGCGGTGCTCCGCGTGAGTGAATTATTAAAACCGCCACGAGGCATGTCACCCTTTGAAACACCAGGGCTTTTTTTGTAATCTAATCGTGCCGGCAGCGTCCAAATCGTAAGACATGTGCTCTCACCCCCTCCCGCCAGCCCCGAGGGGGGTCTGGTTTCATGTTAGGTGGCCTTCCAGGCAATGCCTGAATTGGGTATGAAAACACAAGCCGTGTTTACTTAGTACACACAATGCCTGGGGATCGACACTCCGTAGGCACAGCGCGGGGGGCCTTACCGGCCCGTGGTGGGTCCCTGGCTCATTTATAGTCGGACCTTTTGGCCGGTGTCAGTGAGTTCGGAGGTGGAGGGTGTATCGCAGCCCATTTCCAGATCCTGTAAGGGTTCAGACTGGGGGAGGGGGGGTTAGATGAGATTTACCCCAAACACACAGACACAGAAAGACAAAGTGGGCACCCAGGCATGGAAAAGGGTCACTGCCAAGGTTACACAACAGGGTCTGCGCCTTAAAAAAATGCCCTAGGGGTGCGGCCTTGGCACGTGACCTTGCCACCCCCTCCCTCGTATTCCACTCCCTTTCCCGTCACCTTAAGTTGCCTTGGGCAACATTCCTGTGATTCAGGGCCTGCATACGCGCTGAGGTTAACCCGTGACACATGCTGGGGGTGACAGGTTCATGCCTGGGAAAAGGTGGGGGCGGGGGGGGGGGGCAGGGCTGCGACTGGACTAGCTGGGGAGGGGGGGAAATGACATCAGCAGACGTGCACGTCCTGCCTTTGGTGGAGCCCGACACGGGTATCCACCTGCGTGCTCCGGGAGGACAGGCGCGTGCAGGGAGAGGAATTCAATAACAGGAAAAAGCACGGACACAAACAGTCCCAAAATGGCAAAGAAAAACCCACCCAGTCCGTGTTATTCTTGGCGCATTAAACGGCCTCCATTATTCATCCCTGGCCGTTCCGTGAGCTGCACGCAGATGGGATTGGTGGGCGTCGGCGAGGGGCCACCTGGACCACGAGTGCCCTCATTATGCCGACGTATGGGCGGTGTTATTGGGCGCGGCACTGCGCTTCCAGCCCGCCATTGCAGGCGCCCCAGAAGCCGAGTGCCACTCGGGTCCATTCACACGTGCCAGGCGACCCATTTGGTGTGTACTTTATGTAAGGCGGCTGTGTTTCTCGAGTGGGGGGCATGTTCGACGTGGGTACAAACCAGGAATGTGAAAAGTTTTATTTTTTGAATTTTAGGTTTTGCCTGTGGTGAAAAGGTCATGGGTTCATATCCCAGAGTCGACAGAGTGATTTTATGGTCAGGGTCCTTGAGCAAGTGGTGAAAATGTCATGGGTTCAAATCCCAGAGTTGACAGAGTGATTTTATGGTCCGGGTCCTTGAGCAAGGCCCGTAACCTCGATTGCTGCAGACACTGGCTGACCATACATTAACAAAATGTATGCCATGTTGCATAAAAGCATCTGCTAAATAAAATGTAAACGTAAAAGTTTAGATGATTTCGGACCCTCCTGAGGCCTGACCCAGGGGCCAGTGCTCTCTCTGGGCCATGTCTCTTTTCAGCCCACCCTCCGCGTCACACACTCCCTTCCTCTTGATCTGAGATCTAAGAAAAAATAAAGCTTCCTGGTGGAAATTTCTTTCATATGTAGAAGGAACTGGATGTCTGCTATAGGAAAAGTCCCTGTCGACGTCATCGTCAAAGCAAATGAGCAGGTTCTGGCCCGAGGCCCTAATGCTGTAGGAAGTTATGCAGGGCAGCTCCCTGCTCTTACTTTGCTGATCTTACTGATGCCCCCAGGACTGACAGCCGCTTTTCCCCCTATCAGGCCGAGGGCTTCACTCGTCCCATTTTATTTGTGAGGTCTGGTGATAGTTGTGGTTGTGTGGTTTTATCACCTTGAAGCAGAGTTGTGGTGTGTCTGCACCCACACGTGTTGTGGTTCGTTCAGCGCCCCCAGGTGGTGAGTCTGACGTCTCTCACTTCTGGGACCTCCAGCCTCATCTGACGCCACTTCCTTCCACCTTGGGGGAAGGTGTGTGCGTTTTGTGGCTGAGTGACTGTGGAGATGCCCGGACCGACTGCTGAGGTTGAGCTTTGGGTTGGTTGGCGCCGTGTGTGGTGGCTCGTGGGACAGTGTTCGTGTTTAGTCATAGATCTCCACACTCTGTGCCCGTGCATCTTTCAGCTAGAGTTTGCTGTTCAGAAGGACACTGATGAAAGCAGAGCTGGTGGGCGGTATTTAGGCTTTGACCATGAAGATACATGAAGACCCTGATACGCCCCAATGGCCCCAGCACACATGCAGCTGCGCCTGCCTACCCAGGATCCTAGGCTTGGTGGGCCCCTGTGGGTCAATGCAGCCCTCAGTCTATCGGGGTCATGGTGTGTGGGGAATACCGAGTGCCTGATTTGGATGGATGGATGGATGGATGGATGGATGGATGGATCAGTGGATTGAACGCTGCTCATACATGTCCTGGTCATTGAGACCATAACTGGCTAATTCTGAACTTTCAAGAACTTATGAAGTTATGAACCAGGTTAATGAGCTGCCTGCATGGCTTAATTGGTTCCGTGTTTTTCCCAGTACTGCATATGCCCCATTCTGGATCGGACCTGACCTGGTCTGGCTCTGTACTGAGCGTGGTGAGCACAACCTGTGCCATCCTGGGCCTGATCGGCTCTGGCTCTGTGTTGAGCACGGCCTGTGTCATCCTGGGCCTGACTGGGTCTGGCTCTGTACTGAGCGTGGTGAGCACAACCTGTGCCATCCTGGGCCTGATCGGCTCTGGCTCTGTGCTGAGCACGGCCAGTGCCATCCTGGGCCTGATCGGGACTTTCTCTGTGCTGAGCACGGCCTGTGCCGTCCTGGGCTTGATCGGCTCTGGCTCTGTGCTGAGCACGGCCTGTGCCATCCTGGGCCTGATCGGGACTTTCTCTGTGTTGAGCACGGCCTGTGCCGTCCTGGGCCTGATCGGCTCTGGCTCTGTGCTGAGCACGGCCTGTGTCATCCTGGGCCTGATTGGGACTTTCTCTGTGCTGAGCACGGCCTGTGCCATCCTGGGCATGATGGGCTCTGGCTCTGTGCTGAGCACGGCCTGTGCCATCCTGGGCCTGATCGGGACTTTCTCTGTGCTGAGCACGGCCTGTGCCGTCCTGGGCCTGATCGGCTCTGGCTCTGTGCTGAGCACGGCCTGTGCCATCCTGGGCCTGATCGGGACTTTCTCTGTGCTGAGCACGGCCTGTGCCATCCTGGGCCTGATGGGCTCTGGCTCTGTGCTGAGCACGGCCTGTGCCATCCTGGGCCTGATCGGGACTTTCTCTGTGCTGAGCACGGCCTGTGTCATCCTGGGCCTGATTGGGACTTTCTCTGTGCTGAGCACAGCCTGTGCCATCCTGGGCCTGATCGGGTCTGGCTCTATGTTGAGCACGGCCTGTGCCATCCTGGGCCTGATCGGGACTGACTCTGTGTTGAGCACGGCCTGTGCCATCCTGGGCCTGATCGGGACTGACTCTGTGCTGAGCACGGCCTGTGCCATCCTGGGCCTGATCGGGACTGGCTCTGTGCTGAGCACGGCCTGTGCCATCCTGGGCCTGATCGGGACTTTCTCTGTGCTGAGCACGGCCTGTGCCATCCTGGGCCTGATCGGCTCTGGCTCTGTGCTGAGCACGGCCTGTGCCATCCTGGGCCTGATCGGGACTTTCTCTGTGCTGAGCACGGCCTGTGCCATCCTGGGCCTGCTGGGCTCTGGCTCTGTGCTGAGCACGGCCTGTGCCATCCTGGGCCTGATCGGGACTTTCTCTGTGCTGAGCACGGCCTGTGTCATCCTGGGCCTGATTGGGACTTTCTCTGTGCTGAGCACAGCCTGTGCCATCCTGGGCCTGATCGGGTCTGGCTCTATGTTGAGCACGGCCTGTGCCATCCTGGGCCTGATCGGGACTGACTCTGTGTTGAGCACGGCCTGTGCCATCCTGGGCCTGATCGGGACTGACTCTGTGCTGAGCACGGCCTGTGCCATCCTGGGCCTGATCGGGACTGGCTCTGTGCTGAGCACGGCCTGTGCCATCCTGGGCCTGATCGGGACTTTCTCTGTGCTGAGCACGGCCTGTGCCATCCTGGGCCTGATCGGCTCTGGCTCTGTGCTGAGCACGGCCTGTGCCATCCTGGGCCTGATCGGGACTTTCTCTGTGCTGAGCACGGCCTGTGCCATCCTGGGCCTGCTGGGCTCTGGCTCTGTGCTGAGCACGGCCTGTGCCATCCTGGGCCTGATCAGGACTGACTCTGTGCTGAGCACGGCCTGTGTCATCCTGGGCCTGATTGGGACTTTCTCTGTGCTGAGCACAGCCTGTGCCATCCTGGGCCTGATTGGGTCTGGCTCTATGTTGAGCACGGCCTGTGCCATCCTGGGCGTGATGGGCTCTGGCTCTGTGCTGAGCACGGCCTGTGCCATCCTGGACCTGATCGGCTCTGGCTCTGTGCTGAGCACGGCCTGTGCCATCCTGGGCCAGATCGGCTCTGGCTCTGTGCTGAGCACGGCCTGTGCTCCCCTGGGGTTTTCTCTGTGGTGACAGCGTGCTTTGTAACAGCATGGCTGGCCCCATGCTTTTGGGGGTCTTACCACTCCAAGCTCATGCCTAATGCTTATCAGTAGCGCTTTCTTATTTTTCTCTTGCTTAGTTGCAGATGTGACAGGCGGGACATAACTAGTGTCTTTCTAAAGTCTAATAAGATGGATGCATTGGGGCAGGTACCTCTGACTTCCTTTTCCTGGTGTATAGGAGCATGTATCCAGAAGGTGTTTTTAATAAGCTGTCCTGCAGAGTGAAAATATGTAAATACGTGCCCATTTCCATCACAGAGATGTGTGTGTGTATGTGAGATTATCCCAATTGAACAGGCAGGTCAGTAGCTCCCCCCCCCCCCACAAATGCCCCATTTAAGAACTACTACTTCCACAGGACTGATCATTCGGTAATAAGCCCCCCCCCTCGCATATGCCGTTGCCGTGGCAAACAGATGAAGCCGAGATGCTGGGTTGGCTGCACCGTTTGCCGTGTCTGTGTGGGGGTTCTGCTCAAAGGGAGCATATGTTCTGACCCGGGCCGGCATGGCAGCCCCCACACACATGGGCTGCTCTCAAACCACACCCTGCGCTCTGATGCCCATTAACAGGGACTCTGGGTTCGGTCAAAGGCTGCCTGTGATCAGCTCAAGCCGTAAGGCACCGGAAGTAACCTGAGGACCAAGCTGCACTGCCGGTCCCTTTCAGGGCCACGACAACATCGACGCTCTTCATCTTTCCACCTTGTGCTGAACGGGAAGTAGAAAACCTTTAATCTTTCATTTAAAGATGGAAAATACCGGACAGTGTCAGCCTTGTCACGTGTGAGTAGCACGTGATTCCATTTAAAGTGCCATTGGCTGTTTCTTGTGGACCTGTGTGAAGGCTCACGTGCCATTGGTCATTTTTCTTGGCCCTGTGTGAAGGTCGACGTGCCATTGGTCGCTCTTCGTGGTCCTGTGTGAAGGCCCATGTGCCATTGGCCATTTTCGTGACATTAGTTAAAGGGCCAGACACTTCTGATAATTTTTGTTGGCCCTGTTCAACGTGCCACTGGTTGTTTCTCGAGGCCTTGATCACATGGACCGAGGCATTGGCCATTTCCGGTGGCTTCATTTGAAAAATGTAATCAGAAGGAGTACAGATTATGATTTTAATTTGCTTTCGATGCCACTGGTTCTGGTCTGTTAAAGCACAAGTTAAAGCTTCTGGACAGTTCCACATACTGCACAGTACAGCTGACTTTTAGAATGTGGTTTTTAATAATTGTTATCTGGGGGGGGGGGTGTACGTGACCGTTCACATGGTGAGATTGATGATCTTAGGCCTTAAGGTTCATGATCCATATGACCCTATTATTAAAAAATGGAGTGTCTATCCATGCGTAGGTGGATGTCCATGTCAGATTCCCAGAATGCATCTGGACCCCACAGCAGTCAGGTGTGGGCGGCTGTGGGAGCAGACGCTTGCTGGCTGGGTTATTCCCCTCTCACACTGCGGTGAATCACGTGCCTGACCTTGGTTTTAGAGCTGCCACCTGTGGTGCACTAGTTCCCACAGTGACACAGCTGGTACCGCTGCCTGCAGGTGCCCCCGTAGCGAGGACCTGGAGTTGGACCTTGAGATGGTGTGTTTGAGGTCTGTGCAGAGGCAAGCCTGGCCATGGTTTGCCAGATCCCGCCAAACGCTAAGTTGCAGTTTGGTGGGGAGTGCAGACACAAACAGTTCTGGGTTTCCCACGCCGACATAAACACAGCTGCCGGCATCAGCGGGGGCCGACCCCTCTCTCGTCCGCCTGGCCCGAGCCTGGGTGCCTGACGAGCCTGAGGCCTTATGGGAAAACAGGGGAAATGCCAGTCAGTAAAGAGTCCTCCCCTGCCCTGCGGAAGACGTTCGGTTTCCCTACCGACAGACGCACATTCCTCAGTTCCCTGACGTTTGATCCCCGGCCATCAGAAGGGGACCCGCCCTCCCTCCAGGTCCTATTTAGGGGTGGGGGGATGATAGTGGCGAGCGGCGTCCCTGAAACTGGGGAATCTGGGAAAAGGGTCTTGGTTCGTCCTGTATGCCTGTAGCCGAACAAACCATCTGCTCTGGGGCCTGAGGTGTCCTCATCCATTCATTTATTCATCTTGTGCACCGTTGGGGGGTTGAGCTTTGCATGACCTGGAACCCGGGGCTTCCCTGAGGAATGTGTGGGTTGAAGGGCGGGGGTGTAGGCTTGTGGGGGGGGGATTGTGAAGCCCCGCTCCTTTTGGAAGGATGCCTAGCTTGTTGATTCATGAAGTTGACTGATCTGAATTGGCTCCCGCATTGTTCCTAGAAGAACTGGGGGCCTGTTTGTCCACTGATTGTGGCTGTGACTGTCACATGCTTGTTTGAGGTGAACGGGGACCACTCACTGTGCCCCCCGGCCCTGAAAAGGGGGACAGTGGCAGGTTGGAGCGGCTCTTTCTTCTACCTGCGTACCTTGTCCCTCCTGATCACACCCCCCTTGTGAGAGCGTCATGCCGAAACATACTTCACACACGGGGCAGGGGCTGTAACTCTGCAGTAGTACCCAGCTTCCTGTCTGATGGAGAAGTGAAACTGAGGCCTTGCTGAGTCAGGGAACAGCCTGTGTGTGTGTGTACGTGTGTGTGTGTGTGTGTGTGTGTGCGTGCGTGTGTGTACATATGCGTGTGTGAGTGTGAGATTGCATAGATCACATCGGGACCAAAATGTCCTCAAAGTGCGGTAAAACCTGAAACTTCTTTAATTTTGGGGATATTTTTCAACCCCAATTTGAACGTAATCAAAAAAGTAAAACTGCAAAAGGTCTCGTATTTTGGTTGGTTACTTGTGATTAAGGTCAGGGCTGGGTAGGGGTTAAAGTCGTCATAGCTGGGATTTGGGTTATGCCCACAGAAATGAATGGACAGTCCCCACAAAGAAATGTATACATGTGTGTCTGGGCGACTGTGCGTATGTGTTTCTGTGTGTGTCAGTGCTGGGAAGAGGGACAGCAAACATTCACAGACACTGAAGTTGTTTTGTGAAAAGTCGCTCTTGGCCGCCGGGTCGCCCGCAGTGGCTCGCTGTCGGGCTGCGATGTGCTGCAGTGTGCTGGTGACAGACCGCGCTGCCGCATGTGTTATAATGTGTTAGTCAAACTGAAACCCCTGTGGGTATGGGTGTCCCTCCCCCCGCGTGCTTGTACACCCAGAGTAAGTTTTATCACCTCCTCTGTAAAATATCTGAGTGACTTCTGCTGGTTCGCCTACCCAGAAAGCTGTTCGTCCGTCCTCACAGCCGGTGGGGGGGGGGAGCGCTAATGTCCCCACAAATCTATCTCTGGTTCCTGAAAGCCGGGCCGAGGTGCATACCCAGAATTCCCTGCTACATAGAGAGAGGGCTGCTGGCATCCCCGCTGTCCCCCTCGACCCCTTACCTCATACTACTCCGTCTGCCTGCTGCCAGGCTCGATTCTCGGGTGGGGGGGCGGGGGGGGGCATGCCGCATCACAGAGCATCAGGAAATGGTTAGTGAGGCAAACAAACAGAGCAGTTGCTATGGCAGCACCCATTTATAAATAGCGGGGTCAGTACTGGTTTTTTGAATGTGTGCTCTCTGCAGGCGGGGGCAAGGGGGTTTGCTCTGGGTTTAATATCATTTTGAGAGCCTTCCTGTCTGTGTGTCCCCCCCCCACCAGGGAATGGTGAAAGTGCCCAGAGACACACGGACGTGGACAGACGGAGTGGGAGCCTCGCGCTACCCCCCTACCCCGCTGGCGGACATCTCCAGGAAGGCTGGCTGGACCCCCACCTACCCCTGAGCTCGCTCCAGCCCCCACGCCCAGCTGGCCTCTCTGCACCCCCACACAGGTGAGTGCACCCCCGAAGCGTGCGGGGATTCCCCCTGACCTGGAAAGCGATTACCCAGCATTCTCTGCTTCCAACCAAAAGTCTTTCTCCTACAACGTCATTGATTGGGGGATGCACAGACGCACCGACACAGACACAGGTAAGGCTGGACTGAGCAGACCTCTCAGATGTGCCATCCACTCCCTATCACAACAGATGCATCTTTTTGGGCACCTTTGGGCGACATGTGCAAGATTCATGAGAAATCGAGGGTTTCGATACGAGGAATAATTCGCTGGGATGGTCTTCAGAGTAAATATAGAGCTTCTCCAAGTCTTTAGCAGGCGCTGACCGCTTCATGGCATCTCATGAATCAGCCGCTCGGTGACAGAGACGTTCAGGGTCACGATGTCAGTGAGTAAATAAATCGGGTGAGTGATCAAGGCGTGATAGGGAAGGCCCGGGAGCCCTCTGTTTTATGGTCGTCACAGTGTCCCCCCTAAATGTCACATGTGACCCGGGTGCACCTCCCGCTAGTCTCCCATGAGGTTGACAGGATCCCCACGCACTTAGGAGCCCTTTCCCCTGTGAAAATGAACTCCTAGTCTGCCCCCCCCCACCCCACCTTGCTGACTCACTATATATGCTTGCAAAAATCCTTATAAGTGCTAATGCTGACAGGGTCCCTTGGGTGTGGGGATGTGGTGTAGGGGGAAGACCTTCAAGCCTAACGAGCTTAATGAGCCTAACGAGGGCTTAGGCGTGCAGACCTCCTACCTTTGGTGTGGTGTCGCTTTGAGATAAATATCACTGTGACATACTCGTCTGTATCTCCCTGTGTGTAGAGGCTCAGGGACTAGTTGGGGTGCAAGACGCACTCAGCCCCGCCCCCCTCACTTAACCCCTGCTATGTGACGTGGGTCTATTCGTGTCTCCTGGTAGCGCTGGAGCTGAGCTCTGTGACAGCGCCGGAGCCCTCGGCCCACATCAAAGAAGTTTTCCTGCTTCTAACTGTAAAATAATTCTCCCACCAAACAGACAGATGGTCGCCAAGGCCCCCCAGGTATCTGGAACGTCTCCGGTGTGGCCGAGCTGTGGGGGGGTGGATTTCGTGTGTCTGGTACCCTCAGAAGCCACAGCTGGCTGGGTACTGGCATCCTGGCGACGCACCAAACCCGCTACAGAGAGCCCTTCAGACCACTTAGAGCACTTGTCTGTAATTGAGTAGAAATCCTTTGAAAAGAAGCCCTTTATCTCTGACCCTGAAGGGAGACGATGCCCCCCCTCCCACTCCCTGTCCCCCTCCCTCCCTCATTCTCGATTGCCTCACAGTTCCTGCCTAAACCTGCCACACGGGGTGGGTTGTGGGGGCACTTGTGTATATGTGTGTGTGTGTGTGTGTGTGTATTACATTGTAGGGACCCCACAATGTGATTAAACTCTGTTATACTGAAGTTGTAGGGACCAAAGGAGCTCGCTGGCCTCCCATCGGACTGACCCCTGATCCGGCGCTGCTTCCTTTGAATAAATGCCAGACACAGGACGCCGGTTTACTCTACTTTATATATTAATTCTCTAAGCAAAGATCAGGCCCGGCCTGGGTTGGCAGGGGAGTGCAGCCGGTTTTCCGTGTCCCACAATGCCCCTGGCCTCTCGAGTGTGGTGCCTGGCCAGGTGTCCTTGCTGTGTTCTCCGGTGTGTAAATCCCATACGCTCTGTAAGCACGTCTCTGTCAGGCCCACCCTCTGCGGACGCCCCCTGCTCCGGTGTGTGCCTGAGGGATGCCGCGAACGTGACCACATTCCTGCAGCCATGCCCCGGCCCTCTCCAGCCACGCGCGGGGGGCCCCATACGTGCTGCATTGCCATGCCAACCAAGTAAAAATAGCAGCTGCTCGGCAAGCGGGCAGGTACGGCTTTCTGTGCAGTACGTCAACACACCGTTTCCTGGTTTAAATGTGATTTTCTTTTGAACGGTTTCTTTCGAACTTCCTTTTATGGAAATGCCCGAGCTGTGGGTTTTCCCGGATTTACCGCACGGGTCCTCTGAAAGGCCACATCTCTCAACTGATGTACACGCTGCCCTGAGGCGTGCTGCGGTTATGGAGCAGGTCCTGTTGCCGCTCCATCCGGCTTTGGGTGCTCCTGGTTTTGTTGCCCTGATTTGAGGGCACAGCTTAACCATGTTCCCCCCCAGGCCCATGTGCTGTGGCCATCCCCCTGCACCCCCCCCCCCCACTTCATGTCCCGCTTTGGGGTTGCATGCGGTGACGCTCGCTCTGGGCTCATTGTCTGGTCCCTGGCAGTGATTCCTGCAGTGAATTGTGGGTTTCCTTTTAAGCAGGTTAAATTACAGCGTGGGTGTGTAAGTAGCAATGCAGCCCCCCCCCACCTATGAAGAAACCCACCATCAGAGAAGAACTCCCATTGTTGATTGACAGCAGCACGATCCTGGTACCTGCAGCTAGCCCAAGCGTGACGCTAACCCTCAGACGCACAGGGTATCTCTGCATGTATGGCAAACCCACCACATGACACATGCACACGGCACACGTGACCCACACGCACTGGAGAGTCCTCCCCCCCCTCCGGCCGTCTGCTGCCGCCTGCACCATGACTGCCCTCCCATATCCGCGTGAATCACGCCGCCTGCGTTGCTCTGCAGCGTGGGAGCCTGGGTATTTTTAGCAGGCGTGGGCTTGGGAATCCAGCGGGCGTGTGCCAGAGATCCAGAATGGCTGGCGGTGCGGAACCAGCTCAGCCTGACCCTGCGCTCCTCTGGGTTCTGGGTTCTGCTCGCCTCAATGCCGAAATGTGGCTCGTACGATCTTGGGCTTTTTGATCGAAAGCTTAGCGTGAAAGAATGAAAAAATATCGGTTATCTAATGGGTTTTCTAAGAACAGCAACTGCGGCTGTTGAGGATGGAGGGCGAGGTCACTTCTTCTCAGAGGTCCAGGCTCACCGCTGGACTTTCTGGTTCCGAGTCCCGCAGGCTGACTTCTAAGTGGCCAGTGAGGGTGTGAGACTTTGTAAAGACAAGTGTCCCGACTCTGAACGGAGTTTTGGATGGCAGGGGGTGGGTCGTTAAACGAGGGCATTTTGGAGCAGACGGTTTTGACACGTGTTGAATCGGGGAAATCCCTCAGCAAGGTGCATGTTTTTTGACGGGTGGGGCGTGCGCAGGCGTGTGGAGGCTGGTTTGTGCTCCCAGTCTGAGAAGGATTACAGTTTGCTCGTATGCTTGTGCTGAGTTTGTATATACTGTGAAAAATAGCACGCTGGCTGTGAAAATCAGACCGGGGGATTATATTGCCGGGAAAAGCCATTTGCAAAGCGGTTACCTCGCTGAGCCGTACCCTGACGGCGAAAGGATTAAGGGAGCAGGCTGAGAGCCTGGATAAGCCAGCCAGAGAGACCCGAGACGGCGGCATGCCGGAGTGCGTCCTCCTCAAAGCTGGATGCCCGCCATTCTGGCTCTCCCCTATCCTACTGTGGGCCTCCCGGCTGCAGGTAGTGCTCCCGGGCACTGGGGTGCCATACTCAATCATTTCTGTGGCTGTTCGAAGCTCACGGGAGCTTTTAGTCTTCTCGTGAAAAGGCTCAGAATGCAAGCGATACGTTTCGGACTTGACGTCGACCAGTGATCGCCAGCCCCCCCCAGCTGGCAGTCTGGCCAGGAAGTGGCAATCGTGAGAACAGATCGGCCTTCGTTTTCAGGATTCCTTGGGGTCCGCCATTGCTGCGAGAGGGGCAGACAGTTCACTAGCCAAGCAGATTTTGAATATAGATCAGCAAGCATTCTGTTCTTCTGTATGTGTATGTTGGCCTGGATTGTTGATGAAGAACTACAACTAACATGGCGGACGGACTACAGAGCCCATGAGCACATCGCGAGTCGCACCTGAGAGCGGGTTTACGTTCAGTTGACAGCAGCTTGCGGCTTACGGTGGAGTTTGCGACTAAATGGAGCGTGTCAGAGTCTGGGAAGGGTGCCCCACTGGCGGCTCAGGATACCTGACAGCGTCGTCAGTGATCGTCTGCCTTTAAATGAGTCTCAGCCAGCTGCTGCTTCTTATATCATCACAGTCTCCGGATGCAATGTTATTTATGGGGGGGGCTGGTCTTTTTTTCCCCTTCTCTTGCGGTTCACTGGCTGAGTATAAAGGCCTCATACAGGTGGACTGCTGGTGAAAAAGAATGGTCTTGCCGAGTGTTATACCCCCTTCCTGACACAAAGACACAGACAGCCAATTAGACTGTATGACTGGAGTAATTCTGTGATGTTTCATTTTAAGGTGGTGAGCATTACAGGGACCATAATCCATGCAGAAAGGCCGCCTTCGTTATTAGCCAATGATATGTTTTGAATCAGTGAGTGACAGGGGTCAGTGCCCCTGTGGCCCCGCCCTTAGGTAGGACTGTCTATTTACAAAGGATGGAAGATAACTTGTGACAGTTTCACAGTGCAGCCCAACCCCCTGCGGTGTTTGATGCCTTGAGGAGGCAAAAATCCTTCCGCTGTAACACTTCTGACGGCAGTCTGTCGGCTCTGAGATACCTGTGTCTCCTGGAAGTCTTCTCGCTTCAGGATGCCGAATGCTGAGGGCCCTGTGGAGAAGCCTGGTGTCCGAAAAAAAAGCATAGACATGGTAGGAGGCCAGTGGAGGTCCCTAGAGAGCTGGGCGCAGAGCCGCGCTGGAAAGCAGCATGTTACCATCAGCGCTGCGTTCTTTCTATTGTGGCTTCATTATCAAAGCCGGGCCTGAGTGTTTGTTTAGCTGATCTCGTATCCATGACGACTTGCAGAACAATAGTGGAGAGGAGCCTCAGAGGTGGCACCGCGTGGCGCCTTGTGATGTCAGCACTGACACGTTGCTGAGATTTCCCGGCTGCACGCTAACCAGCTCCCTAGCAGCTTCAGGGCGAAGAGCTTTTGGGGGGAGAGAGGCTGGGTCAGGCTGTGAGGGGGCCGAGTCTGGTTGTAAGGGGGCGGGGTCAGGCGGTGAGGGGGCGGGGTCTGTTTATGAGAGGGCGGGGTCTAGCTGAGAGGGGGCGGGGTCTGGCTGTAATCCCTGGTAATCGGATGGGAGGGAAGCACCCAGAAAGCCATGTGGTGCGGCATCACAAAGACCTCGCTTCAGATAACAATAAGATCAGACAGTTCTTTGGCCCAAGAGCCCATAGAGCTGAGGAGGGCTGGGCTTCCTCCATAAAGCCTTGAGTAGGACAGATAGGGTCCAAATGTGAGCGATGACATCAGTGCCTGTTTGTGGGCTTTGGTCTCGCTCTAGATGTCTCATTATGCTTGCCGTAATGAGGCGGTAATAAACAGTGTAAATGTTTGCTTCCCTCAGGCCTGGTAGTGCCTCTGGATTTACGGGCCGCTGGTACACGTGAGGGGCACTCTCTGGGCTCTCGCCGCTCCCGCCTGATTGGCTCCTTTGTATTAAGATAACATACCCAGCTTGGCACGCTCCAGGACCTTCATACGCAGACTGGGGATGGCGCCCTTGTCAAAGTATCAGGGGCTTGGTGGTCGAGTGCCGCATGCAGTATCACCCACAGTGCAGCCTTTCCAGGTGTGGCTTTCTCACGCCCTTCTGTAGGCGACGGGGTCGCTGTGGCTGGTCAGTGTGTCAGGCAGTGGTCAGACAGTGGCTCGGTGTGGGAGTGAGGGTGCAGTTGTGCTTCCTGTCTTCCTGGTCCCTGTGACCCTCCTATATAGCGTGTGTATAGCAGGTTGGAGGGGGGGGGGGAGTTAAATCCCCAGCCACATGTATCTGATGGCTCCATCTTCCAGTGAGCAGTCAGAGTCAGTGGACATGTGAGTCTGGGTCTCTGCTGGTTTTTGGCTCCTGCTCACAGCGAGAGGAGAGAGAGAAACCCAGTCTATGTCTGTGTGTCTGTGTGTGTGTGTCTGTATCTGTCTGTGTCTATGTCTGTGTGTCTGTGTCTGTGTGTCTGTATCTGTCTGTGTCTATGTTTGTGTGTGTGTGTGTGTGTCTGTATCTGTCTATGTCTATGTGTGTTTGTGTGTGTGTGTGTGTGTGTGTGTGTGTATGTACTCACGTAGCAATTGTGAGGGGAACGCTGCAAGGATCCCAGCTTTCCGTCAGTCCCTCTGACATGGTAAGTAAGGCTGTTGGTGCCCTACAACCCATAACCCCCCCCAGCCCCCCCACACCGGGGGTCTCCTTTCTGCCTGTAACCATAGCGAGGTTGTAGAGTGGTGTATGTCTCGGACTTTCTCACAGTGACAGAACGTGCACGGCCGGACCGGATTGTTGCCATTAATCCTGGCACCAGTGGAGCGTGTACCTGCTCTGTCGCTCAGCCCCCCCGTGGGCCCCCATGAGCAGACCAGACAGCACGTGTGGAGAGCTCAGTAAGCACCACCTGTGCATGTCGCCCTGGACAGGCAGGGGGGCTGGGAACCAGCGCACTGCCGGTCACGAGTCATGGATCCGTTCACCTCTTAGAGCGAGCTCTTCACGCTCCAACGTGGCATCCCTCGGAAATCCCGCCCGTGCCGGGGGCTGTGGCAGTCCGTGCTGCCGTCGCGCGGCTTACTGCTTGCATTCCGGAGAAAACAGGACGTTGTGCCAGGGGTGACGTGCGGAGAAGCTGAACTTCCCCAAACGGTCTTTCCC
The DNA here is from genome assembly GCF_023856365.1 of Brienomyrus brachyistius. Lineage (NCBI taxonomy): Eukaryota > Metazoa > Chordata > Actinopteri > Osteoglossiformes > Mormyridae > Brienomyrus > Brienomyrus brachyistius. The sequence continues at coordinate 8,373,478 of NC_064555.1, read as the reverse complement.
CAAAGTCGTCGCCTGTCGACTGCCGCACAGCTGAAACCTGTGAAATCGAGGAAGTAGCAAAGACGAGTTTCCACTGAGAAGTGACGCGTCCAGATGGGTCTCGTGGGCTTTCCGGTGGTCTGCACAAATGCACTTCTATTTTTTATGCCAGTACGGCATATGAGGGATCATAGTACATACAGAGAGACCAAGCTGTCATTAGCCAATCATATGTTTTGGATTGCTGAGTGACAGGGGAAGGGGAGCTGCAGGAGCCTCTGGGTTTCAGCTTGGGCCAATCCCTCTATGGTCCCGCCCCCGTCTGCTTCAGATCACCTTGGTAGAACCTCCCATTTTGTTGACCCAAAGTGAACGTGCCTTCTTGATGGGACGCCAGAACCTTCCCGCAGTTGCTTCCTGTCCCAGAAGCTCTTCAGATCTTGGCCCAGTCGGGTCATCTGCCAACTGGGGGGCACAGAATCAGGCGCCTGCGGATTAAAAAGATCCCGGATCACTGAAATCCTGTGTTGTGGACCTGCGGGCGAACAGCACCGACCGTGGGTCAGCATCAGTTCGATATTCTGCATGGACAGTGGGGCCCTTGGCGTGACGCTCCTTTTGGTGCCGGCCATGTAAATGCATCCAAAAATAAACCAATGCTGTCATCCGAGCTGCTCAGAAAAATGCAAGGAGCTGCTCCTTTACATCAGCCGGTCCACCGGCGCAGCCCCATGTGACCGCAGCGAGTATGACCTGGCATGTGGGACGTCCACTCAAAGGGCACGGTGAATCTCCAGGCTGAACATCAGGTGCACCATCTGACCAACGACGGAGCAACACGCGTGTGTCCACGGTCGCGATCCCGCGCCACCCAGAGCAACAATGGGGGAAGATTCACAAAGTGTTTGGCATGTTTGTTATTATTTTTTACCCAGGAAAAATAAGGAAGAAGGAATTGTTGGTTGGGAAACAGTTGTCCCGAAAATGATAGGCTAAGCCTGTACACAGAAACACACACACACACACACGTTTATATTCGCGTCTTTTTGGGAAGAACCATAATGACAACTATGAACACCTTAACCCATATCCAGCCCTAACCCTAACCATTTTTGCTTTTTTGATTGCAGTCACAGATCTTTGTGGGGATGTAAAAAATGGTCCCCACGACGTCAACATAACAGGTTTTTATTACATTGTAGGGGCCATTTGGTCCCCACAATGTAATATAAACCTAATCTACACACACGCACACACACACACACACACACACAGCAGACGCCACCCCGACACTGTAGCCGCAGTACCTGCTGTGTCAGGCTCTGAGTCATCGCTGTACAAACACGCCTTGCTGGAGTAGCAGCGAGCATCCCGGAGCCGCCCGGCGACACACAGCGTAGTGACAGTAATGACACGCCCCCCCCAGCACCCCCCTGCCTCGCTGGGTATGCAAATGAGGTGTGGGCAGAGTGAGCGTGGTGCTCCTCGCGCCTGTTGGAGACCTCGACTACAGAGGTTATAAATAGCCACGCGCCACGGCGGCCTGAATGGACTCAGAACGCTCTTAAAGGGACAGACGCACCGTTCAAAAGGTCTCAGGCTTTTCATTTTATCATACTGTCTGTCGGTCGATTCCTGTCGTGGCGTTTATGAAAAGAGAGGAGCCAGCTTCGGCGCTCGGACGGAAAAGCGACGAGGCCTGCAGAGCACGGCTAGACGCAGAGATGGGCGGGGCTAAAAAAAACAAGAGCGATCACTCCGAAGCAGAGCGCATGCCGGGTCACGTGACCTTGAGAACGCCGCTGTGCCGCACCCTATTACACTCACAGCCGGCGGGTCACGTGACCTCCAGAGCTCCATCACGTGGCGTAGAGAAGTGACGCTGAGCGAGTAGGCCAGCAGGGCAGTGTTGCATAACGCGTGTTGAGTCATGTGACGGAGCGGGGGTGGGTCATGTCCGTATAGCAGCCGGCGAGCAACCCTTCGGCAGCTTATGTAATTTATAGGGTTATAGGCCCACGTATGTCTGCTCTCATTCGTTTATCTACTGTGGGGTAACCCAAGGTCCCCGTGGGAGGGGGTTTCAGTAAGGCAGATACTGGGGCTTCTGCTGGGAGGGGCAGACCAGCACTTCAGAGGCCAATAAGCGATTAGAGATCATCCGTCTGCACCATCCTGACTAAACTGAGCAAAAAGTTACTTGAACCACCAGGACCAAGCCCCCGGCCCAGGAACCCAAGTTGCCGGAAGGTTCTGATGCAAGCAGCACTGATGAGAGGGCGACATTTATGGAAACATTTAGAGCTGCTGGCTGGGTCATTTGTCACGGGGTCGCCCTGACCACAGATGCGAATTATGGCTGACATAATAGCGTGAGACTGCCCCCCCCCCCACTGTAGCCACATAAGATTTTAACAGCCCTTCTTGAAAGGAAGGTATGGAGGAAACCCCGTGGATATCATTTAGCCATTGTTACCGTGAAATTAGAGGGTCTGAAATGAACATTCGATATGACTGGAGTACACAATTGTATAAAGTTAAGGAAATGAAGTAATTATTAAATAAGATGTTTTTTCAAGGCTTTTTACAGGAAGTTTACAGGCTTTTTTTGCAGATTTTCTACAGGAATATGCACTCGCCCTTTAAGTTCTAAGTAATTAGAGCTTTAATCACGAGCCTCCGTATGTGTGTGTGTGTGTGTGTCTGTGTGTGTGTATGTGTGTGTCTGTGTGTGTGTGTGTGTGTGTGTGTGTGTGTCCAGGTTTGTATTTACTACACTTTGGGGACCAGATGTCCCCACAATGTGATAAAACCTGTTGCTTTGTACCCACAATGTGGTGAGACCTGCTTCTGGGATTTTATGAAAATGCAGGAATGCAATCAAGAAGCTAAAAATGCCAAAAGGTCTTGCATTTGACTTGGTGACTTACGGTTAAGGTTAACGCTGGGTATGGCTTAAGGGTGTCGTTGATGGCATTAGGATTTTGTCCATAGAATTGAATGGAAGGTCTCCACAAAGATAACAACGTGGACTGTGCGTGTGTGTCTGTCTATGTCTCTATGTCTATGTCTATGTCTGTTTCCGTGTTCGTGTGTCTCTCTGTGTCAGTGTCTATCTGTCTCTGTGGCTGTGTGTATCTATGTGTTTCTATGTCTGTGTGTGTCTGTGTCTGTCTGTGTCTGTCTGTGTCTGTCTGTGCATGTCTCTGTGTGCGAGATGCCAGTTATAGGCTCTTTGGCTCAGAGTGCCACAGCCCTATATCAGTCTGTGATATAACCGCTCTGTAGTAGCGGTGATGTCATCGCGAGCCGCTCGGTCTCCATGGCGACCCTGTTTCGGCTTGGCAGGCAGCCGCTGGATGTGCTGATTGATTAGCCGGGGCTGCCCGGTGTAGGCGGCCTGGCTGCTAAGTGCTTATTCTGTCAGCTAAATCACTTATGGCTGCAGACCACCCTGAGGTTGATGGGTGCAATCAATGCCCCCCCCCCCCCCACAGCCCGGTCCATCAAGTCCAGCCCAGTGTTGCTCCTGGTGCACTGTCCCAGGCTCTGAACTGGGTCATCGCAGTCACATGGGTCAGTGGGGTGGATTATCCCCCCCCCCCATGCCATGTTTGCACAGGCCCTGTGCAAATGTAGGAGGGGGCTTTGTCAGCGGGGGCATTGCTAACTCATGAAGCCGCACGTTTTTATTGCACGATCGATTTCCAGCCTGAACCGGGAATTCCTGGAAAGACAAGGCTGCCTGTGGGGCTGCAAGGGTCACGGTACTGCTGTGCCAGAGGGGATATTTACCCTGATATTTATCTGTCAGGAAACTAAATAGTGAGGTGAATACGCCGCCTGGGACTCTTTGGCTCTACAGCAGCCCGCCCCTGCCTCTGCCCCTGCCCTTGCCTCTGCCCCTGCCCTTGCCTCTGCCTCTGCCTGTGCCCCCACCATTATCCCTGCCCCTGCCTCTGCCCCTGCCTCTGCCTGTGCCCCTGCCTCTGCCCCTGCCCTCACCCCTGCCCCCACCGTTATCCCTGCCCCTGCTCCTGCCTCTGCCCCCACCGTTATCTCTGCCTCTGCCCCTGCCCTCACCCCTGCCCACGCAACTGACGTTGCCCTTGCCCTTACCCCTGCCTCTACTCCTGTCTCTGCCCCGCCTCCACCCCCAGCCTGACCTGTGTTCCTGCCCCGGTTCATAGCCACTGGCTACCTCTTCTCTTAATTACCAGCTGCCTCGTTTTTTTAATTACCGGCCGCCTCCTCTCTTAATTACCTTCCACCTCTGCTCGTAATTACTAGCTGCCTCTGTTCTTAATTGTCGGCAGTATCTCTGCTTAATTAACCACAGGCTGCCTCAGCATGCAGTTGTGGTCCTAAGTCTCTACAGTGCACATTTTACAATTCTCCGGACCACCAGGCAGGGACCAGGGTGTGATCCCACTGAAGGAGGAAGTGGAGGTGCTGGCTGGGTATGAGATATGGTCAGCCTATTGAGCACTGGATCCTGCCGGTCAGTGCTGTTGAGACCGGCCTCACCCAGCCGCCAGAACAGATTTACCACAGTGGCTCTAACACAGATGGTTCGCTCTTCGTTCTACACATTGTTTGAAGCTCCTCTGAAGGAGGCACATATGCGACTCTGCCAACTCGTATCATGGTTGGAACAACTAGATGGCCTCTGGAGCTGCCAAGATGGGCGGGATGGAGGGGGCACAGACCACACCCAGGAATGCCCCCCCCAGCACTGGGTTAGACAAACTTGTATCTGTGTAACTGAGGTTCAGATGAGTGGCTCCTGTGGCCTGTACTACAAAGCGGGGTTACTGGCTTATCGGGGTAACTTGTCAGATTTGAGGTACCACAGTTTAAACGAACTTCATATTCGTTCACTTACATTTTGTCCAGACTACCTTAAATCCGACAAGTTACCCCGATAAGTCAGTAACCCCACTTTGTAGTACAGGCCACTGCTCTAAATTGTATGTGTTGATGTCTGAATGAGCTACTTTGAAACGAAACTGGGCCACGCAGACCCGCCTTGTAATCCCCCCATAATCCCGGATGCGGAGGAGAGGTTATCTGAGCTGAATCTGAGATGGATCATGATCCAGGTATATAAGGTATATTGCCTGGCCCACTGACGAGGCCCTACACCGCAGAGCTGCCAGATGCAGTACAAAAACAGACCATAATCAGCACAGTCTATTCCAGACTCCTGAGCCACCACTCCAGCTGAAGCAGCCACAGCTGAGGCAGCCAAAGCAGCTTACGCAGCCGACGCAGCGTCAGCTGCTTTGGCTGCAGCTGCGACTGCTTCGGCTGCGTTGGCTGCGGCTGCGACTGCTTCGGCTGCGTCGGCTGCAGCTGCGACTGCTTCGGCTGCGTCGGCTGCTTTGGCTGCGGCTGCGACTGCTTCGGCTGCGTCAGCTGCTTTGGCTGCAGCTGCGTCAGCTGCGGCTGCTTTGGCTGCGGCTGCGTCGGCTGCTTCAGCTGTGGCTGCTTCGGCTGCGTCAGCTGTGTCGTCTGTGTCGGCTGCTTCGGCTGCCTCGGCTGCTGTGGCTGCTTTGGCTGCTTCAGCTGTTCAACCAAATAGTTACTTCAATATTGGCTCAAATACAAGAACTCGTGGAAATTAGTGGGAGAACATTTGCGAAAGTACTTCTTTACACAGCGTGTAGTTAGAGTATGGAATAGACTCCCTGTAGTGTCATGCAAGCTAAAACCCTGGGTTCCTTTAAGTCAGAGCTACATAGGATTTTAACAGCCCTGAGCTATTAATTGAGTTCTCCCCAAACGAGCTTGATGGGCCGAATGGCCTCCTCTCATTCGGCAGTTTCTTATGTTCTAATGTCCGTTCGCAAGGTGACAGACCCAGCGATGAAGTCAGGGTCCAGGGTGAGATAAGCACAAGCATGTGGTTGGAGGCGGCGTCTGACCCTGAAGGCCTGCACTCACTGCACAGCGTCTCAGCTTCTGCTCGGCGCCCCTGGCGGCTCAGGAGTTCGAATGGACTGAGATGTGCCGATTATGGTCTGTTTTTTCACTGCATCTGGCAGCCCTGCAGTGAAGGGCCTCAGGATTCTCCGGAGGGGCAGGTGGGGTGTTTTGGTCTGCCCATCTTTATCGGGGGGGGGGGGGGGGGGGGGGCGGGTTAGGATCCGTGTCCTTCATACCCAGCACCGTACCTTTAACAAGGATGTAGATCTACTCTGCTCTTCTGATTACCTTTGGTTAACCTTGTTGTTGTAGCTGTGTTCCTCAGCCGTCTGGTACTGAATTACTTATCTACAGAGCTGGCTGTGGATGGCAGCCTTCTCTGGGAGAGTTGTCTGGGGCGGTGAACATAGGATGGGGGTCACTGCTGGCTGTTACAAAGACCCCCCCCCCCCCCCCCCGTTGTGAGAAGCACTCTGACGTCAAACGTCAGACATGGCCCGCAAAGTGCATTTCCTTAATGTCCACTCCGTTTCGGGGCTGATGAAAAGCCAGCTGTCTGACTAGCCCAAGGCCCCCTGGTGCATTGTGGGACTTCACGTTAATCATGAAAGCATGCCTAATGTGTGCGTGGGGGTCTCCCACAGGGGGAGCCACATCGGGGGAGGACAGGAATGAGGGCACAGAGCTTGTTTGGGAACAAAAACGCCGATTATCGGAGGGTGGAAACTTGGCCATGATTTTGGGCTTGTGAGGGAAGGAAACGCCTACAGACAAAGATTCTGAAGGCACCCGGGGAGACACAGCTCCATGGCTTTGTCTGTCTTCTCGCTCTGTGTCCTCCTTCCTCTTCTAACAGCTTTGAAAGGGACTTGAAGCTTACAGTGAGTGTTTGGGAGCCCCAAGGATCGGGGTATGGTGTCTGTGGCAGGAAGACCCAGGCAGCTCTGTGAGATTTTGTTACAATAGATCCTCCCCTGTAGAGGGCAACAATGAGTCAGGCAAATACAGTTGCATTAGTCACAGAGTTGTTCGGTTTGGTACCTGAGGGACAGGTGAATGCAACAGAATGTATTCTTCTCGGTAATTTAGATAAAATGCATAAACAGATGAAAGAGTCCTGTACATCACAGGTGCTGTTCCGTCAGTTTTCATGCTTTTAGCAGTGAGTTAATGTGGGTCGACCAGAGTCATGGGATTTTCTGAAAATACATGCTCTTGTATTTCAGCGTGAAACAGCAAGCTAACGCTAGTCAACCGGAATCAAGTCCTTCATCCATCAGCGATACTGTGAACTTGGTCAGGGTAACTGATTCCAAATGGCTTAAGTCTTTAAAGTTAGTGTTAGGTGCCTGGTCCAGTCCTATGTCCAGTGCTCACTACAGGAAAAGGCGAGAAGCTTCCAGAAACTAGCCGAGAATGTTGAGAGTCCCGTGGCCCGAGAACTAATGGTCCGGTCTGCTGTACTTCTTCATTTTGTTTTTATCTTACAACGGCTCTGGAGGAATGACTGCTGTTCTCCCAAGGAGGGAGTTCGCTGTGTGTCCGTGTGGGTTTTTAAAAATGAAAGGTATGAGTAAGAGTCATTCCCACTCCAGAAGGTTTTACATTGTGGCGCATTGTGGACATCTGTGGCAGTGGCGCGGAGGAGCTGCCCCCTCGTCATTAGAGAGGGCCCCCCCCCTCGTCTCGTCTCCACCTCCCCGATCTCCCCAGGCTGATGGTTTTCCTCTCAGGTGATCCGGATGCTCGGTCCTCCTGCCCTGAGCTGCCTTATTCGGTGTATCTGTCAGGTATGTCTGACTTCACTCTGTTTGGAAGCAGCTGCGGTTATCGAGGGAGCTTGTTTTTAAGTCACCTTGCCTGTGGGACTGAATGGCGTGTTTGATTAGGATGGCTGTCCTGAAGGATGACAGTGGGAACCACCTACATCATTCTGCCTGTAGATTTGCTGGCCAAGGGTCTGTTATGCATTTGGGTTCTCCAAGAGGTGGCATAAGTATTGTGATAGGTAAACCTGTGTGTTTCTGTAAGAGCTGCTCGGCCGTTTCATGCTCCTTTCCCTGGTGGGAAGTGTAGCTCACAGGCTACGTGGATAATGGTCTCCCTGCCAGGGTTAACTTTCCTCGGGCTTGGAGTTGCTATCGCTATCTTGGCTGTGGCCTCTCTTCCGTGGATCCATTTTCTCTGCCATCCTTGGCATCGGCTCGAAATGCCAGTATGCGAGTTCTCACGGGCTTGTCTGGGAGGCTGACCTTTTTTTCTGCCGGTTGTCCCTTTTGTTTCAGGCTACTCTGTAATGCATCTAGTTCCTCACAAACAAACTCTTGTTTCCTAAAATGCATGTCATGGACCCCTCGCCTAACTGGTGAACATGAGGATGTTTGCCTTGTGATAACGTGGTAAACCTGCCGAGAAAGACCCACCCTCGGCGTGACGGTCCGAAGCGCAGCTGGGATTTTCCTTTGACGGGGGGCTCCGCAGGCTGGAGAGACACGGAGCAGAAGAGGAGGACGCTGTCTGCTGTTTTCTTTGGTTATGGTCATGGGAAAGGAAGCGATCTTCTATGCTGTGTTTATTTCTTGTTCTGGTCAGTTTCAAATCAAAACAGATGTGTACGTAACAGGGGTAAAGAGGCGGAGCTCTCGGTGATGCGTGAGAGTGTGTGGGGGAAGCTGGCTGTGCAGCCATTTGCATCTTGGTCTCTCTTGAGCCAAACTTATGGCACTTGAAAGGCTGATCCTTGCTGAGCCTGGCTTGCGGGTCTGCAGCCCCGGGGGGCCTGCGGCTGGTTGTCCCCACATCTCCTCACCTCCCCGTGGGTGTCGCTCGTGGGTGATAGGATCATGCAAGGTACTGATTTTGCGTCATCCCATTCGTAGGTTTTTAAGGGCTGTAATCGGGTATGTGTGTCAGAAAGCATGCCGACTCGTGGTGATGTGCTAAGCAGTGCCATTAGTTAAGTTAATCCGTAATGTTCACAGAGGATAAACCCGGGGTGGTTTTATTCTTCATCTGTTTCATTTCTGGCCCTTTCACTCGTTTATCTCTGGGGGTCCGGTCTGCGCTCAATGACAAAAATCTAACACCGGTGTCCGCAGTTCTGCTTGTCAGCGGCCTGGCACGTCACCCCACTCCTGCCCACAGCTTCCCGGGGTCACACAGGAGCCAGTGGGACACTTTGGGGGTGAGATTAGCCCAATTCCTCATCAGTACCGCCGCCCCCAATTAGTCTCAGGCGGGGTCACGCGGGTGTTATTGTCAGGCCTGCACTGCTGGCTTTCCTCCCTTTTACTCTCTGCCTCTCTCTGGTCCCCAGGTTGAGGCTGTTCCCGAGGAGAAGTGCCCCATTCTACGTGCCGGATCTCTCTGGAGGGACGAATCATGAGGTAGCCTCCCCCCCCCCCCCCCCCCTTTCTCATAAAGGCCTCTAAGCTGCTGGTTCTTCCAGACGGGGGCTGCTGTTGTCCAGGGCAGTGGAGCTGCTTTGTGAATCAGCGTCTGGGCTCGACGACGGGGCACTCGCTCCCTCTACCGTGGGGAAGGGGGGGGGGGGGCCTGAAAACATGAGTAACGCTTCATGCTGCTAATTGGTTCGGTCTGAGCATGTCGGCGAAAAATCAACGCACCGGCTGAATGAGAACAGGCATATTTTCCGTCCATTCGTCCAGCTGTTGGTCAGGCTTTTGTGTTTAAATCTGCACAGCTGTGAGGCTCTCGGAGTTTCTCGTTGTCCTGTAGACCAACTCCCATGGTGTGAGCTGATTGGAATCAGCGGAGTCCGGATATGGGGTCTGACTTTGACTCCAGTAAATGATCTGCCAGGAAAGTGACCAGCTGTTTACCAGACAACAGACACTCCCTCCACGATCGTCCTGGGGACCTGCCAAGAAACGCTGGTGTGAAACTCCTTTGCGGTCACTAACTTCACCCGAGGTTTCACATGGTGATTTATGATGCTTTAAGGATACGTGTTCATGGTGATTATGTGTGAGTACAAGGGGCCTTTCTCACATTATTGAGAGAAACATCAATATCTGCCTTTCAAGGGCGGCCCCCCGCCCCCCCCCCGGCCCTGACGGTTCTACGCAGAACGCTGTCCTCCCTGCATGGCTGATAAACCCAGTGGCTGCTGCCCTGCTTCCCCTGGGAATCCGGTGTGTAACTTCTCCAGCCAATTAGAGCGCAGGATTTATGAAAAGGACCACTAGGGACTGGAGCTGGTCGGGGACCTTTACTTTGATTGGCAGGTTCTCACAGCTTTTAAGTCTGGGTCAGTCTCTCTGTCCCCCTGTTTACTGACTGTAAATCGGACCATATGAGGTCCATCTGGAGACCATTGTGCCGTTGAAATAACTGCCGCGTTACAATGGGGACATTCTATTCACACACTCATTCACGTTTCACACAACCTCAGCCTGTGCCCTGCTGCAGTGCCATCCGCTGGTCTTATGTGGTACTGCAGCTGCACAGACCGGCGGCTGCGTCAAGGTGGCGGACATTCTTGTATTTCTGTAGCAGGGTGGGGTTCCACATGAATACGACACCGCAATGCACAGCAGGGCCAAGGGCAACTTTAGGTGGGTTTGTAGGGATTGGGGTCTCATGAGGCTACCATGGCAACACACTGAGCTCAGAGTCCCGGGCTGGAGATCGAGACTCTCCTGTGTGAGCTACGTCTCTCGGTTTGCACACCGGTGTGTCGGCATCCTGGGGGACCTCCTAGGGCATGCAACCCCCGCCCCCACCCAGCTGAGGGATCGAGCTTCAGTCATCTTGACAGCCCTGAGTGAATCCGCCATGGATCCTGGAATTTTGTCCGGAACTGAATGGAGCACTCTCGGTGTCGTGTTCAGGTTAAACTGTGTGGGAGGCCCCTGTGTCCCTGGTGAACGTGACCTATATAGTGCGAGTTTCCACATACTTAAGTGTGAGAAGTGTTTCGGTTTCACTGTTTCCTTTTTCAGCTTTCCACACCTCCTTATTTACATGTTTTTTTCTTTGTGGCGTGTTGGGGACTGGCCTTTATTTACATTGGGTACATTGGGTTGCTGCTGGTCCTGTTCGTTCACAATATGGGGGGGGGTGGCTGCTCATGCTCAGGAAAGAAGCCTTTGGGTCTGAATCCGATTGACTTTGGTGACCGAGTCATTTAAGATGGAGTGACATTCAGTGTCTACCCACAATGCCTCTCTGCTGTGATCAGGGACGGGCAGCCGGCGGTGTCCTAGTTGAGGCTTTAACTCTGAGGTCCTCAGTGGAGGGCACTGCTGTCGTACCACAGGGGAGCTGCTAAACAGGATGTTCTGGATGTGAAACCTCCAGCTGTATCCATGTGTCAAGTTCGCGAGTCATTCTGGGTAAAACGTCAAGATGAAATGTCTGTGGAGCTAAACGGAAGTGAAGCGCGAACCTGTCACCCTCCGCCTTCCCGCACTGCCTCCTCCATCTCTTCTGTGGTGCCCTGCAGGTTTCGGTGGAGGTGTGGCAGGTCTCACTGGCACTCTCCAGCCCTCAGTAGAAACTGCAGGTGTCCCAGTGTGTCGTCCCTAGGGCCACACAGAGGCTCCGCCCTGCTCCCCTTAAGGTGGACTTCTTGACAATCTGTTTTCTGTTGCTCTGGCTGGCCGCTGACCGGCTGCTTCCTGTGCCGCGGCTCCTGGCCTCCTTAAAGCTGCGGGGGGCCACCAGTCTTTGAGGGGACCCAGGATGATGTCACGGAGGGGGAGCTCCTTTGCGGGTGACAGAGGTGGGTGTCAGGGCCCGATGTCTGTCCCCGATACGAAGCCCTGTCTGCGGGCCCACGCCGTACTGCTGGGCTGGCCGTTCTGAGCTCACGCTCAGCGCTGCGAGGACGTGCCCTTAATCGGGCAAAGGGTACAGTCAAGAGCGTCAAACATGTTTCCAAAATTGAGCAGTAAGTGTTCATGCATGTATGTAAATTGTATAAACAGACTCAGTATTTCCAGGGCTCTGGTGCTGAGATGTTCTTTGTTCTCTCCACACCTCCTCCTACAGCTCTAGCAGCAGGTAGACTGTGTTCTTACCATGAGTATTTATAGTGTTACGGGCCATGCTGTTTTGAAGCCGGCTCTTTGTACGTGGCTACGATCACATTAGACCTGAGGAATGGGACTGAGCCCAGTGGGCCCTCAGCATGGAGGCTCTGCGCTGGTTTGTGGCATCTCCGTAACACCCGCCCTCAGATTGGGGGTGGCAGAACCCCTCACTTGCTCAGAAAAGATGACAGGTGATGCAGGGATGGATCAAGCCTTAAACCTCGGTCTTTAAAAGGGTTTCGACGACTTTTTGTTTCGTAATGCAGGAGTGATTCGCTCAAATCTTTGAAAATCTGAACAGTCTTATGCGCAGATAAGAGTGATTTTTAAGAGTGATTCTTTAGCTCAAACAAGAAGTTTTGCAGTGTCGAAAAAGGCTTCCAGCATCTCCTGACATTAGCAGCGCTGAGCATTTCGCAGTTGCAGTGGCAGATATCGCGTATTTGTCAGCTGTTTTCTGACACACCCCAGGAATCCTGTTTTCCTTGACAGTTCTGGGCTTTTCATGCCGCCAGTTTTAAATACAGGATTTTTGTGGCTTTTCTTCAAAAACATTCTTTTAACGTGTGAAAATCTTCAGGGCGTCTTTCGTTTCCTGCAGCGGCTGCAGCTACGTTGCATAACACTGTTTGTTTGGTCTACATCTATGCAGGATATATATAGCTATACATTTGTATCTGTAGCTGTATACTGTGTGTGTGTATTTGTTTCTCTGTCAGTGAGGTGTATAGAGAAGCCCCAGCAGAGGGCGATAGAGTGCACTCTGCCATTTGACTAGCAGACGCTGTTTGGTCGCAGAGCAGCACGCCCCCTGTGTGTGGTGATACCGGGCGATGTGCTCTAAGGGGTGATCTATACTGGGGAGCAGCCGTGCTTGTTACCATGGCAGCAGGCATGCCCCCACCCCACTGGTTTCCTTCCCTGAGTTCAGCGAGTCCATACTGTGACACATGGAACTGACACCCTTTAGGAAACAGATCAGTCAGCCCTCCCAGTCCACAGGACCGTGGACTAGCTTGAGAATCACGCACTCCAGAGCCACCAGAGACCCCCTTGTTCGTGGCAGATACCCGCTGACAAGTGGCACTGTGAGATTACGGCTCTGACCCGGACTGAAATGCCTGGGAGCAGACGGCCAAAGCCCCCAGACTGCACTGGGGTTCCTCCGAATGTGTTTACAGAGTCGTCTCGCTCATCTGGTGCGCGATGAAGATCAGGTTATGTGACCCAGGTGGGCGGGAAAGGGGCTGGTGCTGTTCCTGCCGCCCCCAATGACGGCTCCCGCACTGCTGGTCCCTCGAACCCTCACCACTTTGGGTGAGGCTGTCCTCCGCAGAGCTGGCAACAGGTTCCAGTGCCCCTCCCCTTCGCATTCAATACCTCGTTTCTGGCCAGTTCTCATTCTTCACATACTTTCCTACAACAAGGGCCCGTCTTTTTACTGTGCTGCCCAGAGCTAAGTGCGAGTGGGTGGATGACCTGTAGGGGGCACCCTAAGTACCCAGCATACACATGCCCTACAGATGGCTGTCACCCGGGACAGGCTCATCTGCATGGAGCTGCATTCTCATTCGCCACCTCAGATTTCTGCTTGTATCCCCGTTAGTATTAATAGTAACATGAACACTCAGTAAGCCAGTGGTTCTCAAAGTCGGTCCTCGGGCCCCACTGCCCTGCTTGTTTTCCTGCTACCCCTGAGGACCGAGTTTGAGAAGCACTGCACTAAGCCATGGGGTTTTAGAGAAGCATTCACAGATTGTTGTCATGTCACACTATCGGGACGTCACTGTGTTTCTGGATTAGCTGTCACCATGCTAGGGGTGGGGGGGGGGTCTGACCAGTGACCACTGTGGCCACGATGGGCTGGATGTGATGGGGTATTTCGACAGTGCTGGAAAGGAGGTTTATCAGTGAAGTGTATATGGATGGCCACTGGACCAGGGGCGGGGGTGTCAGAGTTCATGGTCCGGTGTCCCGGCGCTGAGCTGGCCTGATTCCCTTTTGCCTGCCTGCTGTTCCTGTCACTCTCTGCCGGGTGTGTGTGTGTGGGGGGGGGGGGGGGGGGGGGGGATTGTATTAAAAACATTGTGGGGACCAAGTGGGGCTTTTAGCATTTGGAGATGTATTTCAGGTCCCCAAAATATAAACCGCAATTTTATGAAAATATGTATGCAATCAAAAAATGAAGAAGTCTCGTATTTTGTTTGGTTACTTATCATTTGGGGCTGGGTGGGGGTTAAGGTCGTCATGTTGGGATTAGAGTTATGCACATAGGAATGAATGGAGAGTCCCCACAAAGATAAGAAAATACGAGCTGTGGCCGTGCGTGTGTCTCTCTCGGATTACACGCCGACACAGGGGCTTAGTGTCGCTTTTCTGTTCACCTCGCCTTTAATCCTGCTTCGCTCTCGCTGTGCTGGGCTGCAGCTTGGGGTTTCCCAGTCACACCAGTATCAGTGAGTGAATGCAGGTGTGACCCTGTGCACAAATGCTGCGTAAACAGAACAGTGTAAAAACCATCCATCCATCCACTTCTGATAGCCCATATCCTGCATGGGGTCACTGGGGGTCGCAAAATCTGTTTGACTAATCTGTTTACCGTGCGGGTCTGTGGGTCTCACCTGTGACCCCACCTTCGAACCCGTGATGCGTCAGCAGAGGTAAAAGCGGCTTTAGAGTGGAATGAATCATGTCGCCCACGATCAGGCATCCATTGCTTTAATAATTGTGTCATTATCAGTTTGTTTTAGTGAAACGCCACACTTTGCAGAATTCATGTGTTTTTTTTGTTTTTTGTTTTTAAATCAAATGCATAATCTACTGCTGGCTATTGGAAGTCGCTCATAGCTTCTGTGTGCGTGTGGCCTTTGACGGGCTGGCATCCTGTCCCGGGCGATTCCTGGCATGAGCTCCAGGTTCATCACAGCCCTCGACGACAAGAGCAGTTGGGAAGGTGGATTAGTTTTCATATGCATTAGAAAAGGGCGTTTTAGCAGTGTACTGGCTCCTTTCGAGCTCCCTCGGTGGGGTGAGGTGTTGACGTCTCACTCGGCGGCCCTGTACAGAAGGAGCTTCCTGGCTGTTAAATGGTCCAGTGCTGTAGATCTGTGTTTATGCTGATTCCCCAGGGGGCTGCATTTCCTGTTCTGTGTGTGTGTGTGTGTGTGTGTGTGTGTGTGTGTGTGTGTACGCGTGTATGGAGTAAAGTAGGGCAGTTTGGCACACATTAGGGCTTGTGCACAGGGGGGTCACTTTAAGACCCCCCCACCATCTCCTCGGATCTGCCTGGGGTAGTACAGGCTTTTCACACACTCACAGAAAGCAGACAGCCTGTCATCCCACCTAAGCAGACCTCTGTGCACTCCCCCTACCCCGCTCCTCCCCCTCTCTCTTTTGTACTCTCTCTCTTCCTTCCTCTCTCTCTCCTTTAGTGTCTCTGTCTCTCTTTCTGTCTCATGCGCCTCTCCTGTTGTGTGTGTGTGTGTGTGTGTGTGTGTGTGTGTGTCTCCTTCTCTCTCTCCCTCTCTCTGTCTCGTGCCTCTCCTGTCATCTCTCTCCCTCTCTGTATGTGACTCTCCTGTTATCTGTCTCTCCCTCTCAGTATGTGACTCTCCTGTTAGCTGTCTCTCCCTCTCTGTATGCGACTCTCCTGTTAGCTGTCTCTCCCTCTCTGTATGTGACTCTCCTGTTATCTGTCTCTCCCTCTCTGTATGTGACTCTCCTGTTATCTGTCTCTCCCTCTATGTATGTGACTCTCCTGTTAGCTGTCTCTCCCTCTCTGTATGTGACTCTCCTGTTAGCTGTCTCTCCCTCTCTGTATGTGACTCTCCTGTTAGCTGTCTCTCCCTCTCTCTCTCTCTCTCTCTCTCTCTCTCTCGCTCTCTTTCTGTCTCATATGCCTCTCCTGTCGTCTCTCCTTCTGTCTCTCCCTCTCCGTATGTGACTCTCCTGTTAGCTGTCTCTCCCTCTCTGTATGTGACTCTCCTGTTAGCTGTCTCTCTCTCTCTCTCTCTCTCTCTCACTCTCTTTCTGTCTCATGTTCCTCTCCTGTTAGCTGTCTCTCTCTCTCTCTCTCTCTCTCACTCTCTTTCTGTCTCATATGCCTCTCCTGTCGTCTCTCCTTCTGTCTCTCCCTCTCTGTATGTGGCTCTCCTGTCATATTTCTCCTTCTCTCCATATCTGTCTCTGTCACTCATTCTTTCAGTTACTCTCTCTCTCCTTTTCTGCATGTGACTCTCGGCAACCTCACTCTTTCATTCTCTCCTTCTGTCATTCTTTCTCTCTCTTCATCCCCCTAGACACTCTCTGTCTCTCTCTCTCTCTCTCTCTCTCTCTCTCTCTCTCTCTGCCCTCCCCTTAGAGTGTAAGCGTGTGTTATGGTAAGACTTTTTCGCCCACATGCTTTTTGCTGGCAGGGTGATGGCATCACCTCAGACACCGTTGGATTACTGATGGGGGGGGGGGGGGGCACTAATGGGGCTGTTTCACCACAGAGTAATAGGACCCCATTTACAGCACAGTGAAATCCACAGGGTTGATCTCTGAAAATAAACATGGAAAAACCTGACATACCCACATGAGGTGTTTCATTTTATACACCTTAGTTATAAACTATACAACTAGTTTACATACATTGTGTTAATTTTGCTGGAATGGACCAGGTTCGGAAAGCCAGGCTGTGGGAAAGTCCCATGCATAGGGTGTGTGTGTGTCTCCTCTGTGTTTACACATAATCCTGGTGACTGAACTAGGCCAGCTAAATCGAGCACTTTTCACTGTTACAGTATGCTGGCATTGCCTGCCTGCTGCCCTCTGGTGGCTGATATGTGTCCTCCACTTACGTGGGAGCCTTCACGTTTGCACAGGGGCTCCGTATCCAGTGTCATGTGGGCGGCGTAGAGCTCCTGCCATTGCTGCCGCTGATGCTAATCAGAATTTGGTTTTTTGTATTTGGGCTGACCTACATAGCTGATGTTTATCGTATTTGTACAGCTGGGTGCTCAGTCAGGAAGTGCAGAGAGCTCCACTCAAGGCTGGGAACCGCTGAGAGGCGGGCCGAGGGCGCTGCCCGCTGCCGGCCGGGGAGGATCACGCTGCCCAGGGTCTGTGACAGCTCGTCTGTCTGTGAGAGGGCCGCTGTGTGCTGCGGGGTGCCCCGTACGCATCAGAGCGTGGGGGAGACCGTGTGTGTCAGTAACCGGAGGATCTCTGCAGGGCTGCATGTTTATTGGTTGGTTTCGGAGAAAGAAAAAAAAATTTGGTGTAGCGGGATCCCAGGGGATTTGATCCCGTGTGTGTTCTCCGGCCCCCTTTCCGCCCGCCTGCTCTCTCTCACTCTCTTGCTCTCTCCCTCCCTCTCTCTCTCCCTCCCTCTCTCTCTCCTTCCCTCCCTCTCTCTGTCAGCGTAGCCCGGGCGCCCTGCCAGTTGGCGCGTGTGTTTTTTGAATGAATACCTGATGAAGCCGGCGGGCGGGGCGCGGCGGGGTGGGGGGGGGTTAGTGGGCGGAGCCGTGACGGCGGCCTCGCTGCGCTGAGAGTGCTGGCAACCACACGGGCCCTTGCATAACGCGCTCCGGAGCTCCTTGTGAGAGGAGGGCCCATCGGGGGGGAGCTTCCTTCGCCTCGCTGGCGCCCCCTGGCCACCACCTAGGGCAGGGGCGGCGGAGCCCGCAGGACGGCCCGGATATCGGCTGCTTTTTGGGAGCGTCCTGCATGCGGTGCGTACAAGCCGGGGGCTCGGAGTGGTGGGGGGGGGGGTTGCCATCTGAGCCAAGACCAAGACTGCATGGGGAACCGAAGACTTTCGTGAAGTGTAGTGCCAGGGAAGGGGGGGAGGGGGGCATCCAGCAGTGACTGTTAGCCAGGCTGCTCACTAAACCGCCTCTTATCTGCCGCCGGGGTGATTCCTGCCCCTTTCCAGCGCTGCCTCCCCCAGCCTGGATTATGTCCCAGGGGTGGAAAAACGCAAGTCATTCAGCCCTTTCCGAGGGGCTCCCTCCTTATGGCTGCTACGTCTGCGTGTGTGCCCGTGCGAGCGCGTGTGTGCGTGTGTGTGTGTTCGCGTGTGTGTCCCCATGGCCCTGTATTGTGTCCGCTTTCAGCTGGCAGCGCCAATGGGGACCCAGGCTTATTGTGCAGGCACTGGTAGCTCAGTGTTCCCCAGCCGACTGTTTCGGTCACTGGCCCCGCCTCTTAAAGGCACAGAGATCTGATTCGGGGTTGTGGGGGGGCTGGGAACTGAGAGCAGTAGGGGAGCCCCTGTAGGCCTGGTAAAAACTGGAGACAGAATGCATCTTTGCAGACTGACGAGGGTAATGAGGGAGCCGCAGGTGCTACATGGACACACGTGGAGCGGTATGTGATTTTTGACAACGCGCAGCTTGGTCTCAGACCGACACGTGTTCCGGAGCATTCTTGCATCTGATGGTACTGTGAGCTGGGGCAGACAGGACGATGCAGGAATTGTGAGGCGTGGAAATGCAGGACAGGTGCCGATTGTCGTAGGTGAGCATCGTGGATCTGTGCTGCGATTCTGCTGCAATGTTGTTCACTTGCATCTGGGGTTAAACCTGCTCCACAGTGCTATTCTCTTGTGAGGCTTTACCGTACGCCAGGACCTGGAGATGAGGCCCCATGGGTGGTCATTTGCTGTTAGTGATGTGGAGAGGGGTGTCAGTGATGTGCACTCCCAGCCTGGGAATGGTGGGGGGGGCAGGGGAGATCAGTTTGCACCTTCGGTGTGAATAACCCTGACGACTGGCAACACACACAAGTACAACCCCCGCCTGGGCTGTCACGGACACAGGAAGGTGACGGAAGGTCCCCAGTGAGCCACGTCGTCCGGGTGAGAATGTCTCCCAGTCCGGGAGACACTGTATGACTGACACCCCCAGCAGCCAGACACAGAGCATGTGTTCCTTTGTGAGCTGGGAGTGGCAAGTGGTCTGTGCCCCCCCCCCTCCCATCAACACAGCCTCAATGTGTCTGTTCCTGCTGTGTGTGTGTCCTGCTCCCTCCCCCCCGAGCGTGAAAGGCTAGTTTCCCATGATGCTGTGGGTGTGTGTGTGTGTGTGTGTGTGTGTGTCATAGAGAGTGTTGTTTATGAGAGTGTGGAAAGTGGGGCAGGGCTGGAGTGGCTCAGGGATCTCTGAGAGGAAGGAGCTCCTGGCGTGTGTGTGTGTGTGTATGTGTGTATGTGTGTGTGAGAGAGTGAGAGAGAGAGAGAGAGAGAGGGAGGGAGGGGGGGCTGCCTTTATCCTCCTGTCCAATCAACAGCTCTGTTGACTGACTGCCTCATTTCTCATTGGCCAGGAGTACCCCAGCTGTGAAGCATTACATGGTCCTCCTCCCCACACTCTCCCCGGGAGGTGGGGGGCTTTGGGTGACTGTCTGGTGTGTCCCTGGCTGCATGCTCTGGCTGTGTGTAGATGCTGCACCCCCTTAATCCTGAGAGATGCAGCCGAGGACGGCACTGAGATTACTGCGACGGCTCATGAATGATGAATGCTGATTTTATTTTAGGGTGCGTTGGGGTTTTCGGCTGGGTTAGCAGGACTGTTCAGGGTTGTATTTCGGAATAGTAATTATGGGCAAAGAAAAGGCCCGTTTATCTAATTGTTGAGAGTTTAAATCTGAGCAGGTATCTGGCGAGGGGGGGGCACAGTCGCGGTGTCCTGTTTGTACGGTGCATCTCTGCCACCTGCCTCCTGCTGGCCTCCCCGTCAGAGTCTCCTGCATGTACAGTGCCTGTTCCTGTTCCCTGTCGCCAAGGCTGACGGTGCCCCCCTTAGGAGCCGGCTCTCCCCCGCCAGGTGGCCCGGTGTTGGTTCTGCTTCTGCCGTGTCCCGCTGCGTGCTGGATCGTCGCCCCCCGTGTGCACGACGTGTGTCACATGGCGGCTGTAGGCCCAATGACGCATCTAGTCTCGCTGAAGCTGGCTCTGCTCTCATTCCCTCAGCAGGGGGTTGGTTCTCACGCTGTGAACACGGAGCGTGTGCAGATGGCGTGAGGGAAGGCTGCGTGTCGCTGCACGGGAGACAGACACGCCCCCCCCCCGGGGACAATACTACCTCCCCCTCGCCTGCCTGCTGTAACGACACTGTGCTTTCTTTGCATTCCTATATGGTACATTAACATCTTCCCTCGGATTAGATTCTACAGTTTGGTAATGCCCATTAATCGCCGCGCCCCCTACTGGTGTCAGTGAGTTGCACCTGTTTCATCCTCATCTTATATTTCCTCGTTGCAGATCTGTGTGGCTGCCCTGGAGGTTTGCGTTCCCAGGGAAATGATCCCTTGCGAAGTCGGCGGATCACTTTCTGACAGCAGGCATGATCTCCTGCGCTTTCCACTGAGGACCGTGCCCATCTGTCGCTGAGAGAGTGGCACAGGAGCCCCCCCTACGCCACCCCACCCCCACCCCCACCCCAGCCTGTGGGTGGGTAAACCCCACCTTGGAAAAAAAACACACAGACAGAAAGACAGCAAGAAGAACAGCAGCTTGGATTCTTCATTGAGGAAGGAGGGCAGGAGACCAGCATGAAGTCGAACCAGGAACGGAGCAATGAGTGCCTACCCCCAAAGAAGCGGGAGATCCCAAGCAGCAACCTGCCCACGCAGGAGAAGCCGGTGCTGGTGACCCCGGCCAGCGAGCTCCAGCGAGCAGAAAACCTGGCCTGGCTCGCCAGCGTGGCCAGTGGCCAAGAAGGGGGCAGGCAGCGCTCCGGTACCCCCGCCGAGGCTGACGGGCCCCAGAGCAAACCCCCCTGCATGTCGTCCTCCCGCCAGTCCAGGGCTCCCACTCCGGGGCCAGCGGCGACGCCTCTCGCGGCAGCCTACCCACCCACCGTGTCGCAGCCTGGCGGGACCATCCAGTACGCCCAGCTGCAGCCTGGCCTGCACCTCATCGGACCTCCCTATGGTACCCCCTATGCGGGCTACGTCCCCTCCCAACTTGTCTCCCCAGCAACAGCCTCGACTCAGCAGCGACCTCTGCTGGATGCTTATTGTGTCACACAGGCCAGCAAGGTCGAGGCACAGGGACACCATCCTTCCCCCGGCCGAGATAGTTCCCCCCTGCCTTCTCACTCGTCCCAGTACGTGCAGCTGACTGGCTCGCCGCGTGCAGTTTCGTCTCCACAGGCTACCTTCCCGCTACACCTCCACTCCCACCCTGTGGTCCCTCAAGCCCTGACCCTTGGCGCCCCTTCACAAGTCATGGTCCAGTATCCTGATGGGCCCACCATCAAGAAGGAGGACAGCCGGCCTAGAGAGGTGCTTAATGGGGAGCTAGAGAAGGGTCGGTGCTATGGCCTGTCGCCTGGCTCCATCCTGGCCAAGCAGGGGTCCGGGGCCAAGGGCTCCCTCAGCCAGCAGCAGCACTATGAGGCCCGGCACATTGTGCTCCCGACTGACTACACGCAGGACACCTCAAGTCTCCGGACCTCGCTCATGCTTTTGCCCAACAGCCATGCCGGCGCCGACCCAGGAAGGGGCCAGGAGAAGCCGGTTGACAAAGGTGGACTCTGCCTTAGCCGGCCTGTCTCCCGAACAACATCAACCAGCCTCAACTTCCCATCCCCGGGGCCAAAAACGCCCCACACAGTCATCCAGACAAGTCACGGCGCCGCCGATCAGCTCTCGCTGGGCCTCCCCTCTTCCGGTTTCTACCCAGCCCCCGTACAGCCCCCCATCATCGGGTACATCACCGCCGGCGGCGGCCAGCAGCAGCAAGCCACCAGTTACCACGCCAACCTGCCTCAGCACCTGCTTATCCCTGGAGGCCAGCCTATCATCATCCCCGTCAGCGGTGGCCGGGGGGTGGGATCGGAGATGGGGCAGGTCTCGGTCACGGCCTCCCAGCAGTTCACGCACACCCCCCACACCCTTGTGGCTGCTGCGCCTCCCAAATGCGAGCGCCTGGAAGCAGCGTATCACGCTACTGCTGCGGCCGCCACTGCCGCTGTACAGGCCCAGCTGCACCTGCCCCTGGTCCCGGCCTCGCCGCCTGTCCCGTCCTTGCCCTCGCTGCCCCCCTACTTCGTGAAGGGCTCCATCATCCAGTTGGCGGACGGTGCGCTGAAGCGGGTGGAGGACCTGAAGACGGAGGACTTCATCCAGAGCGCTGAAATCAGCAGCGAACTGAAGATCGACTCGAGCACCGTGGAGCGCATCGATGGCAGCCAAGCGCCCAACTTCGCCATCATACAGTTTGCTGTGGGGGAGCAGCGCACACAGGTGGGATCCGTGTGCCTGTACACACGTGTATCTGCGTTAGCATGCTAAATGTTGAAGTAGCTGTTATTTTAGCATAGGATTTAGCATTGGCGAGATCGCTGTTTCAACTGTGGAACCTGGGTTTAATTAGCTGGGTGCTTAATGTGGAACGTTAAGGTTAGTTAATTCATTAATTATCCAGATGTTCAGGGGAATGCTGGTTCATTTACACGTTACTCTGCATGCTTCCTTCTCTTTGCAAAGTGCGGTGTCTTTCTGTTTCGCTTTAGTGTAGTTCACTTACTGTAGCTGTCCCAGCGGGCAGTCGCCCAGATTTGTGAAGCCACTCGCCTCCCGAAATCATCCTCTCAGAAAACGGGATTAAGTCCAACTGCTCTACTCCAGAAAAACAGAGGCGCGAGCTTGCAGGGCCCCCGTGCACCATCGCATTTCGCCTGCATCTTGTTCTCTATCCTTGCGGTCTCCGTACAACCACAGCTCATTAATAACCAGCTTAGTTATGGCTCCTGAGCAGCTCCGGTGAAATTGTATCGGGCCATAGCAAGACGCCACTTAAATTGATTAAAATTGCAAGCAGATTGTATGGGAAATTAGCGGAGGTGTTTGTGGCCATTGAGATGAATCCCTGCAGCTTTTTGTTGATGTACAGAATGTACCGAAAGCTTATTTCAATTACTGTCCAATTGTTACAGTCACAGTTCTCTGTTATTTGTGTTTCAGTCGTTTCTTAGAAAACAGATGCAATAATCCAACAAATATTGACCTGAAGGCCAGTTCTGAGGCTCATGCTAGCCTTTTTGCAGTTGGTGCGTGACTCGAGAACTCGCCTTGTAACATACTGTGGCATCAGCGAGTTGGTTGGCCTGGTCCCAGCTGCCGTGGCATCCCTCACCCAGAACCTTCATGCCATTTCCCCTGAGGTGGCATATTCTGTTTTAATCCTTGTTTAATTGTTTTAGTGTGTAGAGCGGCATTGGGCTGTTTCACATTTAGGGCCTTTTCATTCGAGAAAGTACTGAGTAGAGATGCATGATATACCGGTTAACATATTCGCGTCAGCCCATGTTCCATAAAAATCAAGACATTGGCATCAGTCTGAAGTGTCAGTCTTACTGGCTGATATTTAGACTTTCGGCAATATTCATTCATAAGTTTTCAGCGACAAGTTGGGGGATTTTGTTGGTTCGTTCGCCGCGGAGAACCTCACCACAGTCTCCCAAGTTTGTACTATTTCACTGATGTCTCACTGCCGGCATTATATCACGTCTTTACTACACACATTCATGGGATCTTAAAAAGTAAGATCACCGCCATCAGTTTCACTACAGATTTCACTCAGAGGTCAGCTGCTTTTCAGTATTGGTTATCGGTATTGGTAATATTGAAATCGGCTAAAATTTTGACATTAACATACTGCTAGTATTCATATAGTCTGGAAACCTCAAGTATGTGCAGTAACAAAGACTCATTTAGGATGGGGGAAAGGATGGCTCTGCCCAGTGGCTCTGAAACACACCCCCAGATGCACGCCTGTTGTCAGGATGAAAGGTTTCCCCATCTGCCGCCTTTGTCGTCTTAGTTCACAGTCAGCTGTTATTTCTTGTATGAACTCAGACTGTGGAGGACATTGAGAACATTGAGGAATGCTCCTGGTCCTTCAGTGGTCTTGCTTTTTGGGTTTCCTGTAACTAGCATGATTGGACCCAGGAAGGAGCCAGAGGGAACACCTACTAAACACCGAATGGTCACCAAACTGCCCAGTAACAGCTTTAAGGTGACGCAGATGAATCGGTATCCCTTAAAGCAGCAGTCACTCTGACAAACCACCCATCCCTCTGGCCACATGGTAACTGGCTGCATGGACACCCTGACTAACAGGACGGGCCATAGGCTCACTCGACTTTCCCGAATCACCAATCAGAGTAGAAGGAAACACCCCTGTTGTTTAGCTTATAAAAATTATTACGTAATTAGTAATTAATCAAATCACCAATTACCAAACCGTAATAAAGTCTGATGATGTGTTACGTGATTAAAAAACTAAAAGTTATAAATCATAGATGGGTGGATTAGTGGATCTTTAGATTTTGATAGCGCAGAGCAGTATTCATATGTGTGTCTGAATACAGTCAGAGGCTTGATCAGCCTTAATTATGGACAAGTACCATTCACATGGTAGGACTGTAATCAGAGGTGACCCAGAATGTGAGCTAGCTTGGGGAGGGCTTCTTGCTGCCCACCGCTCCCCAAGGCAGTGTTGTGCTGGTTCTGGCGAGTGATCCCCCCCCCTCTTTCCATCTTTCTGGCAGGTGAGTGTGGAGGTCCTCCTGGAGTACCCTTTCTTCGTTTTCGGGCAAGGCTGGTCGTCCTGCTGCCCGGAGCGGACCACCCAGCTACTGGAGCTGCCGTGTGCGAAGCTGTCCGTGGGTGACGTTTGTGTTTCGCTGACCCTGAAGAACGGCTCCCTGAGGGAAGGACAGGAGCCGGATGGCACCGGCTGCATCGGTCTCCTGCTGAGACCCCCCAAGGAGGCGGGGCCCAACGGGGGCCGGGGAGGGCGTCACGGCGAGCAGAAGAATGGACTGGGCCAGCGGGCGGGTGGCACCGGTGGCCCCTCCAGCCGGCAGCCCACACCCACCAATGGGGACGTGAACTTCGAAGGGAAAACTGTGGATGGCCCCTCGCACCCTAAACTGGAGGCCAGCAGCGCCGGCAGACCGGCTGGCCGCAAGCGGAGGTGGTCTGCCCCAGAAAGCCGCAAGGTGGAGAAAACTGACGACGAATTGCCCTCGACTCTGCCCAGACCCTCTTTCATTCCTCAGGAGGTTAAAATTAGCATTGAAGGCAGGTCAAATATAGGCAAGTGAGGGTTCGTAGGACACAAGGGTCGATCTTATTGAAATTTACCATGATATATTTTTTTTTAAGTTTCTTTTTTTCTTTTTTGTTATCTATCCAGGTTTCTTTACCTTGGGCTGAAATTACCCAGAATTCACTTCATCATCTTGTTAATGGTGGATGTAGTTATAATTGTAATAGGCATTCTGGGTAATATACAAGCAAAAATTGTGCAATGATGTGTTAATGGGCCCCGATGTGTCGAGCAGGCATGGAGGGCATGAGTGAGTGTGGCGTGCTGACCCGAGGGGCTCGGCGTGCGGGCACTTTGCCTCCCTTAAAACCCTTTGGTGGGTCGACCCATCTGAATGTAGGGGCAAGGACGCCATGCCGCCCAGCAATTCAGGAAACGGGGCAGTTGCGATGTTGGTTCAGCCCACGAGTAGCGTCTCTGCAACCCAAGTCGAGACGGAAGGCCGCGTGAACACAAGGGATGACAGGGGCGGGTGCCGCCCTCAAAGCGGGGTGTGGGTTGCCGTGAGAACCATCATCCAGCACGTGGCATTCGGAGTTTCTGATTGGTTGGCTGTTCCTTTTGTTTTTAAAGTCTTATAGGTTTTCGTACCGGTTTGTCGAGCTCATACAGAGGCAGTAAGGGGCCTTGTAGAAAGGAAGTGTAGGGTCAGCTTTACACGGTGCTGGAGCTGTCAGGACGCGAGGCACGCTGGGGAGAGGAGCCCAGAGTGACCCTCTTCTTACCATGGTCCTGCCTTTGGAAGCCACTGCGGATAGACTGGGGTGGAAGCGCAGCTAATCCCAGTGGGCTTCGATGCACGGTGACAGCCTGACACCGGCATTAGAAGGTCACTTCAAAGGGACGTAGGCCTGGGGGTGTTAGTGACGTTCGTGTGCAATATGTTTACAGTAGCTTTGCGTTTGACTTTGAAATGGACCTTGGATTGATACATGGCGTCTCGGAAACGCCAGAAGCACACTGAGGACAAGAACTTTGAGTTTGCACGTTTTTCGGCTGACATCATACCCTGGGGAGGGCTGGGGTGGGGTGGGAGGTGATTAGGGCACCCCTTAAGATAGATGCAACCAGAGCTGGAGGCTGACTCCTTCCATGCTACTGCCCTGAAGGCACGGGGGGGGGGCCCAGACACATGCAGTTCTGCCTATTGAATCCTTAATTGCAGTGTTTTCCAAGCCCGGTCCTCGGGGAGCCTCAGACAGTCCACGATTTTGCTCCCTCCCGGCTCCCTTGAGGACCGGACCGGGAAACACTGCTTTTTTGTTCTGGTTGTGAAGGCCCTTGCTGGAGGGCCGGGATGAATGCCGGCAGGGATCCCCCTCATGTCCCCCCACTAGGCCACAGGGCCTCTTCCCTCAGAGCACTTAGACACATGACCTGAGTCCCCCACTCTGTGATACAGTAGCGTGTTGTTGTAACACAAATGCCTGACAGAGACTGTAAGATATGATGGCAAAATATTTATATTTGTGTGCATATATTGTAGTGTAAAATTACATATATTGTTAAAACGCCTTATACAATATATGCAGAAAATTGCATACATGCCAGTGGCAATAATTTTATATATTAAATTATATAGAATAATTTTATATATATGTTTAAGGACTGGACATTGGCTTATTTTGTTTTTGGGATCTTGTACGACAAGCTGGTCAGAAACCGCTGCTCTGTCCCGTTGCTGCCCCCTGTTGGTCAGACAGGGTAGGTGCATGCTTTATCCTTGCATTAGAAGATCAAGTTAGGTAATGTCATTAAAGATCGGCAGTTAACCGCTGACATCTTTGGCTGAGATGGACTGTGTTATATATTTTTAAGCAGAATGTACTTTAGTTGTTTTTTTTCCCTTTGTATACCGCACCCCCTCGCTCCGGTTATCCCACGTGTCCCCCCCCCCAGTCAGATTTGTGTCATGATGAGTGGATAAACCTCGACACCACACCGTGGCGCGAAGCCTGTAGACTCTCGCAGTGTCTGGCTCATGATGAGGGCGGGTGGCGATATATTCGCGGCGACGTGTCGATAAACATGAAAACACGCACCCCCGCAGCGTGCCCAGCATGACAGCAGGGAGGAGGTGTCATGGCTGAGTGTCTGATCCAGCCTCAGGGAGATGAGTTTCCCCCACTGTAGCGCTTAGCGCTACCTGATGATGTCAGTCTGTAGCGATCCTCCACCTCCAAGCAGTAATGTATGTGGTCATGGGCCCACTTGCTCACTTGAGGGGTCAGTGCTGGGGAAGGGAGGTGGAGCCAGTCTCAGTGAGAGGCAGAGAACTGGGCGGAGCTTAAAGTGGCTTGAGCGAATGGAAGGCCAGAGAATAGCAATATAAGCCTGTGTCGATGTAAAGAGAGGTCCTCTATGAGTACTGACCACAGTGTGGCTGTGTGTGTGTGTGTGTTTGTGTTTGTGTGTGTGTGTGTGTGTGAGAAGCACACAGACACACAGGAACGTGCTGATGCTCGTTCATGTATGTATACATATTTGTTAAATACACACATTTACAGGTGGTTAGATACCCAGTAACGGAAGAATATTTTTCTGTTTGCATACGAAACTGTATATGTAACAGTACATTTGTGTGTCTGTGTGTACCCATTTTGTCCAGTGTTTTCCTTTTATTTAATGTTCATCTTTCATAAGAAAAGAAATTGTAACTTGCAGTTTGCACATGCAGAGGGTTAGTAATATACCTGTAGTTCAGTCTGGATGCCTCCCACCAGCTGACGCTCCAATTAGCGCAATGTAGCACCGCCCTCAGCTGGCAGCCCCGCCCCCAGGCACGCTTATCTCTCCCATTTGACGCTCTGGCCACACCCATCAGCCTTCTGATTGGTTGCATGTGGGGGCGAGGGTAGCTGGTATCCACAGCCATGTATAATGCTTTGAATTAAAATTATAATAATTCTTTTTAAATACGTGTAATAAAACAGGGTTGCATGACTCGCGGTGGATTGTTTATTGTTCCTGTCTTCTGTAGACATGGACAACTGGGGCAATGTTCTTCGCGGGAATAACTTTTGTTTTTTGTATTATATTTTTATCTTTTGTTTCCTCCGTGTTGAGGAGAGACACAGGACAGCCTTGTGGGCTAGACGGGGATGTTATGCACAAAGTTAGAAAGTCAGGTTTTTGTTTGGGGACCCGTGGCATGTCTGGGGCCCAAACGTCGGCCTGTTTTTTTTTTGTTAATGCCTTGTTAGTCTTTCAGGAAGTCCGTGCCGGAACACGCTAGATGCTTTTCGAAGCTGTCGGACACAGACACCTGTATTCTGCTTCAAGCGGTCTGGCCTGCCCCCCTCCCTCCACACCCAGAAAGCCCCATATCCCTAACCCACTGTTACAGCATTCTTTGTCACACTTTCGCTTATATTCGCAGCAATATGGCCTTCTGTTAGCAACTTCAGGGAACTTTGATAAAAACATATATGCAGTGACAGTCTTATGTAAATTATGGGATTGTAGCTGACCTCATAAGCCCCACCCACTCCAGTCAGCCCTTTGTGCTAGACGGCTTGTGGTTGGCCACTTGTGTTTTCTCAGTTGCCATTGACTGTTGTTGAGAGATCACCGTGGAAACCCCCCTCCCCCCCACAGCCTTCCACTAGGAAACGCCCTGGTCTTAGTCAGGTACAGAGCTAATCTGTGGCACACCTCCGGCTGGCTTCTGAGCCATCTTAGGCCCTCCCCCCCGCTATAGCGTAGGTCACAGAGGGATGATGGAAAACGGCAATAAACATGTAAAGGTGAATGTTGGGATTAGTAAATGGCTGGAATGTGACCATATTGGGGGATCGTAGAGTGATATTTTTGTTTTCAATCCCTGAAAACGCAGAGTTTTTCAAGCCTCTAGCTCTAGGCATGGGTTAGGGTTAGGATTAGGGTTAGGATTAGGGTTAGGATTAGGGTTCGGGTTAGGATTAGGGTTAGGGTTAGCCCCGTGTGCCGTAGCTGATGTATGTGCAATTCCTGTTATTTCTGTCTTCCTCTTGTCGTGCCAACACAGACTGCAGTGTAGCAATGTCATCCGTATCTGCTTCTCCCGTCGGTCCGACCCCTCCCATCACACCTCAGACTGGACAGGGTCCAACATGGACCACTGAACCCAGTTGAGGAGACGTATGTCTCTACACCACATCCAAATGACCCAGCCTGCCCTCGAACCTCGAACTCTCTCCACATGCCCACTGTCCTCAGTGCACTGATAATGTCTCATGTCCAATCGGCCGTTTCTTGAGGTGACATAGTTTTGGTGGGGTGGGGGGGTGTCCCTGTTGGCCCTGGTGATACCGTCTTATAAGGAGCTGGCGGATGATGTCACGGGCGGGTCCCCCTGGACGCAGCCCTCCTGTCCCTCCTGAGAGACAGCATTCCCTTACCACGCCCATATGCATCCGTAAGCCTTTGCTGTAGAAATTCAAACCTAGGAAACGTTTCCAATTTTCCCGTTACTGCGAATAACCCTTTGGCAATTCCAAAGTGGTGAATGTTACTCTTTTCCTAATTATTTATTGCAAGTGACATCATTTGCCCTCCTTATTGCAGGCTTTTCATAGCTCTTACTCAGGGATAGGGCTTGTGTGTGTGTGTGTGTGTGTGTGTGTGAGGTACACTGATGTTACCAGAAGCAGCACTTTCAATGCCCTGAGAAGAGGCCACACTCACGTCCCTCTGAACTTGAGAGAAAACCCGGAAACGCCCCCCCCACCCCCACACACACACACACACACACATCAGTGGGGCAGAGGGCAGAAGCCAAACCTGACTGGCTCCCCTGCCACCTGTCTGTTTATACGGAGGCCACCTTTACAGCCAAGACACTGATTAAAGTGATAATGGCCATGACCTTGTACAGTGGGGACCACTTGGATAAAAAGAAATAAACAAAATGCACATTTAATAGTTTATAGTGTAAGTTTAATAATACTGTTTCTGCACTTTGGAACTTGAGAAAAACCTTGTCTGCTTTTTGTAGGGTGAAGTCTTTCCCGGGTCTAACAGTGAGTGAAAGAGAGATGGAGGGGTGTGGCCAGTCTGAGGGGCGTGGTCTGAAGGGGCGTGGCCTGCCCACTGTGATAGGGTGGTGCTTCTCTCCTCTTGACCCGTCATCCTGCTGTTCAACCAATCTAGTGCCCCAGCTTAAAGCCGGGTAGAGCCCTCTCTCTTTTTGTGTTTTGATGTGTTTTCTTTTAATAGACCTCACATCAAACATACTACCTTTCTGCCAGGATCCTTCATTTCCCACTTTGTCTCTCTCTCTCTCTCTCTCTCTCTCTCTCTCACACACACATTGTCTTCTGTCTCATACCTGTCTCACATGTGTGGCCCCGAGGGCTTTTTCAGAGCACTGCTGTTTGAGCAATACAGGTAACGAGATCATTTGTGGTTTTCTTTTTTCAATTGCACAGACAAAATGTTGAATGTCGACGCGAGCTTCAGTATTTGGAGGGGAAGAGGCATGTTTTGTTGAACTAG
This sequence comes from Brienomyrus brachyistius, assembly GCF_023856365.1. NCBI lineage: Eukaryota > Metazoa > Chordata > Actinopteri > Osteoglossiformes > Mormyridae > Brienomyrus > Brienomyrus brachyistius. The sequence goes on along the minus strand of NC_064555.1, from coordinate 8,342,932 downwards.
TCTGGTGTCTGGAAACGAATTTGGCGGCCAATTTAAAGCGAATATTAATCAATCAGGACTTCTCTGTTCTACATGACTGTTGTTGACGTCTTGGCACACTGCCGCAATCTGCTCTCAGGCTGAGTTCCTTTGATAGGCCCACTTGTGTGGTTTTCTTTCCATGATTATGGTTGGTGGCCTCTTTAATTTATGTATGAATTATTATTATTATTACTGCTCCTACTAGTACTACTATTATTACTCTTAGTATGAATAGGTTTTACTGATGCTGGAAACAGGATATGATGCATCCTTACAGAATAAAGACGTAACGCAACCCTGTTAAATTAAACCCCGTCGATCATGTGATCTTTGAATAGCCAATCACTTTTGAGGCTGTGGATGACGTCCCCCCCATGCTGTTTTCCTTAGTTTGTCTCTGTTCCTGCATCAGCACCCTCTCCCCTTTTTTGAGGGGGGGGGAGTTACTTAACAGACTGTTATCGAGGCACTTTCTCCCTTAGGGACAGGGACCATTATTTTTCTCCCCTTCCCTCTAGGTTTTTGGTGACGCCCCTTTACAGTGACGTTTAGCTTGTAGCTAGTGGGATAGCTAATGGTCTGTCCATCGTCTCAGTCAATCAGACATATATACAGTAGAATATTAGACCGTTTGTTGGTGCTGACCAAAGCCAAACTTATAGACAATATCCAAGATTAACAGCTGCAAAACACCCAATGTTACTTAAATATATATCATCCAATAGTGTCCTAAACTGAGAATCCTGCAATGCTGATCCCTTTGTATGTGGCCCCTAACCTTCACTGAAGCACTCTTATCTGAAATGACAGAGCAGTTCAAACATTTGAAGCAATGTGTGTTTGTATTCCCTGTCTACTTGGGATATATTTGCGATAAACTCCCCACCTTTTTTTTTTCCACATTGAAACTGCAAACTCAAAGACTCGAGACCAATTATGAATCCCCCCCCCCCCCCCCCCCGAATGCCAGCCCACAGCTAATCTAGGAGTCAATCACTTTAATATTTAATTATATTTCACATTTTTCTAAACGCATTTCTTTACAGAGTAAGATCTCGACATAATACAAGTGGGTGAATATTCTTTAGTTCCATGCACATATAAAATAATGAATTAAATCCAATTGGGGTTTGTTTGGTTCAATACAGTTTTTAGATGTTAAAACCCTTCACTCCCACTGCCCAGGAGAAGAAATTAGTCGCTTCTGTTGACTCAGTCAATGAAAACCTGAATGCAAAATACACAAAATTATTGCCACTTTACAGACAAGTGCTTTTATCAACACAAAATGGCCCTCGTTTCTATTTTTATTGGAATGCTACATAGTACCGTCGGATTGCCCCCTTGTGGCAGATTAGTGAACCACAATCACACATTTATATCTTAATCTGATTTGTTTTACCGTCTCACCTGGTGTTGTGGGGGGGTTTAAGTTATAACTAATGTGCACGCGTTTCCTGTCCCTTTGCAATGATTCATTTTTCCTTTTGTGTAATTAAGTTAGTGAAAGAGAGATTGTAATTTTTGATACAGGAAGCCATGATCATTTCACAGAAAGTAAAGGTTTAATGTGAAGAAGATACTGTAGTCCAATGCTATTGCACACATATGCATTGTTACTGTCTTCCAATGGGTGCATTGTGACTGGTTCTAGTCTCTTTGCTTGCCATTGGATGGAAATGGAGACTGGCTCTAATCTCCTTGCTTGCCATTGAACAGAAATGGGAACTGATTCTAGTCTCTCTGCTTTCCATTGGACAGAAATGAGGACAAATTCTAGTCTCTTAGTTTGCCATTAGACAGAATGACAAAAGCAAATGTGGCCAGTAGCAATTGGTCATGGAAGAGGGAAAAACGTTTTTGCACCTTACTAGATAAAGAAGAAACCATTTAAAGTGCATAAAGACATAGCGTTTATTGTGAAAAGAGAACTTTGTTTTGTTTCCAAATGCGTGCAAACTCTGTAATTTGTGTAAAATATTGTACTTGCACTAGCTTTTTTAAGAACAGATATAAAAAATGGAAGAATTGAAATTCTATTTTCTAATCGTGGTGTGTCTGTTTGTAGGATACACTGAAGTCTGTATATTGGATTTTATGGTCCTTTCCTTTGATGGTGCTTGCAGGTTTTCTAGTTAGAAATTATTACATTATTATGAATAATAAAACAATATTTGATTCAGGTTGTGAACAAATTTGTTTAAAAAAGAATCGTCTGTATACCAGTACAGGTTTATGTCTCAGTGTACTCGTACTAATAAATTAACAGTGCCAACTGAGTATGACGTGTTTGCCTCAGTCATTGTGTCACCTGGCCCCGCCCACCCTAAGCCTGCCGGGTGACAAACACAGGATGAGCGATGTCTTCTCTGCACTATTTGTTTTTGCGTTTCTCTGTTCGGCAGTCAGTCCGTCTGCATTGAGGTACAGCCAACAGTTTCAGCCAAGGAACGCTTTAGTATAAAGTTTGTCTTTCAATAAACCATCACAGTTTGTCCCATCCAGATGAATTTGGCTTCTGTTGGGTCTTGAGAGATTTATGGATGACTGACGTGCTGCAGTTACAAAGTGGTGCTTCTCCGTTGGCATTTATTTATTATGATAATTGCTTATTATTTTGAGGACCAAGGCGACGTACAGCTGAAGCTTATTCAGCCGGTAACTGCATGAACAGGGATGAAGGACCTCGTTGGTGACATTACTCTGTCGACCAGGGGATTTGAGCCAACAGCCTTCTGATCACTGACACAAAGGCCCGACCCACTGGGCCACGCGGCGCCCCCATTTCATGATGATACACGGACTTGCACTTGCAGCCATGATTCCCCCCTCCGGCTCTTTGCTTGTTCTCATTAAGGTTCTGTTAACGAAGCATGTGACCGATTGTGACTGTGGTGTCCTGTGATTTATTGGCATCCGATCCAGGGTCCCCCCCCCCGGCCTGATGCTGCTTCAGGGTCACTGCCACCCTTATATATTATACATGTCATTGTTTTAATATATAATCAATGAAGCAAACTGGCAGTATATAAGAGTCCCAGTGTGTGTGTGTGTGTGTGTGTGTGTGTTGACCATCCATCCATCCATCCATCCCTCCATCCATCCATCCATCCATCCATCCATTTTCCAAACCGCTTATCCTACTGGGTTGCGGGGGGTCCGGAGCCTATCCCGGAAGCCATGGGCACGAGGCAGGGAACAACCCAGGATGGGGGGCCAGCCCATCGCAGGGCGCACTCACACACCATTTATATTGACCATGTATATTAAATAAGTGTTTGAACATAGGTACCATATCTAATGGTCACAGCGTACCTACGCTGCATGTCCCTGAACACCAACCCCCGCCCCCCCCAACGAGGGGTACAGCTCACCATGAACTCCCTGGCTACATCCTGCAGCTGGCGCTGTTTAAAAATAGCATCTCTGGTGTGAATGGCGAGGATGGGATTTCTGTGCAGAAGCTATGAAGAACAGCAGCGGCGCTGCTAGACAGCGCTCAGGAAGCTGCCCTGTGCACAATAAATAAAAGCTAATTAACACCTTCCCAATGCCTCATCGACCCATGTGGCTCCACCCCTTCCCCCGTCTTTCATTTTAGCTGCGCTAAAACCCACACGTGTCCAGGATTTAAGCGAACAAACGGCTGCTTTCTCTGCAGCTCAGTTCGGATATACAGCCCCATCCCCATGCCAAGCCTCCAGGCTTTAAAAGAAGGAACAGCCTTAGACAGTGTTTTCACATCATCTTCTGTTGTAGGGAAATGAAAATGACCTTTTGCAGTGCAGAGACTGCAGAGCGCCCCCATCAGGATGGCACCCGGCTTACAGCTCTCTTACGTTTTGGTGAGGAACAGCGCCCTCTGCCGCTAAGGAGACTCGGTATCACTTTTGCACGACATCCTGCAGCGTCTTTGGCATGACGTCACGCCAATCAGTGACCACAGGGAGGGCAGAAGACCTGTTTATTTACTCCCGTTCTGACAGAGCTTCTTATATCACATAAATGAGGACGTTCAGAATGCCTCTAGCAGCTTTAAACATTAATAAACGATAAGAACATCTAATAATACTCATAGAAATATGCATGGCCCTGGAAGGTTCATGTGTTGAGTCCTTTCCGTGCCACTGTTACCAGGAGCCGGCCCAGAATACCCCAGGGTGGAGGCAGCACCGACCCAGAAGGTCTGCCGGGCCAGTCTGTTAGGGGGGGGCGCTAGGAGAACATGGTGCTGGACTGCTGGGTGACCCTAATGAAGGTTGTCCTGCGGCTTAGCTCTTTCAGCTTGATGGCCCCCACATAGGTGCAGGTGGAGCGCAGCCCCCCTAGGACGTCCCGGATAGTGTTCTCCACATCCCCTCTGTAGGGCACCTCCACCGTTTTTCCCTCCGAGGCCCTGGGACAAGAATGCGAACACAAGGACAGTCTCAGCCACGCCAGAGCTCTGCTGCCCGTCTGCGTACGTAGGCTGAGGCCATGACCCTCTGAGCCCTGCCCGCCCGACGCGAACCCATCGGCTCACCGCAGGAGACCGGGACACTCGGGCACGCGAACCCGCTTCAGCGACCTACCCAAGGAGGCGGGGAGCGGCTCGGGAGAGCAGCTGCCGGAGCAGATGGCCAGAACCACTGACCCGTCTCCGAGGGGAGCGTGTGGCACAAGATCGACACAGGAACCAGGAGGCGATGAGTAGCCGGGCTTTCTGGGAGCTGCGCGAGCCGGTGCTAGCCTGCCTGAACCCGACCGCACCCGAGGGAGCGCCGGGCTCACTCACCTGTACTCCGCCACTGCCCCCACGTATTTTTTCATGGCCGTGTCCGAGCTCATGCCGTAGAACAGCTTCACCTTCTTGCCATTCTTCTCGGCGATGTCGCCCGCACACTGGTCGTGACCGGCCAGCATCCCCCCCAGCATCACGAAATCTGCCCCGGCGCCTGCAGCAGATACATGAAGAAATACCTGTGACCGTGTGATAACTTCAAGGCCCCATCTCAGAACCGGTTTGAACCAAGACCAGATCCAGCTCGTCCTTTAAGAGCAGCCTCAGTCCTAACAGTCACTCCAGCTGATGTGTTGGTGAGCAGTGAAATGTACACTGAACAAAAATATAAACGCAACACTTTTGTTTTTGCTCCCATTTTTCATGAGATGGACTTAAAGATCTACAATTCATTCCAGATACACAATATTACCATTTCTCTCAAACATTTCTCACAAATCAGTCTAAATGTGTGATAGTGAGCACTTCTGCTTTGCTGAGATAATCCATCCCACCTCACAGGTGTGCCACATCAAGATGCTGATCTGACATCATGGGTAGTGCACAGGTGTACCTTATACTGCCCACAATAAAAGGCCACCCTGGAATGTGCAGTTTTGTCTCACAGCAAAATGCCACAGATGCCACAAGCATTGAGGGAGCGTGCAATTGGCATGCTGACAGCAGGAATGTCAACCAGATCTGTTGCTCGTGCATTGAATGTTCATTTCTCAACCATAAGCCGTCTCCAAAGGCGTTTCAGAGAATATGGCAGTACATCCAACCGGCCTCACAACCGCAGACCACGTGTAACCACACCAGCCCAGGACCTCCACATCCAGCAGGTTCACCTCCAAGATCGTCTGAGACCAGCCACTCAGACAGATAATGCACGGCCCCATGTTGCAAGGATCTGTACACAGTTCTTGGAAGCTGAAAATGTCCCAGTTCTTGCATGGCCAGCATACTCACCGGACATGTCACCCGTTGAGCATGTTTGGGATGTGCTTGACCGGCGTATACGACAGCGTGTACCAGTTCCCACTAATATCCAACAACTTCGCACAGCCATTGAAGAGGAGTGGACCAACATTCCACAGGCCACAATTGACAATCTGATAAACTCTATGCGAAGAAGATGTGTTGCATTGCATGAGGCAAATGGTGGTCACACCAGATACTGACCGGTTCTGAGTCCCCAGACCCCCAATAAAGCAAAAAACTGCACATTCCAGGGTGGCCTTTTATTGTGGGCAGTATAAGGTACACCTGTGCACTACCCATGATGTCAGATCAGCATCTTGATGTGGCACACCTGTGAGGTGGGATGGATTATCTCAGCAAAGCAGAAGTGCTCACTATCACACATTTAGACTGATTTGTGAGAAATGTTTGAGAGAAATGGTAATATTGTGTATCTGGAATGAATTGTAGGTCTTTAAGTCCATCTCATGAAAAATGGGAGCAGAAACAAGAGTGTTGCGTTTATATTTTTGTTCAGTATATCTTCATGTGCATCTTTTCACTAAATAAAATTAATAGTAATTATGCAAGTTCATTTAAATTTCTGAACAGAACCGTGACTCCAGACAGCCTACAAAAGACACTCAGAGGGTCTTTAACAGTGTTTCACCCTGCAGCTTTCAGCATCTCCCCTGTGGAGCACCATTCAGTCCAAAGGGTATCCTACAGCCGCTGTCCCTGCAAGTCTTATGGAGACCTCAGACCAGCTCAGATCTGCCCCCCGGTGGTTTAGTTGGCTCTCAACGCCCTGCGGCGACGTCTCGTGATCAGCTGGGGGCGGAGTCAAGCGGACAGCACTCTTCTCCTGGCATGTTAGCCTGTCGGATGAGGTTCGCAGCTGGTGGGGTGAGGAGAAGCGGGTCTCTGACGGGACACGTCGGACGGGGGGCATGCGCCAGTCATCACCCCTCGCCGGCTGGCATGAGTACCGCTTGGTGATTGGGAGACATATGATGGGATTAATCGGCCATTTCCAGATCAAGGGAAACATGGGAAAGAGTCCAAAAACACCTTAGTTCCAGTACACTAAGTGATTTAAATTTCCGTGTCATTTAGTTAGAGATTAACCTAGTCCTAATTCACTATTTAAGGTCTTAAGGTAAGCAATAACTCTTGCTCTGAAATGAATGAAAGTGGTAGCTGGGACTGTACCCCCACTCGCACTGCTGACAGTGCCAGTGTGCCCCTGGCAGGGACCTGTCACTGTGCTCTTTGTGAACAGATGGCAATTAGACACTGATCTGCCCCAGCTACCCCCATTCAAATTACTGTCACGTTGATGCACTTGATGGATCTATTCCGCGCTCAGACTGCGATGCATGAAGAAGGTTCCACAAAAGCTGGGCTGTGATCGCAGCCTTTGAGGTCTCGTGTCACACTGTCTGCATCCCACTACCAGCTCCAGCACATCGTGTCTCTATTCCTCTTGAGCGACAGGGCCGGCATGTCCTCTTCTCATTGATAACTGGATCTCCATTCCTGCGCCGAACTGTTTCAAGTGTCTGACGTGACAACAGAGCCCGTTTTAATCTCGCAGTGACTGACTCACCGAATGCTTTGGCTATGTCGCCCGGACAGCTGCAGCCCCCATCCTGAAAAGCAGAGAGGTCCTCATGAAGCACCGCCAATCCCCCTTTGCTCTTGGGGAAACTTAAGTGAGATTAGATGCCTGGTTCATGTATGAAACCATTCATCACTGCAAGAAGGAACATTGTGTTTTGCAGGATGCAGGTCATGCAGAGAACAGTAGTATTAATAAATAAAATGTTGTCTGTGAATGCCCTCTGAGGTCTGTGAATGTCTGTGAATGCCCCCTGAGGCCTGTGAATGTCTGTGAATGCCCCCTGAAGCCTGTGAAAGTCTATGAATGCCCTCTGAGGTCTGTGAATGTCTGTGAATGCCCTCTAAGGCCTGTGAATGTCTGTGAATGCCCTCTGAGGTCTGTGAATGTCTGTGAATGCCCTCTGAGGTCTGTGAATGTCTGTGAATGCCCTCTGAGGCCTGTGAATGTCTGTGAATGCCCTCTGAGGTCTGTGAATGTCTGTGAATTTCCCCTAAGGCCTGTGAATGTCTGTGAATGCCCTCTGAGGCCTGTGAATGTCTGTGAATGCCCTCTGAGGCCTGTGAATGTCTGTGAATGCCCTCTGAGGCCTGTGAATGTCTGTGAATGCCCTCTGAGGTCGGTGAATGTCTTTGAATCCACTCTAAGGTCTCCACTTCCTTATGAACTGTGTATCCTGTGGGGTTATGGAAGATTAAATGGTGACCTCACCGATATGATGTGTCCCTTGAGCCCATGGGCGGAGTCTGCACACTCGATGACAGCACTGAGCTGGGGGTACCCCACGCCTGTCTTCATGCGCGTCGTGCACACGGAACCTACAGCGGCCAAAAGCAGGAGAAGCCACAATGGAGGCCAGCAAAGCGAGTTGAGTGCATGTTAAAGAGAATGACGGAGCTCTGCTCTGTGACTCTGTGACTCCACCCACCCGGCCCGATGCCCACTTTGATGATGTCAGCTCCGGTTAAAATGAGCTCCTCCACCATCTCCCCGGTCACCACGTTCCCAGCCTGCCCAATCCCAGGGAGAAAGAATCAAGGATGGGGAGGGAGTCAGGAAAAACTCTGAAAGGTAATTCCACGTGTTCAAATGCAGGTATCACATGGATTAAAACCATCACAGTAACCTGAATCACAGTACAAATTAGAGCAGTCCGGGGATGTACCGCAGTCTGAGAATTACTACCTTATGTCAATCATTATGACAACATGCCACGCTGCAGGACACTCACCATGATGGTGTGGTTGGGGAACTTAGCTCGGACACCCCTGACACACTCTACAAAGTACTCTGAGTAGCCGTTGGCCACGTCCAGGCAGATGTACTTGACGAGGGGGATCTCTTCCAGGATTTTGTACAGTTTCTCCAGATCTGCCTGACTGCTGCCTGAGCTGGCAGCCACGTGCTGGGAGACACACAGAGTGAAGCCTGCAGTCAAAACACCCAGTTTGTAATGTGGCCCATAACACTGTCTGTAATGCAGCCTGTAACGCTGTCTGTAATGCAGCCTGTAACGCTGTCTGTAATGCGGCCCGTAACGCTGTCTGTAATGCGGCCCGTAACGCTGTCTGTAATGCGGCCTGTAATGCTGTCTGTAATGCGACCTGTAACGCTGTCTGTAATGCAGCCTGTAACACTGTCTGTAATGCAGGCTGTAACATTGCATGTAACACAGCCTGTAATGCTGTTTTCATTTCACTATCCTTTTTAATCATTTGGTACAAAGACACACGGCTCACGGATGCCTCTCCTTCCTCCCCTGCATATTAGCTTAAACTATATAATTCTTGTTTTGTTTGATTTTTTCTGCTGGCCCCTGGAGGATGGGCCCCCCCTTTGGGTCTGGTTCCTCCCAAGGTTTCTTCCTCTTAGGGAGTTTTTCCTTGCCACCGTTGCCTTTGTCTTACTCACTGGGGGGTCTTTACGTGGCAGAAATGTAAAGCGCATTGAGACAATGTAATGTTGTGATAATGCGCTATATAAATAAAATTGCATTGCTATATAAATAAAATTGCATTGCACTTTCTTGGGCACTTATTTTGGAATCTCAGTTTTCAGGAAAGCCCCCCCCCCCCACACACACACACACCTCTAAACATTCTGGAGATTCCGCTGCAAACGTCTTCCACTCCTCCAGGCTGTAGTGCTTGTGGATGGCAGTGAAGAGGGTGTGCTGGCAGGAGAGGAGCACAGGGAAACGGAGAGGAGCGCAGGGAGACGGAGAGGAGCGGAGGGAGATGGAGAGGAGCACAGGGAGACGGAGAGGAGCGCAGGGAGACGGAGAAGAGCGGAGGGAGACGGAGAGGAGCGCAGGGAGACGGAGAGGAGCGCAGGGAGATGGAGAGGAGCACAGGGAGATGGAGAGGAGCGCAGGGAGACAGAGATGAGCGGAGGGAGACGGAGAGGAGCACAGGGAGACGGAGAGGAGCGCAGGGAGACAGAGATGAGCGGAGGGAGACGTAGAGGAGCACAGGGAGACGAGAGGAGCGCAGGGAGACAGAGAAGAGCGGAGGGAGACGGAGAGGAGCACAGGGAGACGGAGAGGAGCGCAGGGAGACAGAGATGAGCGGAGGGAGACGGAGAGGAGCACAGGGAGACGGAGAGTCACAGCATTGCCTTCGCTGAGGCACAGACACCTTCAAAAGGCCTGAATCACAGTCAATCCTACTCCAGCCGAGAGGCATCTGCTCCTGAATCAGGCCACCGCTGTGACTAGTGTGCAAGATACAATAACCGTGGGTGATGCAAGACTGCATCTGTATCTGGAGCTGGAAAAACCGCTGTCACATCAAATACACAGGTGATCTCTTTGAGGACAAGGACGCTGTCAGCAGTGTGGATCAACCCTAACGTCTGCCAACCCTGTGGTGCAGATTTGTACATTAACTGATATTTATTTAATCATTTGCTATGTGAAGGGTACCCTTATTAATGAATTCTGACAACTCAGACGTAACACTGACATAAGTAATTACATTGTTAATAAGTTACCCAGCATTAGCCCTCTATAGGTGTTGTAAGATTAGTAGCTGGTAATATTGCTGAAGGTGCTCAGAGGTAGTTTTCTATTTATAGAATATGGGATCATGTTCTACATGGTTCTAATGGTTTAATTCTACGAAACGCATTAATTAAAATGTACAGTGTGGGTTTCAATTTCCCATGAATATTACATGGTCTTGCACCAGTAGAGGTACTCCCATCCCCCACCATGCGGGGGCGCCCTTACACCCTAGCCGTGCTGGACTTACTCTGCTCAACACCCGGGCCATCTCAAAGGTGCCCGTGGTGTCCATGTTGGCCGCAATGATGGGGATACCCTGGTAGGCATTCTTGGAGTTCCTGAAGGTGAAGCTGCGCTGCAGGTCCACCTGCAGGGGGCGGTATGCATCATGAGGGCAACCATAGAGCAGCAGTGGCGTCACCTTGAATTACAGAGTAACCCACCATCCAGTCTCCCGAACACGGTACCATTATCACACCGCCCTGCACCGCAGGTGCCTTACTGAATATGTACACCATTGCTTTAGGGCTGAAAGGGGAAGGGCGGGCAGTGGAGGAGGAGTCCGGGGGGGGGGGGGAATAGAGTGGGGGGAGGGGGCGGGGCAAAACAGAGCGATTGAGAGAGCGAGAGAGAGAGAGAGAGCAGGAGGACAGTATGTGCAAACATACACATCCCGGAAGGCGAGCTATTTTTGGACACACCTTCCCGGAGCTGGTGTCACGTTATTCTCGACTCTGCCTGACTCCCAGAGCCCGTCGCTGACCCCAATAGGGCTCAGCAGAGGGCAGAAGCCCTGGGCCCTGAGGGGACAGTTGGCCAAAACACCGGCGCAGGTCGCCCGGCTGCCCTGTTCTAGCGGGCTCCTGATGCCAGTAGCCGCATTACATCCACAGGCCCATGACTCCCTTCTCACTAGAGGCCTGTTTTTGGCCCCCGGGTCCCTGTCACATTAACAGCACCAATAGGATGGGGGGGGGAGGTGGCATACCTCAGAGCGGCTCTTCAGGCTGCTCCTCTTGGGTCTGAAGAGGACGTCCTTGAAGTCCAGCTTGAGGTCAGCGTCCACCCTTGGCATGGTGAAGACCCACAAGGAGGCACGAGTTTCCACAGAACCACAACCAGCACCAAAGCTGAGCCGCGGCCACCAAACCCGAACCTCCAGGCGCCGAGTGTATTTATAGCCAGAGGCTGGGTGTGTGGGGGGGGGGGGGCATGGCAGCCGCAGCCCCCTGTCTTTATTTGGAGTGTTGAGCTGCAGGGACAGACGGGCCTCTCAGCCCCATGTGACCAGCTGGCTTTCAAACTACTCTACACATATGGCACCCCAATGTAACCAAACATGTACAAGACATGACAAGAGTTTACTTTTTTAATTGTAGTCGCAGAATTTTTTTTTTAATTGAGTTTCCCCTCAATCCCCCCACAAGGTGAAAATGACTGGTTTTTATCATTTTGTCCTTGTCAGCATCACCCTCCACCCGCATCATGATACCCCGTCTGAGACAAAGTGAAATCAGCTGGTAAGTTGATATCAGAAGTTAGTGCCCTAGGTGGCCGGCTTTTAACATTTACAGGATTGACTCGCCCTGCTGAAAAGTTAATTTCTAATATTTAACAGCTGGTGCAATACAATACTTGGCCACACGGTGTAGTAAAGTCAAAGGAAACGTTTAAGCCATAGTATGCAAGCTTACATTTTGACGAAATGTGTGGTTTAAGTGTAATTTGAATTTAGTTCTGTCCTGTACTTCAAAACGTTTTTAGAATGAATAAAATAGTTCGACTTCTTCTTAAAAGCAAATGCAATACCGCTGTGGGCTACTAGATGTAGTAAAGGCATATCATTAAATATACAGTACAACAGGCAATTATAATTTCAGTACAAAACAACAGTACATTCCCCTAGTACCCATCTGGGCTTTTGTTAAATAAATGAAAAGTGAACAAAACACAGACAAATGGGGGAGATTGTGATCAGTGTTTATTAAAACTACTCGTGACTTTATACCAGTGGTGATAAGACAGTCAGCATTTAGCACAAGCCTTTAATTATGGTGTACTTTAGCCTAAACTGACTTGTTGGCTTAAAATTAGCCCTTTGACCAGTTAGCCACTACATTTATACTGCAAGCAAGTTCAAGATAACGCAGAGTCTTTATTTTACGGAATAACCCTTGTATCTCTGGCATTCTGCCTGTACTTCCCCTGCATCGCTATGGCGATGGGGCTTGAGGAACCAGCGCAGACGATTACTGCCAAACCTTTTTTCAGTGTGTCCTGTAGAGACCCCAACTGCGCTGCCTTGTGCTGGGCGCAACTAGACAGGCTGCATGGAGACAGAGAGCCAGGATTTTAAAAATATATCACGCAACTACAGATCGTTAAAGGTCATAATTAAATTAAACGAAGACATGATTAATTATCTTGTATTTCATTACCCTCTTGCTGATAGTCTGTATTTAATCATATGAAACATAACTGCACTTCCAATTTTCAGATCTACGAATCGTCCTGGCAATTGGTGAAAAGCTTGTTACAGGAGTAAAGGCTATAAATTAGAAAATAAACATGCATACTTGTACTTTATTCAGCTGTTGTTAATCATTTCCATTGAAAAGACTTTATTTATAATTGATTTAATGATTGATTTGATTAATTAGTCCTTAATTAGTAGTTTGCGCACAAAGATGTCCTACTTATTATTGTAATGTTAATTACTTTATATAAAGTACTATGTCCTCAGGTGGTGTATATGTGTGTGCGTGCGTGTATCTATCTATCTACATACGTATGCTGCTTCACAAAAGCGATTGTTTCTCATACTTTGCCTTTTCCTGAGAATTCAACTGCTGGGCAGATGGCGAACATTGTATCATGAAGAACCTTAAACACACAACGAACTTCAGGCCCACACAGTGTTCGCTGCTTTGTTTCAAGGGAGCATCCCTGGCGTTTCAGCCGCTTCTCGTTTTATGGCACGATAATTAGCACATCGCTGCCACAATGATCCTGAGGTGAGGTGAAGTATCATCCAGTTCATTATTCTAAATAGCTTCGACAAAAGCCATCAGACCCCGAGGCATTCGCAGTGTGAATATGACTGCTGTATGTCCATCCAGGGACGGATTACGGACCGGGCCAGCGGGGCCGCTGCCCAGGGGCCCTTGGGGTGCAGGGGGCCCATGGGGCCCCTAGCCCAAAACAATTTGCAACGCTTATCAACAATGTATTTTTGTTTGTCTATTTTAGAGGGCCTACATTCTTTGATCCTCTGCCTACAAGGGCCCCTGACCCTATAGGGAGGGCGTTTGGCTGCCAAGGGCCCTTGAATTGTGGTGGTTGTGGTGCTGGTGGTGGTGGTGGGTGGTGGGGGGGGGGGGGGCCCACACAACCCGTAATCCGTCCCTGTGTCCATCCTTCATGTGGGGTTGGGTGAAGACCTTCTAGATCAGGACCGAAATGTGGGAAAACCTGGTGACACAATTCCCTCTGGCATATAGATAGATGCTGGCTGGTAACTGAGTTACAGGGACTCGCGACTTATGGAAAGAAAGTCAGCTGAAAAAAAAAGATACGTGTGCAGAGACCCTTTGGACAATGTGTGACGCATCATGCAGAAAGGAGACCTGCGACTCGCATCCATATGCCAGAACCGCAGCTACACGCGATGAAGGAAAAGTAAAAAGGCAGGGCACGTGATCCCAGTGGGAACGTCCCGCCCGCGCCGTCGGCCGCTCTGGTCTGTGGGAACAGAACTGGCTGTACAGGAGCGTCCTGTCCCATCATGCACACGCGGCATGCGCTGCTTGTCAAAGAGCGTCAAACATCCAGTCATCGTAAAACCTTCACAGGCATTAATAAGAGGAGCGTCGAGTCCCCTCCCCAGTGTGCCTGTGATGGAAGAAGCAAAGAAAAACACAACGTTGTTGACTTGGGAGACCAGGGCCAGTGCAATGCTCAGTCAAGCAGAACTGTGTTTATCTGTCTTCAGAACTGGCGAAATTCCATGGCTTCTTCTACAGACACAAAGCACAGGCGTCGCGCGTTCATGAAATACCTGCAGTAAATCCGTCAAATGCGAAGACCAAGCACCCAGTACAGCTCACGGAATGTTAATAAACTCATCAGATGTCGTATAAATCCTAAAAGACGATGAGGGCGCAGCACACAAAGGCTAGTTGAACCATAAATGAGAAGTGTTTCCAAACCAGGTCAATTTAAAACACCCACCACTGTAAGTAGAACTGGCCTCCATGTCTTGTTTAAAAGAGATAATCCCTTTGTCATAGTTTCATTTCAGTATGTTACTCGCTGCCCATCCAGCAAACGTAAGTACAGGGCTGATGCCACCAGGGGGCACTAGAGGTCATTCTAAGTGACAAAGACACCAAGGACAATATAAGTTTCTCCCTGATCACCAGTCAGCAGATTGCTGAGAACCTGGAGGTGAACTCTGTGTCAGTGCAGCATATTCTGTACTGTACCTCAGTACGCTCTCTCTTAATGAGGCACCTCAGTACGTACTTCACAGAAAGCGCGTCACATACCATGAGCGCAGATAAAGGCACACAGACACACTGACCGGGATCGGATCTAGTTCATGCTCGGCGGAGGACGTTTCTTTTCTTAGAGAAAACCTCCACGAACGTATAGGAGCCGTCTGCTGCCGTAGCTTTTCACTCCTGTGAAAGTTACAGGAGCCAGACTCCAAGCCCTAAATTCCAGCTTCTACATCTGGGTCAGCCTCCACTTGCGGAGACAGGCGGTGAAATCAAAACAAGAAGGTAACCAGTGTCTGTGCGATACAGGGTGCGAATAAACAGGCTGTTCATAGGACAAGTCTTAATAACTATCATCGAACCACACTGAATCGTGCTACTGGCAGCCTACAAGGCATACGGAGTACCCCGGCCCCCCCACTAACGCCCCCTGCAGGCCATACACCAGGGCATTTTCCACACACAGTCCCAGTAGGCCACCAGGCACAGATAAAGCGAAGCTGTTCACGTAAGAGACAGCGAGGGCAGGCTGCTCCAGTTAATCTTCAGCCTGGATTCACACTGAGCCCTTAACCTGTGACCCAACTTCACAGCTATAAACGGTACGGGGGGGGGGGGGGGGGCGTTTGTCTGGTTGTCTGATAAGAAAAAAAAAAAAAAAAAAAAAAAAAAAAAAGATGGAGGGAGACTGGAGAGTTTTATTAAAAAAGGCAACTTTATTAATACTTTATCTTCAAGAAAATATAAAAAGAATCAGTTAAGGACATAGCACAGTTTTTTGCTTCAAACAAACAGAAACAAACTGCAGAGGTGTAAAGCAGCCCCCCCCCCCCCCAACAGAGGCCCTGTCCCAGCGGAGACAACGGTGCCGCTGTTTCAACGTGCAAAGGAACAGGATGCATATAGAAGACAAAAGTGTAGATAAGGCAGACCCTCAGGAACACGTAGTGGAGGGGCGTCCCGGCTAAAGTGACAGTGTCTTTAAATAACCCCCCCCCAAAAAACAAAGCTCAGCTTTCAGAAATTTCTAGTATTGCACACAGATCTACTAGCTCTATGATTCGTGAAGATTTAACTAGTTGATCAAACCAGAGGTGGGACAGACTTGCCGGCAGGACTGAGTGGCAAACTCACACCGTGGTTAATATTCAGCTTAGTTATACTTTCAAGTAAGACAGTAACCGGCCGAGGCTCGGTGACGGACTAGGGGCATCTCCTGGTTTCACTTTCGCCGTATCACGAGTGTGATAAGGCGTCCTCCTTTCACCGAGATACTGCCGGCAGCCTGCTAGGCCAGTCTAACTGAGATAGGAGCAGCCTATCAGGCACCGCCCGAACACAGACGGGTCACATGATTCGGGGGCAGCGCAGGTACTGGATGCTCATTGTTCGTCGGTGTAAGTGCATGGGAGCAGAACCCCAGAACTTATTGCATGTTCACTCTAATAAATTGGAAAAAGATTTAAAACTTTAAATTTAAATAAAGCATTAAAATATAGTAAAACTGGCAAATACATAGAATTTACATTTCTCTGGATTAGGAGAAAGAAAAACAGCAGAGACATGTTGTAGACGCTCCTCAGGTCAACTGATTCACTTCGGTTAAAAAAAAAAAAAAATAATAATAATAATAATAATAATAATAATAATAATAATAATAATATATATATATCTATTAAGCAAATATTTAAAATACACAAATTGTCAGAGGATCTTAAAACACATCTCAGTGACGGCTGGTTGAAATCTGTGGTGTTTGGCCAGGAAGGGCCGACCTTCACGTGCGGCACATCTCGGGGTCGATTTCACTGGAGCAGCCGAGAGAGGGCGCCCCCTGGTGGATGGGAGGAGGAGTGACATCCGTCCCCGCCAGGCTAAACAGATTGGCGCAGGTAGGCAGGTAGACATGTTGCACGCGCTCCACCCTCGCCCGGCATACTGGGCATGACTGCAAAGACAGCGGCACAGATGGGTGAGCGCAACGTCGCCGCGTTCAGGCGCACAGCATCCATGAAGACGCCAACCGTCATGTTCGCACAATGTCACGACTTGCTACCCGCTACCCTAACCTTCACATCTGCCTCTGCAGCAACAGCAAACTATGCAACTCACACAGGAAGGAGACTTGTAAGAAAAAGAAAAAAAAAAAAAAAAAAAAAAACAGAAGTAGCAGATACACATACTAGCAACTAAAAATACTTCTTCCCAGTTTGCACGAAATGTTTAATGTGCAGTTAAAACAGTTTTATAGGAAGTGTGCACTGGACATTTGCTCACGGGTCTAAGAGTCTCTTTCTGAAAGGACCCATGACATTCCCAGAGGCTTCTGGGAACCAATCAGAACTGCACAAAACCAGTTAGAACTAGCTAGAACCAGTCAGAACCACTCCCCCTTACCTGCAGCTGAATTGCACATCCCTGGCAGCAGACCATGTGACCACAGGGGCAGAAGGCAGTGTCAGTTTCCCCTTCACAGCAGAGCGTGCACAACAGCGCCTCCCGCAGCCTCTCCAGTTTCTCCAGCAGGGCGCGGCTCTGCGGGCAGCTGCCGCAGTCGGGTTCGCCCTGAGTGGCGGGGGCCCCGAGTGGCAAGTGGAGGGGCGCATACTGTCCGGCACGCGCCACCAGGTCCACCAGGCCGGCATTGTAGAGCACGCGGCGCGCGTGGTCGTACACCTCCTTGGAGGTGCGCCGGATATCGAAGACATATTTCTTGCCCAGGTTGACGTTCTCGTTGAGGAACAGGGAGGCCAGATGGCCCTTGAAGTCGCGGCTGTACTGCATCATGACAGCGTTGGTCACCGTGTCGCACCTGAAGACACACAAACCCCCGCCAGAAACAGATTAAATGAACTGGTCTATTCAGATTTCCCTGTAGTAACTGCAGGCACTGCAAAGCTGTAAATTCTATAATCGAGGGCATCGGCGATACGAAAGATGGAGTATGTGGTTATGTGTCTCAAATGGCTGAGTTTTCCAAACAGGCAGTAAGTGGCCTGTGGGGGGGGGGGGGGGGGGGCTCCCAAGCCGCACTATACAAACAGCTGACGCGCTGGTTTACATTGCAACGACCATCCGAAGTCAGTTCAAACAAACCAATGTAAGCTTTTAAATACAAACATGCACAACTGAGACCTATATGAATGGATCATTGTGGATCATTGTTACTCCACGTTAGCTTCCAATGGCAAAGCGGCTCCTGAAAGGCTGTTAAACAAGACCGTAGCCCACACCCATATTTGATGAAACCATGGCGGCCAACACAAAACGGAGGGGAAACCCCAAACCAAAGTGAAACAAGGAAAACGAGAGAGCGTGTCGTTATCGAAAGTGGAGTTTAAGCGGGTGCAGGCCAAGGCCTCGGATGTGAGAGCCCCGCCGAGATGAACACGCACGGGGACTGACCGGTAGAACGCGTGCGTCTCAGTGATGGCCCGGTAGAGCCCGCTGGCTGCTCGGTTGCTGATCAGCTTGAAGAGCAGCACCACACTGTCGCCATCCTCCTTGGTCACCGTCAGGTAGACGCTCTTCCCTGACTGGGTCGCTATCTGGATGACCGGGTACGCGATCCTTTGACGAGAGAGACAGGTGCGTGTTTGGTAAGCGCGGGAAAAAAAAAAAGAAAAGCCGACTGCAGTAATTACCCAGAATGCACAAAGCCGGCGGCCATGCTACCTGTTGATGAGAGTCAGGTCCTCCCTGCAGACGGAGATGCCCTCTGGTCCGATGCCGACAGCCAGCTTCTGGCCCGTGGCATCCCGTGTCCAGTGCCACTCCACCCCATAGTGCTCCAGAGCGGAGACTAGCTGCAGGGCCTGGTACTGCACCACCTGCGGACTCAGCCCCGCCAGGGCCTTGTGCTTGGAAATGATGCTGCACGGAAACAGGACAGAGATGGTCAGCATCATGCTTGGACTCACTGAGCTACTGAGAGTGACCCAAGTGTTTGTAGAAGCAGTCTGCATGCTTAGGTGATTGATTTTATACACCTGCAGCTATGGAAGCGATTGGAACGCCTGAATTCAATTAATTTGCAGGGGTGTCCCAATACTTTTGGCAATATAATGTATGAGCCAGAAGTACCACCACAGGGATGGAATGAGAAAGCACATAGTTATAATCTTACTGACTAACCAGGCTGTCAGTGTGCGGTTTAACACGCGATCATTCTAACCCCAAGACACAAAAACCCTCTACAAAAAGAGTAGACACCGACACACCCCACTCATCCTGCATTCGTGTGGGTATAGAACACCTCGTGGACCCCCGGAGCCCCACCCCCGTGTTCTGACACGGCCCCACCCCCGGCGGCCTACGCCCAGGGCCAAACCGTCGACGCGTTGAGGACACTGGCTGACTGAACACCCCCCCGGACACATTTACATCCCCGAAAAGGAAACTGATAGTTCGCCGACAGATTCCTGAAGTCCAGCACGAATAGGAAACAAGCAGTTGAGTGAATGCGGCATTCTGGCTCTCCCAGCAGTGACCCGCGGGGGCGGACTCACCTCTCGATGGCTGCAGCGCCAGGCTCCGGCCCGCAGAGCTCGCAGTACCAGTACTTGGCAGTGTTCTGGTTGTAGTCCCCGAACTCGGCCTGGGCCAGCAGTGCGCTCAGCATCTCCGCCTGCTCCGGGCTCATCCGCAGATGTCCGTTCTGAAGGTCCTCCTTGATGTGCATGAAGAACAGGTGCCTGGAGTGGTAGGGGGAGACAGGGACGGTCAGTAAACAGGGTAATCAGGGGTAGGAGGGCTGCTGCAGCATATGTATGCGTCTGTGCCAGTCAAGCTGCCCATCCTGGGGTGGGGGTGGGGGGCAGCCTTTTGGCAGCTGATACATGGAGGGTTTCTGCCAACAGCTGGACTGAACACAGGGGGACAGTGTGACTGCAGACAGTAATAAACAGTCACGACTCGAGGAATCTAGTGCCATCAGCACCCAGGCGGAGCTAAAGGGTGGGCGGGGGGACGTGTGCCCGGCCATATCACTGAGAAGTCGGAGACCGGGAGTCCCGGGTTTGACCGCATCACGTGGAAAGGGGGGAGCTGGAACCCCTGGACGTCGGCAAATAGCTCACTGCAAAAGTGACCCAGCAAGGAGACGACACAGCCCCTGTGAGAGAGCGTCACACTCGATACCGACGCCCCCATCACTGCCCGGTCACGCAAAGCTGGCACGAGGATCTTACACCCCCCCTCCCGAAACGAGATGAGCTGCAGCACCTCCTACAGATCATCAATTATTCAGCTTTGCTGCACAAACAGGCTTTCGACCCAGTTTCATTTGGACTGCCTGAGCAATCCCAGCCATTTGGGGGGGGGGGGGGGGGGGGTGTACAGCTGCCCCAAAACAGACGAACAGGGAAACCTCAGGTTCCGCCCCCACCGGGCCCCCTCCCAGGCATGCCAACCGACCTGCAGTGACCTTGCTGACCACAGCTGCAGGGGCTGCAAATTAAACCAGATATCGTCCCGTTTTAGGCAGCAAATAAGGTCAGACACCCCCACCCCCCGTCCCTGCACACTTCCGCCAATCAGATTAAGCGTAACAGTACCCTGCTGTACAAGGAGCTGTCTAGAGGGAAACACGAACCCGGCTGGTAAACAAAAGGACGCACCCAGGGGTTACTGCCGGACATGCCGCCTGCCACCGTGCCTAACCAGCCCCCCCTTGCCAGAGAATGTTTACGTATGACTTTGACGGCCAAGTCATGACACAAGTGGCAAACAGTGGTGCCAGTGGTGGCAGGATCTAGGCAGGCGGGGGCAGCAGGCGAGCAGGACGCCTGGCCACAGAGAAACGCCATTGGCTGGCTAATCTGTTACCTCGGTGTTCCCCCTGGCTCCACACCGGGCACTCTGCATTTTTGGGTTCGCAGGACCTGCACCATGGAGATTCTCAGTCACGCACTTCCTGTTTACAGCCACATGACGCTCACCTTTGAACAGATGCTTTTATGGATATGATGAAAGATCAGCGATACCTTCATGCCTCTAGGATCACAGAGACAGACAGGCTGACCAAACACAGCCACGCTCTTAAATAAAAAATGAAGCACGTGTAGATTTGCCTAAACTGATTCCTCAGGCTGGATACCTGCTTTCTGTCAGAGACAGCACTCACACACGGTACGGGTACTTTGTCTCAAGATTCAAGACTCCTTACGCGCGCACGCACGCACGCACACACGCACACACACACACACACACACACACACGCACACTTCATTGCCAGAAAACCTGCACGGAACAGTAAACCGCACCGAAGTCAGGACTGAGCAGAGATGCCTACCCCATGCGCTGAGGGAGTATGCCAGTCTTATCGCTTTCCACAAAGTTCAAAGCAGATGAGAAGGGGACACAATAGAGCGTGGCAGACTGGGGCGAGCACCGGCGCGTTAACAAGTCCGTGTTCCTCAGGGTGCACTAATACCACTTAATCCTGCTGCAGGCCGGCTTGGGTACAGGGTGCAAATCTGCACTTATGCCCAGTCAACTCCTTGACAGCATGCGTGTCTAATGCACCATTTGCCTTAATAGCATGTCCCTTTGGACAAAAGGGACTGATAAATAAAAGGCACGCAGGCAGGCGTCTGCACGAAGCAGAGGCTCCAGGCCGGCATGTCATAATACATAAACGGCAATGCAGCAACCATACGCACAGACCCAGAATAATTCGATTATCGAGCTCAAACTGCTTCATGGGTGGAAAACAGGGTCACTGTTCAAGAGAGAGGGAGCGAGAGAGCCGTTCCGCAAAGTCAAGGGGATGTGACAGGAGGCTGAGGCACCCCCGCAAAGGCAGGATGTGGTCCGGATGTGTCCATACATGACCGATACCATGTGATGTCCTCTGGACTATGGTTCCATTATTCAAATCACACACGGTGGTGTCCTGAGTCCCACCTGATTCCCAGTGAACATCTGTCTTAGCGCCACGTGGTTAAACCCTCGGAGGGCACCACTCACACCAGAAGGTGGGCGCAATATGGTGGTTTGGAACAAAGGGCTCCGCTGAAGGGACAGAATCTCAGCACCACAGGGGAGCCATTCTCGAGGGGGCCTATTTATCAGGGCCAGCTTCAACAGCGGCTATGAGAGAGGGGGGGTGTGCGAGTGTGTAGTTTCCAACAGGAAGACGTAGATCTCCACATAACACCCCGAGCGCGTATACCACCCTCAGTTGGCACCCAAGCAGGAACTGCAAAAGCCTCACTCTTCAACTACAAAGAATCCCCCCTCGTCGCCAAGCCACATGCCTAATGACTGGACCGGGCTGGCCAATCAGAAGGCGAGTTCTGCGATGAGTGGGTGGCGTGCTAACAACGACGCTTCAGAGGCGATGGGCGGCATGGCCCCAGGCTCTCTGGCAGAGGTTAGTCAGAGTCAGTGAACTCGAGTAACACTGGATGATTTCACGCACCTAGTTACTGTTAACGATCGCTGCCGGGCAGACAAGAGGCGCGCTGTTAGTCAGAAGCGCCATAAGGACGGCGTGCGGACCAACAGCGTGGGTTTTGATCCGGTGGATCCAGTACCCCACGAACACACAGGACTGAAGGGTCCAATGCAGCCTGAACCACAGAGATGACGGAGGGGACGGTGGTTTCGCTCATGCCTGCGGTATTTAAGTGGGCATGCCTACCCCAAGCCAGAACTGATCAGCGGCACCACTTACAGTATACAAGTCCATTAAATGCTAAGCAGGCTGAAAAAATTATAAATTTCCCCAAAAAGATTAACAGGCACCCCAGGGTTCCAGCTAGACATTCCTGCCCCGGATATCTGGGATGTCCGAGGAGACGCAGCTGCAGCAGTTGCCAGCACACGGCCGCTCACTCCACGCCGTCCATGCACGACGCACGAAACCGACACACACAAAGTACAGGAAGCACAGAAGTAGTGACTGACGGCGGAAGGGCACTGAGGAAACATGGCAGGCACACAGAGAAGAGTAAGAGGAGCATCTCAGAGCAGTGCGGAAGCCAAGGGTTGGCGGCGAATCACAGGGGCCTAACCTAACCTCGAGCTGCCGCGTCCCCTCAGAACACCAGACGCATCACTTCCTGCGAAGCCACCAACAGCTTGCTATGAGAACTTGGACGGGCACAAAAAGGTCCGGTTCATGTGAAAAAAACCGAGGACAGAAGACACTATGAAGACCACGATCACCCAAAAGAGCAACAGCGCATGCCGCAGGGAGTCACATTAAAGAAAGCGCTTGCGAGTCAGACACTGCCACAATGCGTATATCGCAATAAATGCATGTCCTACACTGGCTCTGCAACACGCATATTAAATGCGCATGTCGCTGTAAGGTCTTAATAGTGGCGGCGCGAGTTCCTTATGCTGGACGGCCCCCTGCTCCATGTAACACACGCATACTAAATTAGTAACCGGACGCTACCCCCCCTGCCAGCCCTGCCATCTGTTTAAGAAAGCTCAGTTCTGCCAGGGGTCAGCCAACGGCTGGGCAGCCAAACGAATTACTCAGCAACAAACCCTAACCCCCCCCCTCAACTCCGACTGAACAAAAGGCATGTGGAGGGAGGGGGGAGACAGGTTCAACACGAAGCCGCCCCGGGCTCACTGACATCAGTGACCCGTCACACCGAGACGTGCCGAGACACGGAGCACTGCACCCATGCAGGACGCATAACAAGTGCATGAGAGAAGGAAAAACACCCAAAATGAGACCCCACCCCAAAAATGTCAGACACAAAATAGCCCTGTGAGACTGTGAGCCACACCAAGTCCGACCTGAATGTTTTATAAGGGGGTTTTCCACAAAGCAGAATTTCCCTGTCAGCTGCACAACGCAAGCTAAATGGAAGGGAAAAAAAAAAAAACTGTCCAATAGGAGGAGAGATAAGTGACATTCCTATTGGACAACCCTTACATTTGGCGCAAGTTATTAGGTTAATGATAAAAATCCTGTTTTGTGGAATAACCTCCTCCCCCGAAACAAAGTGAAAACAAAACAAGATGTCCTCAGGCAAGAAAGGAAAAACAAAACAAAAAGGAGGAAACATGAAGCAAGCGTGCGGCAGAGAGCAAAGAAACCTGAGCACGGGGAGGGGGGGGGGGAGGGGGGAGGGGCCCTGACGCCTTTATGCTCAGTAATGACCTAAAGTAACACCGAGGGACCGGGGTTACTATAGGGCGCCGTGCTGTGAAGGAGACTTTCAGCTTCACAAGGAAGCAGTTTGTTATTCAATTACACCCAGCGGTGGGAGGCTCTGATAACAGCGCAGATTCAGCCGCCTCGTTACTGCTCATGAGACAGCACTGCAACGACGACGTCTGCATTTAAGTGTACGAGCGTCTCATGTCCGCCCTGCTGTATGCGAATATCTCTTTTAGACCATGAAGTTTAAGTAACCTCCCACTGGGTATCTACAGTCAGCCAATAAAGCGTGTGTGCTTGGAAGATAAGACCACTTTACCTGGTCTGCTCCTGCAGGATGAGATGAGGTTCCACAAAGTACTTGACGCGCAGCTTGAGTCGGCATGGAGAGACACTGTCCACCTGCTGCGAGATCCTGTTTCTGAGATTCAGCCACAGGCTCTCTCCTTTACAGCCGGAATACTGCAGTCCAAAGTAATCCACTTCTATTATTCCCAGCTTCCTACATACCTGGAGGAGGGTGGCACAAAGCACAGTGCTTATTGCTGCATGTTTGACACTTTTCTGGTACAGGAGTCCTGTGTTTTGTTTTTTTTTTTTAAACACAGGAAGGTTTTAATAAGACAGTCAATGAAATCTGATACAGGGAGTCAACACCGTGAAGCAAGTTACACGACGAGGGGGAAAAGTGCATTTAACTTTTATAATGGCGGTTATGCAGTTAGAGGTTTTATTCCCCCCCTTAACGAATAGCTGCCCCTAAGGAAGTGCATAAAACGCTCATTATACTGGAAATATCACAGCCATGCGCCGGTCTAAAAGGCAATACAAGACGACGAAATAGTCCAATCCCTGAATGACTTACCTTTCAGCTAAGAAATAGAAGTGTTAAATTTATAAAATTTAGACCGCGCAACACCGCGCCAGTGAGATATTTTTGAACATATTTCGTTTCAGTAGGTTAAAATAGCACATTAACGCCGCAATGAGTATAAGATCTGCATAAAGAGGAGCTGGCCGCCTTACAAAGGGGAAGGAAGGCAAACGAGGGAGCGTTTGACCTATAGTAACCTCTTCAAGTAAGTTTCACGAAGCGCAAGTAAACAGAGAACTAATGTCTACGCTTCGTCCGCGATCATTAACGCATCACACAAATATATGTAACTTCGCATTATCTTTAGTGTAGTAAACTGAGAATAAGGAACAAACTTCAAACTGATGCTCCCCATGTAAGACTCGAGTTTTCCCTATACTTTACTTTCTGGCTCCGCGTGTGAAGTAAGCAAACACATGAGCGCACTGTTTTAATACAACCGAGAACGATGCTATCCCACTCCCACTGAGTAACATGATTATACACAAATAAACAAAGCCGTATTTTCTGTTTTCTTCCTCTTATGAACAAGCCTTCGCAGCAGCCTTTACTACAGATGTACAATATAACTTAAGCAAATCGCAACATGTTTGTAAACGAATGCACAACAAATGACATCAATCGGACACGGAAGAGGATGGGAAAAAACACAGCGGCGGATCCTTGTACCTTATTCAGACAGTCTTCGCCGTTTGCTTTGGTATCGACCTCCACCTCCATCACCACCGAATCGGGACGGGTAATGTGGCAGATCATTTTCCCGTTTCGGTGACGCCGCAAAATCTTTGGTCTCGTCTTTCTTCAAAGAAAAAAACAACAAACATAAAATAAAACCAGCAGGGCCGCTTTTCCCGCCGCCCTACATGAAGCTTTCAGTCACTCGCAGAGCCCCGTCCTCTCTGCGCTCTCAGCTGTATTTCAGCTCACTGCCTCCCCCGATAACGTCACCCGGCAGCCAATGACGACGCGCCGGCCACCGGGTCTGTGGCGCCCCCTTCCGGGCGACTTCGAAACTACTCATTCCGAGCGAGTCCCCCTTGATGTTTAACCAAGCCGCCCGGGCAGGCGGTGGTTCTTCCGTTCCGACAAGTGGAGCTTTGGATCTTTAATCCATGCTAAGCACAACACGTTTCCCCTCCCCACTGTCCACGTGCCAAAATATTTACTTCCATAGAATAATTTTTATTATACTATTATCAGTTGTAAGAGGGGGAGTCGGCGTCTTCTGCGTGAGGTCACGGCACAGCTTGTCCAGTCTATTCCTGTCTCGAACAGTTAATCTGAATTCCAGAGGACATGCTGTGTACATATCTGTACGGTTCATCCCGCATTCTCCACCTTTACATTTCCGTTTACTAGCCATTTTTCCCAAGCCCAGTTTTGGTTTCTATGTGCCCCCCCCCCCAACTCTGCTGAATCCAAATGGTCTAAATTTGCTCGCAGACATCGAAGCAAATTATGCATCTGTTAAAAGACTTAAAAACTGTCATTAGAGCACGGTAATTGTGGGTGTTCTATCCTTAGTACTTAAGAGAGGAGTTAAATAAGGTACAATTTTCAGCCTGCAGACAAACCAAAAAGGACTAGCTGTCACTAACACCAATGGGTTGTTAAGGAGTGATTTAACTAATGACTGTATACAGGACGCCCTACGTACGTGGTATTATTTTAGATTTCCTGTCCTGTTCATACAGCTGGATATTTTCCACATCACTGGAGGGGCAGTCATATTTTACTTTCCTCGTTCGGCTTAGCTGGGGTGCTGCTGTAAATATTATATTCCAACACAATATTCCGGAAAAGCGGCCTGAAACCTGAGAGATTATTTCGGGTACCTGGTACTCATTAACACACAGACAATGACAAGGAGAGAAAAAAATCCGCAATTCAAAATTGTCATGTTCCCAATGGCAAAGCCGCTATGAAATTATTAAAGGCATGACCGGTTCCCTGAAGCGGTGCAGCTTCCAGTGCAGTGACGACACAAATGCTGCATGTTTTTACAGGCCTTTGCACTGTTAATCAAGGGTGGCAAACTCATTTCAGTTGATAGGCCAGGTTTGGCACAATCCAACCTCAAATCGGCCGAACCAGGAAAATCAGTGTAGTCGGCTAATAACTCATAAAACATTTAATTTCCTCATTTATCCAAGAATCATGATTAAAAAGGTACATCCTAAATGAACAAGCAGGTTAGTCATAAATCACCTACAAATTATAGGCACACAAAGATTTTCCAAACGGTTTTCCCATATTGCATTACAAAATATTAGCCTACAGACAGCAGTTAAAATAGAATCAGAGAGGGGGGCTCCCGAATGATCCCCTGTACTTTGATTTTAGTTTATCACATTCCTGATCACAGTCGTTAAGGTGCAGCACGTTCCTTTGTCAACATGTCCTGTTGCTACTTTATAGCAATACAAAATAAACAAGAAAATATTATCAAAAAATTATCTTTATTTGATATGATTATTGTAAAAATCACGTCGTAAAACAGGTCTAATAGGCTACTTGATTTAAAACAGAACATGCAAGCCTAAATTAAATTTAAAAATGCATACAAACGACTTATCAGTACAAGTAATATTCTTGCTTATTCATTCGTAATGACCCGATGAATATTATTATATTAACATATCCAAGTTATGCATCATTGCTTTTTACACTTGCCTTACCTCTGACAGTTTAGCTAGTAATAGACGATTTGGCAGTAAACGAAATCAGTCAAAATACTGAAATACCTAACAGAAATCGAATCGCACGTAGCGAATACCTTATCCACTTTGGACATCAGAGCAACTAATGAAAATCGACGTTAAAGCTGATGAAAAAATTGATTGTTAGCGCAAAACCGACTATTTATTAAACAGATCACTTTGGATATTTTACTGAGTTGTTGTCAGGCAAGGTGCGATTTGGACATACGAAGGAGGGGCTGGTCTCGTCTATATTTTAAACCCGTCCACTGACCATTAATTGTATTTATCGAAATCTTATACACTGCTCAAAAAAAAATAAAGGAACACTTTTAATCAAAGTATAGCATCAAGTCAATTAAACTTCTGGGATATTGATCTGGTCAGTGAAGTATCAGAGGGGGTTGTTAATTAGTTTCAGCTGCTTTGCTGTTAATGAAATTAACAATAGGTGCACTAGTGGGCCAACAATGAAACGACCCTCAAATCAGGAATGGTTTAACAGGTGGAGGCCACTGGCATTTTTCCCTCCTCATAATTTATGACTGTTTTTTCACTAGTTTTGCATTTAGCTATGGTTAGTGTCGCTACCTGTAGCAAGAGGCGATACCTGGACCCTACAGAGGTTGCACAGGTAGTCCAACTCCTCCAGGATGGCGCATCAATACATGCCATTGCCAGAAGGTTTGCTGTGTCTCCCAGCACAGTCTCAAGGGCATGGAGGAGATTCCAGGAGACAGGCAGTTACTCTAGGAGAGCTGGACAGGGCCGTAGAAGGTCCTTAACCCATCAGCAGGACTGGTATTTGCTCCTTTGTGCAAGGAGGAACAGGATGAGCACTGCTGGATCCCTACAAAATGACCTCCAGCAGGCCACTGGTGTGAATGTCTCTAACCAAACAATCAGAAACAGACTTTATGAGGGTGGCCTGAGGGCCCGACGTCCTCTAGTGGGCCCTGTGCTCACTGCCCGGTACTGTTGAACTCGATTGGCATTTGCCATAGAATACCAGAATTGGTAGGTCCACCACTGGCACCCTGTGGTTTTCACAGATGAGAGCAGGTTCACCCTGAGCACATGTGACAGACGTGAAAGGATCTGGAGAGGCTGTGGAGCATGACCGGTTTGGTGGTGGATCAGTGATGGTCTGGGGAGGCATATCCATGGAGGGACGCACAGACCTCTACAGGTTAGACAACGGCACCTTGACTGCCATTAGGTATCAGGATGAAATCCTTGGACCCATTGTCAGACCCTATGCTGGTGCAGTGGGTCCTGGGTTCCTCTTGGTGCACAACAATCCCTGGCATCATGCGGCGAGAGTATGCAGGTAGTTCCTGGAGGATGATCTAAATCCACACTTGCCTGATCTAAATCCAATAAAACATCTCCGGGACATTATGTTTTGGTCTATCTGACACCACCAGGTTACACCTCAAACTGGCTCAGTGATGCTCTAGTCCAGATCTGGGAGGAGATCCCCCAGGACACCATCCGTGGTCTCATTAGGACCATGCCCCAACGATGTCAGGCATGCATACAAGTGTGTGGGGGGCATAAAAAACTACTGAGAATGATTTTCAGTTGCTGCAATAAAATTTCAGCAAAATGGACTAGCCTGTCGTATCATTTTTTCACTTTGATTTTTGGGGTGTCTTTGAATTCAGCCGTCTGTAATTTTCACTTCCATCAAATGATGTGGCATCCTTTCGTTCCTAATACATTACCCAGTCCATGGACTTCAGTACTTCAGTGGATCTCAGCTACGGGAAAGGTAGGTCTTTAGCTGTCATTCGGTGCAACTTATCATCATGCGATTATTTAAAAGGTAGTGAAGATTAAATAATTCGCATGAAAATAAAACTCGAATTCCTGCGTGCAGCTGCATCGCACACGAGCTCTTCAGCTTTGTGCATGAATGTCTTCGCAAACTCATCTGCAAAGTGACGACGTTCCTATTTTGTAATTTAACGAACAGCTGCACACATTGTTTTCTGGACGGAAATATATATATATATATTTCTTTCCTTAAAAAATACGTAGTGGGTGATTTGAAACATTACCTGTCTGTATTATGAAAACATTCTCTGGGCTTTTTTTAACATTTACTAAATGACCGGACAGTATAGAACTCAGGGGGACAGTAGGGGTCCAGTGTAACACATCTGCATTTCACCAACATAAGTGCACTCCCATTGCACATCGATGTTTTAATTATTCAGCGCATCAGTACAGTATTCTAGAGTATTATAAAACATTTATCATATCATGTATGATGTGAATATCCAAAGATTAATGCAATATTCATAATAGATGTATTATTTAAGCTTGTTTTAAAACCAGTACTAACTGTATTAACGTTTCAAAAATGTGAAAACACCCTAGAAGGTGCTGGCATTCTAGCTGAAGGATGATTTATTCCTGATATATTGTAGCTCTTTTGTGGGCCACTGTAACATTTAGGATTCATGACTTTGAATAGCTACAAATTATCTTTTTTTCCCCAGACAAGAGTTTGGGGAAATTCAGGCTAAGTGTACGAACTCTCCGCCAAGCAAGCAGACGACACCTGGGATTTTAGAGACACTGGTCTTGCGTGTTTTTCCCGCTGCTTTTCACCTCTTTTCACCTCATTGGTGCAGAGTCTGTGCTTAAGCCCTGCATTATAGTCTTTTAATCCTATGGAATTCTCCTCTTTGTTTGGGTAAGCTTCTGTACAATTTAACATGGTGTGTTTTTCCAGAAGTCACGGTATGTTATGTCCCATTCAGTTCTCCAAATCTTATATAAGGAATGTATGTAGTAGAGCTTTGAGCTTGTGTGATGTCATGAAAAAAAATCCATAGTCGATGTGTTAGAGAAGCGATGATGTCACAGACA
Organism: Brienomyrus brachyistius; assembly: GCF_023856365.1. Classification (NCBI taxonomy): domain Eukaryota; kingdom Metazoa; phylum Chordata; class Actinopteri; order Osteoglossiformes; family Mormyridae; genus Brienomyrus; species Brienomyrus brachyistius. Next base: position 8,312,485 of record NC_064555.1, on the reverse strand, counting down.
CTCAACGTGTTCCAGCGTACAAACCTTCGCCGACATTCGGTATCTATTTCGTGCCTGACATCCAGCTCCTCCTGACCTTTGCTCCTGAACTCACCGAGTTCGGCTCGCCTTTCTGCACACGCCGCTGATACTGCAGCCGAGACGAGGGAATCGCTGCCTTTCACAGAGGTTTACATTTATTTATTTAGCAGATGCTTTTATCCAAAGTGATGTGCAATTGAGACAGCAGGGTGGGACGGACCCTGGGTATCATGGGAAGGTTGCATCCTGGCCTTGGGGCAACTCAAGGGCCCCACAGCGAAATCACTCTGCTGGCCACAGGATTTGGACCAGTAACTTTACGATCATGGGTAGGACACCTTAACCCAGTTACTGCATTCAGTGTGACATCCTGTTATACCCATGTTGCGGGAGAGGTAGTAATGATGCATGCAGGTCTCTCTTTGTGCTTCTGAAAAATATTACAGCATAGACTGAATTAATTCAAGCTCCAAATTATGTTAATTTAGGTTATTGTTCTTATGGTACTTTCATATAACTGCTATGTAATTTCGGGTTATTTTGATTATGTCTTGGTTTTACTAAACTAAAATTTATTCAGGACATTGACAGAGGATTTGTTTTGCTTTATTGAGTGATATCCATGGACATGATACAAATCCAGCCCGATCACTGATCTCAGTGAACTCATGAGTCCGGATTTGTGGGAGTCGGGCCCAAAGGGCTCCAGGGTCACAGGTTCTTGTCGGACCCAGCAGCCTTACAGAATTATCTGCTAAAATAAAGGAACCATGAGTGAATGAGGCAGCAGCCACGTCCCCTATCCAGTCAATGGATGCCTTTCAGGCCGATACAGGTTTCAGTTGCTGGTGAATCATGTCGGGGAACTTCCTGTCACGCACGACACGTGCAGGAAATGCACAGTGATCACAGACCCACGCCGGACTGGCGGTGTTTTGTCTTTGCAGAGATATAAATGTCACGAACTGTGATGTGCTTCAACCAAACAAAAAAAGTTCCCTTCAGTATCAGAAATGGCCCGCTGTGAAGGCTTATCTGAACACTCATAAAGGACATACAGTATGCCCCCCTCTTTAGCCTCCCTGCATTGATTTCCAGCTAATACATGCACTTAGGGCTCTCTGCTCTAACTCTGGAATGCAAAGTTTACATACACTGGGCACTTTATAGACACCAGTCTACATTTTACTGGACAATAGGGGCAAACCCATGGAGAGAAAGAGAAGCTGCAAGTTACACACACACGCGCACACACACGCACACACACGCACACACATACAGGTTTGTAATTATATCTTTGTGGGGACTCTCCATTCATTTCTATGGGGAAAACTCTAATCCCAACATGACTTAACCCCTACCCAACCCATAACCATAAGTAACCAAACAAAATACTGAAAGACTTTTGTTTTTTTTCAGTTTTTTGATTGCATTCACAGATCTTTGCAGGGACCTGAAAAATGGTCCCCACAACGTCAAAGTAACAGGTTCTTATTACATTGTGGGAAACATTTAGTCCACCCATCCATCCATTTTCCAAACCGCTTATCCTACTGGGTCGCGGGGGGTCCGGAGCCTATCCCGGAAGCAATGGGCACGAGGTGGGGAACAACCCAGGATGGGGGGCCAGCCCATCGCAGACATTTAGTCCCCACAACGTAATTTAAACATAACACACACGCTTCAAACCCAGAGTCCGCATTATTGGTACAGACCTAATTCTATGCATGGTCAGAATGTTAAAAAGGAGGTAAATGGAGAGCAAATATAGACAATTTCAGTTTATTATTATTAGCGGACTTTCAGCTGGACTGTAATGGAAATGACTGTGACTTAAACATGCATGTTTATTCACAAGACCGCTGTTTTTGTTTTCCATCTGGGATTTATCTCTGTCAGCGGAGAGTCTGGCTCAGAAAAGGATCTCGGCAGGTGGTTAGCATATAATTCATGCCTCCTACCTGGCATTTAGCGTAACCCATATCTCAGTAAGTCCCCTTTTATGGAGATCTGGCCATTATGTGCCAAATGGGTCGCGCTGGACTTACAGCCAGTAGGTCTCCAAACCGAAACAAGTCATCCTCTGCTGGCCAATCACTGAAAAGCCTCTCCGGTGCATTATCCGAGAGGCAGGTCGACTTCTGTTCCCAGAAGGACTGGGACAAACAACTGAATTCTCCCTTTCAAAGACTGGGAAAAGAAGTTGTGCTGAGATCTATGTATAAATGGTTTATCTGCCTCTGTTGCAGATTAATATCTTGGATCCGAGCCAACATGTCAATAAATACCCATTGGTGCCAGTGTTTTAATAAAATCTGAGTCAAGTAAAAAAAGGTCGAAGGGAATTCAGTGTACAGTCCACGTGTTCATAGCATCTGCCTGTATATTCTTCAGTTGCTGAGTTGTATGTGACGCATTTTAAATGGACTTTGGGAGAGAATCTTACACCTCGGGTAATAACAGATGTCCCCCTTTTTATTTACCACATTTAAGGGGATGACGACGTTATGGAAACGAGTCTCGCGAGGCACCGTCATCCCAGTAATTTTAGAAATAATGAAGATGCATCAGAGAAGCAACATTTGTAATTATATAAGCGTTAGCAAATGATTTATTAAAAGGAGGAGTGATTCAAGGTGTTGTTTACCTGCTAATTAAATCCCCGGGGAGCTTGATCACTGGATTCCTTCGGCTTTTCATCACCGTTTGACTTTGCAAATAAAGAGCAGATTTCGCGTCCAGCTGCTTTAACGCATTGTTAATCTCATCCCCTTGCCATTTGCAAGGGCTGGTACCGTTTAAAGTCCTTAGAATGAGAATTGCAGTGCTGTTGACTTTACGCTAATACACCATTATTGCGAATCAACTAAGACACAAAAGGAGGATCCGAAGGCGCTCCGGATGCAGACATTTCAACAAAAGAAAAGTTTGAACTAATTATGGGATCATGTTACACGATATTTCCCTCAACTCCTGAGGGATGGTGGAGAAAAGCCAAACCAAGTCAGTCACACGTAATCCGGAGCCCCAAGCTTAATTCTCACGTTCTGGATGCGCTTTAGTTTCCCTAGTATGTCGTTAGGCTGTTTTCTGTGGCTGCCATCGCCCTTTCAAACTTGCCACATGCCTTAATCGTTCTTATTGACGTGTGGTCCCAGTTAATCTATACAAACGCAACTCCAAAATATTTTCATTCTATCTGTTAATGCGTTAATGACATGATTATTTTAATACACTGGCCGCAGGTTATTCGTAGTGGATCCATGCATTTCCCATAGCCAATTATACGAGATAGTGTTTCAGTGTTGGTCTGGAGCCTGACAGGGAGAATGGGGCACAAGATAGGGTGGAGATGCCAGTGCATTGAAGGGCACACACCATAGGAGCACTGCGGAGGACTGCACTGCTTGGAGGACGCACAGTAACAAGATGAATGGAACCAATTGGCACCACAATGAACATGCCACCGGGAAGTCCAAAGTCCCGCACAGAAGGTTCCGGATGAATGCCGCCTAGATGGTTGCCAGGAGTCGACATGGACTTGACAGTACCTAACTATCTCCCAGTGTGAGCACTGAAACTGAAAAACACAAGGACGTGGAGAACTCATCATACGCACGAAGTCCCGTTTCTGAAGCTGTGAACCCATAATAATGTCGTCCGCGGACCTGCCAATCAAGCTCTTTTACCATTATGAATGCGTGTATTCTTCAGCACTGCCGGAACGGGATGCAGTGTTTATTTCATTTTTTTCACCCACTCGGCACAACACATGCAGTTTAGCTTCCAGTTAAGCCAGTGCTCTGTGACTGCCCCGCGGTGACTGCGGGATTGCACCTTCTCACTGGACCACTTACCCTCATAAAGTGAGCCCCAGGATCCCTGTTATCTTCATAATCATACCCTGTACTATAAATGTAGGATACGCTTTAGTTTGGAGCACTGCCATTTTAAACGAAGAACGTAATATGCACACAGCTCATTGAAGAACACACAAAAATATGGGAAAATTTATAAAATTATATACTGACACCTTTAAATGAAGAACACGCCATACAATTGTATTTGGCGACTGACCGCGTTTAAATAAGAACTGAGCAAGTGTAAGAGGTTTTTAGACATAATGCGTTTCGCATTTGCGGAGAGCGGCGCCCTCTTCCAGGTCAGTGCCCGTACATTTCATCATCCGAACCGTGGAGCTCTGCTCCTCTGCGCCGGAGGGGGTGCGGTGGCGACTCGCACTTTATTTAACAGCAAAAGGCCCGTGTGCACGCTATGGCCGTGGGTCACGTACCGGCATGTTTTATTTATAACCGCCCATTTAAAAACAGGGTTTTCCACGTTAATATTCTACAAACTAAGACTTTCAAAGGGAGTGCGTTCCTCCCTGTAGTCCGAGCAGAATAGCTCTCTTAGTTTTCTTGTCCCAGTGTGACTGTAGTAAAAAAAATGTACTTTAGGGACTTTATATTTGTTCATTTAAACAATTTTTTTGAGAAGTATGAAAATTACCGTTCACGATTGCACGATTGTATAGTTAGATTTTTCCAGGAACAGCTTTAGAAAAAATCCCTTCTCCCTTCACAGATATTTCCTGCAAATCTGTGGTAAATTCAATTCTTTCACCACTGCGCCATCTGCTGCAGGATGCTTGTTATTATACCTATACGCTACATACTGTGTCTCTAGGTTCAGAGCTCGCCAACGCTTTACAACCTGAATTATTTTCCGAGGGCAAAATTCCATTCAGGACACAAACTCCAATGGCCTCCGAAAAATGGCGACCCTTCGATAATATGCACCGACCGCGGGGGGTTGGGAGGAACCGTGCGTTTTGTTCAGTCGGTGAGCGCTGCTTTACAGTAAACGCACTTGTCTGTACTGCCTCCCTCTGGCTGCTTGCGGTCGCTACAGTTCAATGCAGCTCCGGGAACGTGGTGGACCTTTTCGGTTTGTTTCGTGGGACTTTACACTCCAGGCTATTTTTGTCGCGTTTCTCACGCATTCCGTTCCCACAGCACTGTACTTGGTTATGCGCTCACTTTTCTCTAACGCAGTATGGTTATATATCAACAGAACGGTGACCCAAGTACTGTACCACAAGCCCGCTATTTGAACCATTTTTGTCATAGAAAAGTTTGGTATAACCCTATAGATTCAACACTAGATGGCAGCACTGGTCTTTTCACTACAGCCATTCTAAAACGCTTCCGCTCTGAAGGATCGTGTCTCTTATTACACAGTGCTTTCGTCTTCTAACACACGAAATGGCACAATGTCTGTATTTTCCTCAAAAGACACTTAAAGTATAAAACAAAACAAAAAAAACGCCGTAATCATGCGCTTTATTAAATTCTACTTTATAAATCAAAATTCGTTGATGAAGGACATAAAATGAGGAGCGAGCTCAGATCAATACAGAATGGTCACTGAGTCACAGTCCGCGTGAACGGGGCACAGAAGCCACACTGACAGCTTATAGGAACAGAAGGCTGGCTGCGCGAGGTGGCTGAGGAGACCCTCGCTGCTCCCTGATCAGAACACATTCAGACTGCCTGGCATCAGAGACCCGATTGTGGCACCAGTCAATGACTCGCCTTCACGGTCCAGGCACGCAGGGCCACCCAGGTCTGGCGGTACTGGGGTCAGCCTGTCCCTGGTGGCATGAACCATTTTCTGAATGACGCTTCTTCACTGGGTCAGGCAATGGGAAATGCTGCCAGTTGGCTCCAGCAGAGGGCGCCCTCCCTCTCTCATTCGTTCGCTGTTGTATCTCATTACCACTCCTGTCACAAAAAATGAGGACTGAAGGTGAGGCTAGGAAGGGTTCATGGCGACAGAAGACTTGGATTTTCTGGCTGGCCAAGCTGATTTGCTGTTCAGCACATAGGGCCATTAATGTTCATGTAAATTCACTGCTATCAACCCCTGTTTGGCCGAATTCGGCCTGTGCATTTTTGGCCAGTATGTACCAGTATAAGGAGAAGTATGCTTTCTAAACTAGTTTGTTGTAGGAGGGCATGTTAACCAGAAAATTTCATTGGATGCTGGTTTCCACAACAACAAAGACTAATACTGAGGTCAATAGATTTTGGGACTGAACGTGGTTTCCCAGAGAGCTTTGAAATAACCTCCCCTTTAAGTGTGAGGGCAGTGTCATGGAAACACGTTACTCAGGCTGGATCACACAGCACCACACTCATGCTGATTGGCTGCCTGCTGACCTCACCCGTTCCCACGGCTCAGCTACAGGGGGACCCGCCTGGCGCCCTCAGGAATTCGCGTGGGCAGCTATCGAGATGCAATATGATTTCATATTAAATGTAAGTACTTCAGTACAGTATCATTCCATTCATTGTTATGATGACATTCTTATGGGAGCTCAGGCATAGGGTTATATGCTGGGAAAAGTCAACAGCCCTGGACATGGACCACTGCAGAGAATTTTATATATAAATAAGCAAAACCAAGTAAATATTTTTCATCCATCCATCCATCCATCCATCCATCCATCGATCCGTCCATCCATCAGTCCATCCATCCATCCATCCATCCATCCATCCATCCATCCATCCATCCATCCATCAGTCCATCCATTCACCTTCAATGTTTTCTTATCCAGAAATTGCTGCAGTGATTAAGACAATACAGGGTGCTTTTTCTGACACACATGCTCACACTCTCACTCTCTCTCTCACACACACACACACACACACATCCGCACGTAGTTTTTCTCAGCACTCCACGCAGCTCTGTCATACTCCTCGGACTGCTCCACGTTGCCATGGAGAGAGGAGAACGCCAACATCTTTCTTCGCACTTCTGAAACCCTGGTCCTCCCTCGTAAGGCCGTGTGGGAGGGCAGTCGTGACAGCGGTTTGCCGTCTCCTGGGTTTACCCCGTATAAACATGACGTAGTTGGTGTCAGGCGGCAGCTGATCACACACAGAGCAGCGGTGTCTGAGAGCCGGTTCACACGGCGAAGACGTGCAACGGGAGGGTGCTGGGTCCCGCAGCTTCCGGAGGAGCGTGGCTGTGACCGCAGCTCGCCAGCGTGCCACAGTGCTGAGGAAACGACACCACAGGACCACTAGTTAATCCGGATAATCTCCTTACTGGCATCCTACAGCCATCGTAAAATTCAAGTCTGAGTTTGTTGTGGACTGGGATTGGCCGTATTTTCATGCTGTCACTGGGGACCAGCCAATCACAAGTAGGCTGTCTCCAATTGGCCTATTGCCTGCCTGCAGAGAGTATACATATACAGTATGTGGATATACAGTGCACATATATGGGGAACCAAAATAATACCTTTTATAATTATGGGGACCTTTGTTATTGGGGTTTGACCCAAGGTGCTGCGTATGGTTAATGATTTCATGATATCAGAGGCCTTTAAAGTTACATTTCTGGGTCCCGTTCCATCAGATCATATTACATTAATTGTCGAACACTCACTTTTCTCCAGAGTCAGACAGATCCAGGAACAATTGGGGGCTAAAGGCGCTGCTCAAAGGCCGAATGGCGAGTTCAGTCTGCCGACCATGGGATTCGAACTTGTGATCATGAGCGCAGTGTCGTGGTGAGTGATGCACTGCTAATTTTATTTGACGAGCACAGACGGGGAGGAAGGGTTGTTGTTCATCGCTGGGGGTTCATCGCTGGGGCGTCGGGGCAGAAAGGACTCCAACCGGGCCCCATGTGGCATTTACTGTCAGATGTTTATCGGGGTGACGAGCCGCCCTACCGGCCACGATGGACCCAATTCCCCCAATTATTTTTAGCAGAAATCTGAGATGGACACATGTTCCTGCACTGGGACAGCTCCGGGTGACCCTGCTATCCGATTATATTTATCACTTTTAAATTTATTTATACATCAGACAGTTTTGTCCAAAGTGATGCATGAGTGAGGATCAGAGAGCTAAGTCAGCCAGTGTCCTTGGAGCGATTGGGGTTAAGGCCCCAGCAATGATGTCACCCTTGCCAGCCAGAGGGATTAACATCACCATTTACATTGTATGAAAGAAGTTCATTATCTGCATGCGAATCCACCATTACGCAGCATAATGATCATCATTGTGTCATTACATTCCCGCCCCGTCACGTTAATTACAGCTGCTCGGGTTATATTCTGGTAAATGGCATCTCGCATGCGTCTTCATCATTCACATTTAACAGATCGCTCATTCGGATATGAAGCATCACGGCCTCGCTGCAGCAGCCCGTCATGCTGCGAGAAACAGCCCCCTTTCCAGCAGGGGCATTACTTACACAGGGTGGGCACCCCCGGCAACCTTTTCCGACACGGGGGGTGGGGGGTTACCATGTGGTCTGTTTGCACTGGGAATTTAACACTCTGTGGGTGACACTCCCTGTGACTCCAGCGCACAAACTCAGCAGGATTGTAGTGACTGTGCGTAATGCAGACAGCGGAATTAGGACTGAGCTCATAACAACCACTTCAAGTTTCAGTGTTTTAAATAAAAGCTTAGTGCTGTTCACCCATTATTTATGAAACCAATATGTTTTATTGGCTTTTTTGCAAGCATATAAATTTGCAATTTCAACCCTCTATCTGATGCGATGAATGTCAGCTCTGCCACATCACAAACAACCACGTATGTTAGTGTCTGACTAAAAATCAGCAGATGCTGTTGCACACATTCGCTCTGCACACGCTCTGTACATGCTGTGTACACGCTGTGTACATGCTGTGTACACACTCTGACACCTCACCACTCTTCCGCCCCCACTACACCCACCCACGCCACACGGAGGAGGTGTTTGAGCGTGTCCTGCACCCTGTCTCCCCTCACTCTGTACTCGCTCAGTACCCTACAACCTGTCTCCCCCTACTCTGTACTCGCTCTGTACTCTACAACCTGTCTCCCACCACCCTGTACTCACTCAGTACCCTACACCTTGTCTCCCCCCACTCTGTACTCGCTCTGTACCCTATACCCTATCTCTCCCCACTCTGTACTCACTCTGTACTCTACAACCTGTCTCCCCCTACTCTGTACTCACTCAGTACCCTACACCTTGTCTCCCCCCACTCTGTACTTGCTTTGCACCCTACACCCTGTCCCCCCCTACTCTGTACTCGCTCAGTACCCCACACCTTGTCTCCCCCCACTCTGTACTCGCTTTGCACCCTACACCCTGTCCCCCCCTACTCTGTACTCGCTCAGTACCCCACACCCTGTCTCCACCCACTCGGACTCCTCTCATCCTCTCAGTGGCAGGCAGCCATTCGGTGCTGGATCTCCATTATGGGATGCTGGAGCATCATATAGACAGAATGGTAGTGTCTGAGCCATGGCATACGGTTGCCTGGCAACTGCCTCCCACTATCCCGTGAGTGAGTCTTCACATGGGTGCCGGCATTGCCTGTTAACTCTTTGGTTGTTGGGTACCACAGAAAGCTCTTCCTGATTCATAATGTGCTTCTCCTGGTGTCGACGATGCTCATCATGGTGGAGGACCTGAATTGTACCCGCCACCAATTCCTGGCAGTGCTGTAGCACGTAAGTCTTGATGAAGTGAAAACTCCCGCATCTCAGTGTCCTGTCCAGTCTCACTTCTACTCAGTGATCCTTATTATCTGTCACTTCTAAATATTCACCACACACCCGAGTGTGACTGCTACTGATTTCGGGTCTTCACCAGGGCGTGCTGCACACAGTGAGTGTCATAACCGGACTCAGGGGCCCTGACATTTATGCATCGGCTGGTACCTGAACCTCTGAATGCTGATGAACGGTACAAGGACGAGGCAGCGGGAGAGAGGGGTGGCCTCAGGCCACCTGTGGCCACACGCATGGGGGAGCCAGTCCTATGAAAATCCACCTCAAGCAGCCCTGGGCCAGAAGCTGCTGATTTAAGGCGCTCGTCAACAGTCATTCAATTTAAGTCATCAGCTTGAATAATTCATTCTCCCATAATGGCCATGTTGTCACTGAATTGACTAAATATGTCATTTTATGTCAGCCCATATTTCAAGATCAAGGCCGGTCCATCTTCTCCTCTTCTGCGGGGGTGTGATTTGTACAAAATCCTCTTGGAGCGCGATGAATAATTTCTCTCTGAAATGCTAATTCTGACATGCTTTCTTGTCTCCTGGAGCTGGAAGGATCCAAGACCCTTCAGAGGTGAGAGGCCAGGACTGAGCATTCATTCTGCGGGGTTGATAAGGTGTAGGTTTTGTTTTGCGGCTCTTGCTGTGATGGGAACCTTCTCTCCTTTATCCTTGTCATCAAACGTTGACTTTCAGCTGTAAGGGGACCAAAAGGTACTTGAGCAACTGTGCTCTTAAACTTTAGTACTCAGAGGCAGAGGCATTTTCAGAGGCATATTTAGCAGCCAGGGACTGCGATTTCCTTCTGGCCTGGCTGTCAGCTCTGTCCTTGGCTCATGCTTGATCGTCGTGCAGCACATATTAACTTAACTGGCAGTGATGGTTTACTGTCACACAAACTCGACAGGAAACAGACGCAACATCTGGGCAGATATAAAGCATTTAACGGTAAGATAACGATAACCGTCATAAAATGCCCAAACGCCACAGTGTGTGCGTATCCATCCTCAGTAAGCAGCCCTCCTGTAATCTTCAGCCTATCAGTGTGGTCCAAACAGGAAGTCATGGCCCTGGATCACAGTAGAGGCTGCCTGCCTATGAAGTGGCTCTAATCTGTAATTAAACTAAGCAGTCCCCCCCTCAGACATGCCTGGGTATGAGGGATGAATTGGGACGTCTCCTACCTCCATCTCCATGAGACGGGGAGGAGATAGTGATGCAGAGGGTGGGGTTGGGGACTGCGGTGTCTCGTTTTGTTATAGAAGCCTGTACCAGTCCTCCCTGCTGAAGGGCTTCGCTGGATGTTACTTGAAGCAAACAGGTACGAGCCCAAGCGATCGACCCGGGTCCGGCACTCTTGCTCTGACACCCTGACACCAGGCTGGCTTTACCCGGCAGCGGGTGGTGCTACGCACTGCATCTTCTCAAAGGCACTGAATCGCACCGGCTGTGAGCATCCCCCCCCCCCCACCAAAGCCAGGTCACATAATGCAGGATGTCTGCAGTGTGGCCTTGTAGGGTGACAGCAGGCGACAGTGGTTCCCCCAGGTTAGTGAACCTCCAGAACATTTCATGACTGGCAAGTGCATTCAGGCATGACACTGTGGGCAGAACATTATTTCATCTTCTTTCTTGGCTACTGTGAGCCATGCAATGTCTTATAAAAAAAATAATAAACCGAATCATGTGATTTACGGCACTGCATCGACTCTGGTGGATCACAAGGCGCCAAGGAAGTGCAGTGACATCATGATGACAGTGACAGATATACATGCGGTGACATCACGGTGACAGTGACAGATATAAACAAATCTTTCAATGCCCCCCCCCGGCACAAACAGTGAGGCGTGTTTACAGTCGAGCCCTGAAGTCTGTCTGAGCCCAGCTCTCACTGGCGACAGGTCAACCCAGCTGCTACAAAACCAGCATGTGAAAAGAAAAGGTAACAGTCCAGCTGTACTAAATAATAAATCACATGTCCCACACCCCACCGGCGACAAGCAGTTACCTGCAGGGGGGGGTATTCTCCCAGCTCATGAATATTAAGGCTTGTCCAGGGAAATCTCAGCACTTTGTGCATTAAAGTTCCCGGCCTGATGAAAGGTTGCTGTTCACTAAGGGTTCCGCCAATCAGACTGACCCGGCATTTTGCTTTGGTCTTAAATGGTCACGCCGGACGCTCTGTGTTGTGTAAATGAATGTTCTCGGGGTTCAGACATGCAGTCTGTGTTCTGAGGCGTCCTGCCCTGAAGCGACAATGCTGTGAACTCATCCATGATGGATCCCCGCAGCACGACCCGGAACCTTCCAGAGAGTTTTAAGATAAGGTGCAAGAATGCGGTCAGTAATCAAACCCTCACGTGTCATGGAGTGTCAACGAAGTCTTACACCGTTCTTATGCAACACGGAAGATGGATTGGATCAACATAAAAAGAATTAGCGACTGAGGGAGACTCAGTGGAATGATCTGGCAACCTGTGAGCCAGCAGACAGTAACTGCGTACGGTGCTTCAGGTGCCGCGGTATCTGCAGAGCGAGAGTTTCAGTCTGTAAGATGTGCTGCGGCGTGACAAAGCATCAGCGGCATGAACCATCCTGAGAGGCTGGGGCACGGTGGCCTGTGAATATATATCCCAGGCATTAATCCCCCTGAACAACTCCCACAAATCCCCCCCCCCCCCCCCCCCCCACAGTGCCACCTGGGAGCAAAACAAAGCAGTCTGTTCCTGGTTCTGCTCATCATGCACTTTCTACCTTCCAGTCACCTTCCGCGGAGGATTTTCACATCGGCCGAAATCAAACGCGTCGCCTTGCGTTGTCTCCTCTCTCAGCTTACAGCGAAGGGAGACGCCGACAACCCGAAGGAGAAAAGCCCCGCCCCCAAACGACGAAGTTCAACAACTTGTAAAAGTCAAAAGGAATGTCGTTTAGATTATTTTAAGGAAAAAGTATTTCACTATAACCGCTAGAGGTGAGAGGAAGTATGTGGAACACAACATGTATAAGTCAGGTGTCCCTGCTACCGTAGTGCATTGAATTTACAGTATAGAAGGTTAGTCTGGCTGTATACTTCAGGTGACGTCTGGACAAAACAAAACTGAGCATGTCAGCGAGAACAATCCATAACATAATTAAAATGACATCTGATTTATGTTATGCCCCATCCCTAGAGGGCACAGGATATATTCGATGCAGCAGACCCACAGTCAGAGCATAAATAAACGTACAGTATTGTGGGCAGAGCATGAGTCATTTTTATAAAGGAGACGACAGCTCTTTTAAAAATGGAAGCTCCTGTCTTTATAAGTAGCAACTATTGGTTTGACACCAGCAGAGACTCAAACAGGGAAGCCAACAATTTACTCGACACTTGGGGCAACATGCTAGCAAAACACATTTTACTGTAAACATACAGTTACGACCCTTACTATAATAATAATAATAATAATAATAATCTTTATTTAGATAGATCTTTTCATGCATGCAATGCAACTATTCACAGAAATATACAAATAAACATATGTAGCTACACTATTTAAAGTGCTGTGCAGTGCAAAGCCTGCTGGTAACTGCAAAATTACTCCCTTTGACCAACCCCGCAGTGTCACATTTATGTCAACCAATTGTGGACAGTGAATGGGGTCAGATCACTGCACAGGGGTACCGAAACGGTGATCACTTCAGTGATTACGTGTCAGATGACGACATACTTGCAAAACAAAGTCAGTTTTGTCAAAAGTATAACACCAGCTATAGTTCATGGTTTCCCATGGCAAAGGAAAATGTCAATTAAAGTCTAATTTCCAGTGTCTGTTTCTAAATATCAGCACTGAGTACGTTATGGATAAGTATCCAGAACAACGTCAGACTGAAGAAAGTCTATAGGGCCTTGAAGGCAGTTACTCGGCTGCTTGTTAAAGTTTCCCCTTCAGCAGGCCGTAAGTTGCTGCTGTTTAGGTGCAGTGACCGCGTTTGGGGCTGGCAGGAGCAACGCTGCATGTACAATTAGGCAGGGATCCAGCAGAACGTTCACTTATCACTCACGATAGCCTGTGATCTCACTGCGCGCAGCACTCCCGTGCGCTGCGACGTGTTCGTGCGTCAGCGGCAATTCGACGCATCGCTTGCACTCTTCCAGCTGTTATGTAAAGCAAGTACAGCAACTGATGCCTTATTCAGCGATAAATTATAACAAAAGCACAAATTTGCAACACAATGGATAGCGAAAAGGCTATTTTTTTCCCATGCAGATTTGGGTGTTCGAGTGCTGCCCTCCCCCAACACTCTGTGTATGTACAGTTTGCACATTCCACCCTTCATTCCTGTTAGCTTCCTGCTGCAGTCCAAAAATATGTGACTAGGTGAATCGATGACTGTGCACTGTGTTATTTTTGTGCGTGTGCCCTGTGCCCAGGGCGTTTCCCTGCTATGTGTCTTACGTTGCTTGGGACGGGTCTTTGCCACCCAGTCCTAAAGGTGTTTGAAGGATGAAAGGATAGAATTTTTCTCCGTACACAGTATATAATTAAAGCTTCCACGTAGGAAGTATGTATCTTTGCAGTATGTGTGTAGCCTCACAGCTGGTGAGATAAGTCCCGTTTTGGGAGCATTAGAAACCCAAGGTCTATGTGTTAGGGTAGATTAAGAAATAAAAATAATGAAAGACAATGATAAAAAGCCAGTGGATTTTGTCAGGCTGTGTATACTCAGCGTGACATTGGCCCTGCGTTCTGTTTGTGATTGCTAAGTTTATTACCAACTGGGTGCAATCTCACATTTTCACATCCAGTGATTTTTATGTGTGACTTTATGTGGCCTTTTACACAGACCCAGAGACACTGCCTGTAATATAGACAGGACCCTGTCATATTATAATGTGCATATTATACTAATTCGCCATATCCATCTTGGTTAAGTGGGTCCGAACAAAACAAACTTGACTGGATCATCCCAGTCTGTACTTGCTCGCCACACTGAAGCTATAGGGAGAGCTAGAATTAATAAGGACTGAACGAGTATTAATTGACGTGCACATGAAAGCCATCCTCCAGTGTTCCGATTCACACGCTGTGTTTCTCAGCTGAATTGCCGTAGGCGTTTTCGGCAGTGGAGGAGTTGTGGGCTTCGCCAACTAAAGTTCAGACTGTTTTTCGGAAAATATTACACTCTAAAAGGAAAGCATAACTAGAGCGCAGTATCTAAGTCTATGCTTTCAGGGATGATTTAAGGAAATTGAATTAACTCGGAAGATCCCAATGTAAAGCAGAGTACAAAGCAGGCGTGAGATGCCAGTCCATGACAGAGTATATGACACCCAATTACGGACTATTGGAAATTTAGGACACTAATTATAACCAGCTGCATGTCTCCGAACTGAGGAAAGAAATGCACAGTTCGTGGAAGAAACCTACACAGTACAGGGAGACAGAGGCGAAGCAACAGTATGGGCAGGACAGGCAAGGGCCTGGAGCCCAGAGCTGGGAGGGGGGGCCCCTGCGGGCAGGTGACCCATTACATAGTACATTGCAGCAAAAAACTGCTTTATTTGTGTATTGTTTTTTTTTCACAAAAATGAAAATGAAGGTCTTGCGTTTATGAAATTCTCTGTGTAGGTATTGCCCCTGCAGGGAGGACATGTAAACTCCATACAGTCCCCTGAGAGGTAACAATGCCACCTACAGAACCACCACGCTGTGCTAAATTAAGCTAACAGGAATTATTATTATTTATTCTGACAGAGTAATTTGTGACGGTGGTAGAATGCTCATCAAATTTCCAATTATCCTCAGATTGCTTCTTCTGGTGAGGGTCATGCCACAGATTGACACAAAAGTCACATGCTTAAGTCCCAGTGCTGCAACAACGACTGGGTTAGTGTCTCCCTCTATCTTCTGGAGGCTCTGTCCAGAAGTTATTGTCCGAAGTTATTGTCTGAAACCCATCATCATAACTCTGACCTGCAATTCTTTTCCAGAGAAACGGGAACACATGTTTCTGGGATCACAGATCAGAGAAGTTCTGCGGGGGGGGAGGCATGAATCAGTAGTACGCGGATAGACTACTGTCTATAGTCCTAGCGGCCACGTTTTTTATTTTTATTTTGGAGAGGACAGTATTATTTGATATCGTTGGGGTAATATGACCTCGCCACGGAAATAGTCCTGTTGTAATGTGACAGGCTACAATTTGCGCTGGTTTCTCTCTCTGCGACCCCCTAATCTGAAGCTGCTGAGTGGTACGTTCCCGAACTACTACAAGCACTCCTACAGTAGTAACGTCTCCATATCGCAGTCTGTCCACGGGAGACTCTGCGGAGAGCGCGAGGCTGCGCGGGGGATACAGTGCGCGTTACCACTTCCCGCGTTTGGTTGTGCGCGTGAGCGGTCGCGCGCGCCTGTGTATGTAAGTCTACAGCACCGGTTTCAGCTCCTGCTTCGTCTGCGCTCTTACCGGTCGGCCGTGCAGGATGTGCGGCGGCCCGTCCGCGCTGTGACCCGGAGTTGTACCACCGGCAAACACCGCTCTGGGATGTCTTCCCCAGGCTCCACCGACAGCGGCAAGAGGGACTCCTGTAGGTTCTCCGCTGCTCTCCATCACCTCGCCTCATCGGATACGGTCGCTCCTTGAGACCTGTGGCGCGCGCCGCTCCGTGCGTTTCCCTTCACGCTTTCGGTGTCGGCACGTTACGGCAGCCGGGTGCTTTGCGTTCGCGATCTGCTCAAAGTCGGGGACGGAGTACAAGATTGCGGGGCTCTGCAACTTTCAGCAGCCGTCAGGGAAGCAGTGAGCGGGGACGAGGGCTCCTTTTCATGCTCTTTTAAGGGGTGCGCGCCGGCGTTTCGGTGCAGGTTCCGCCTAATGGGCGCAGATGTATTTTAGCGACTTATGATGATTTGGGGTCTTTGCGCGACAGCAAATGTATATGAAAACCCGAAGCCGTGGCGTTCCTGCATAAATCATCTGTCATTTTTGTTCGTTTAAATCGACGGAGCAACCTGCCACTGTTTGGATTGTTAATTAGTTTAGTCCTGCCGTGATGAAAAAGAATAACACGCAGTTACATTTCAGGAGTGCCGTGTGCCTGGCTTACTTAGTAGATGATTTTAAAAAAATATTTACTGTTTCACTTATGCTCTTTTCAGTGTCTTATTATTGATAATGATTAACAGAGTAACTGTAGGTGAACAGAATTTCATGGTATGGCTTCTGTTATGGTGGGGTGGGGTGGTATGGGGGCTGGGATCGATTGCCTCTGTCAGAGTGGTGCCTGTATCATTGCTCTCCTTTTTCTGTCAGTGGTCTGCTTGGCTCTTGACTTGATTTCACCATCTGGGTTCTGTAGCTCACACTTGGAAGACTCCCATCTGTAGTGTTAACTGCAAGTTCCCTTGACCAACTCCAGGCTTTTAAACTTATTTAATAGATAATTTTTGGGCAACTGTCTGATCCTTGAATCCTACCGAATTTGTCTAACCTGCTGACCAGGAACGTGTATCATGAAGCTGGATTTCTTGCTTAGCCGGATAACTTTGTAGATTTAAGGTACTCCAGTTTAAATGGACTTTATCTTCATTCACTTATATTTAGCCAAGACTACCTTAGATCAAAAAAATTATCCAGCTAAGCAAGAAATCTGGCTTTGTGATACCGACCCCTGGTCTTTAATATCCAGATAGGGATGTTAAGTTTGTCTGAGGTCTGTGATTGGATCTTGTGTGAAGGACTATTTTTTTTTCCCATGATCCCCCGGGGCGTTCCTTGAAATTAGCCTCTCCGCATGGGCGCAGTACGGTCATGTCACCCTGCTTGTCAGGGTGAGGCTTTGAGAGCAGAGGAGATGGGTGTGATTGCAACATGGGTGTATTACGGTTCAGGTGGATGCTGTCATAGTGAGCTTTGAAGCACACACCTGGCCCTTCCCTTCATGGCTGTTCCTACGCTTCCCTTGTGGAGATGCTTTGCCTCAGAGATCTAGAATAAAGCTTTAATTGCATTAGAATTCTGTAGAGCAGAAGTAGCCATGCACTGCATTAGACTGTGCTGGAGATGTCCATCCTGAGCCCAATAAATGGCTTTGACTTCATGTGGTAATTTTTGTCTGGCGTCTTTAATATGAATATCAGACACTTAGGATTGCATTCCAATGTCTGTACTGAAAATGAGGGTAACCTCTGGTGCTCCAGCTCTGATTTCCCATCGCAGGGGGTGCATGGTGTATCACCTGTGGTGTTTCCCCTGGAGTGATGCTGCCTCCTTCTGGGACTAGTCGTGGGCCTTCTCCATGTGCACCTCTGCCAACAGAGTGATGGACTCCTGGCATTAAGGAAACATTAGCTGTAATATTCCTCCAGTACTGAACTGGCCGCGGCATTTTTATTGTTGTCAGCTGGCTGCCCTGCTGGGTCTTCATTAACAGGCGGCAAAAGGGTGTGGGGGGTGCTTAGGGGGGGGGGTGTATTAATTCAAGCTGCCTTTTCTCATCTGTTTGTAACCCACTTTACTGCTGGTGCCTGAAGCAAGGTCTTCATGTTAATTACTGCTATTTCTGTACCGCAGTGCTGTCCGCACCTCCTTGCCTGCGCACAGGATGGGCCCAGGTGCACCGTCTCCATCGTGTGCTGTGCGGGCCTGTGGGGGGGGGGGGGGGGGCAGTGAGAGACTTGTTCTCGGTGCATGCTAATTGGTGGGGGGAGGGGCTATGAGGATTGGGAGCCCCTCCTCTACATTTCAGCTGATGTCCTTCTGGTGAAATTCTGTTTAAGAAAAAAAGCTATTTGAGTGTCTATCCTTCCTCCCATGTTTACACCCCCCCGACAGTCACCCCCCCCCTCCCTCCTTCTGCAAACTCCCAGTGCAGCTGTCACTGGTGCAAGGAGGCTGAACTGTTACTTTGTACCCGAATAGTCTGATTGTGTTGGGAACTGCTCACCTTGGGGGGGGGGGGGTTTCCACACGGTGGAGGAGCTATGAGGGAAACAAGGTGAGGAGGATCTTGTTGGCCAAAGCTTCCCCACCCTTCAAGGAGGCCGCTGTCCTTTGCAGGGGGAGGGGGTTAGGATGCTGGCATGGCAACAGTGGGCACAAGCATTCCAGTTTGGGGGGGAGGGTGATTGTCCTACAGCTACAGGGCATGCTGGGTTGGAGTGGGGGGTGGGGATTCAAACCATTGTTCTGCAGGCTCTTATGATGACAAACAGGGTGCTCTGGTGTTTCCATGAAAGCAAACCAAAGTTCTGATCCATCATTATGTACTGTTTATTGAAGCGAATCAGGCTCAACCTGGCTGCTGGGGGGGGGGGGTGGCGTCCTAGCAACAGGCTGGGCCTGGCATGCCTGCAGCAGGTTTGGGGCTTCATTACATTCAGCGGGGGGGTCTGGGTGACAGCCCACGCATCCCATACAGCGCTAGGAACGGAGAGTTCCTCACGGTGCTGAAATTGAAGTAGCCACAGGATGAAGGTGTCATCGGCCTGCAAAGCCACATCTAGAAAAATCCTCCGTCCAAAATACCATGGCCTGTCGCCATGATCACCATGGTCCCGGGTTCATAGAGGCGTGCTGCAGATGACGTCATCCTGAGTCAAGACCAGTTTGACACCCCACACAAAAGTAACGATGAAGTTAGGCATGCTGCTTGCGGTCAGTTGTCGTCTACACTCGGCCCATGGCTGATGGAAGGACCATTACGTCTGGGTTTCTGGGGTCAGATTTATTTATTCATATGAACAATTTGCCTGCAATGACCCCTACTAGGGACACCTGAGAAGGGACAGAGGGAGATCAAGTACCTAATCGGTTGTGAAAGAGGAACTCAGAGGAGAAGGGGGGAAATGGGAGGTTTTAATTTAATGAGCTGCTTGATCGCTGACGTCTCCAGTGGAATTGTGTAATGTATGCTTACGGGTTACTATAAAATGTTAATGCTGCAGATCTGACCAAAGGTGGTGTGATGGAGTCTGCTGTGCATTCGGTTGTTAACTGGCGGTTCTGTCTGTAGTTCTGGTTCGGATAGATCCTCAGTTCACCGTTTCTGTAAGTGGATAGCCTCTGTGACCAAGGAACCACTCGAGATTCGGCTGCAGAGATTAGTGTGTAAGCATTTCGGGCGATTCAGCCCCCTCAAGATCGGCTCAAACCCTTAAGCAGAATATCTTATTTTTAAATGTTTTTGCTAGTCAAGTTTAATTAGGTCTCCCGGGTGTCACGCCACAGGTTTGACACATGACATGTGGTAGTTGGAATTTTATTCTATGTGTTAAAACAAAAAAGTAAAAAAAAAATTAAAAAGTTTCTTGACAGCTTGTTTCATATGCTGCAGCATTAAAATATAGTTTATATATTAAACCCTATTCCTCATGTGGTCTCCAGGGGGTGGATTTATTAAACCACTTTAAAAATGGTAGGTAAATTTAAAAAATGCTATGTGATGTACCAAAAGCGAGCACCTAGGGACAGGCATATGCGTTAAAACCACTGCTATCAGCAGAGGGCAGCGTTCCTTTCCTTATTTAGCGCCCCATTGGCGGGAAAGAGGATGCCAAACAAACCCTGCGGGCAGACCTTTGCACCTGTGCCATACTAATGGATTCTCCTTGCTGATTTTGTCACCTTCCTGCCGCCAGTTCTCGAGATAAATGGTGTGGTTTTCTGTGCATGTTACCAAACTCCCCTCCAGGAAATTAGCCGGTTCTCCTGGGAAGGCCCAGGATTTCTTTATTCCTTAATCAAAACCCTCATAACCAAAGTGCTTGTGTGCCTCTTGCGTTCACTGCACGCTAATCTCACTGCATGCACTTCACAAATCCTACTGGGGATTCGCTGCCTGCCGAGGCAGCCTACTGGCAAAGTGCCCCCAGCCCGCCCCCCTCCTCCCACTCAAAGGTGGATTTAACAGTTGTTTACCTGATTCCCATGCATCCGGTGACATGTTTGGCTACCTACATCTCATATGTCTGTACTGCACATCACAAGGCCATAGACATCGACTGCTGAGGCTCACTGACCTTGGCTTATGTGTGATTGTTATTAGGGTATTTTGTTAAAGTAGTTTCCATAGCAATGTTTGAAATCCTACATGTGTTCAATGAGGAATAAGGGAGGGGCTAGTGCGCTGATGACTGCTCAGAGTCATGAACTGAGACCTGTGTACTGTAGTGTCAGTACTGCGTGTTTTTGTCCTTAAAGCAGTGCATGTCAACCTATTCGGTGCCAGGCACCTGCCTAGAGTGCCATCTTCTGAGGGGGTGCCAACTTGGCAATGAGATGCCTGCTCATGGCTCCAAGTGGGCTTTAACCTCCACTGCCTTAAAGCCACATTTGGGTCCTGAGGTATCTGAAACAGCAGGGTCTGGACTGTCTACTGTTCAGTGGTAGGCTCTAAAAAACAACAAAGCCATAAACTACCGATTAGTAGCTGCGTTCCTTATGCATCCCCCGGGTTTGTTGGGTTGGAGTTCGGGCCTCCCTTGACTTGATTGAGAGCTTAATTTGCTCACCCTGGTCTCACATTATCGTCCTGCAGTTTGTCAGCCTTCAGTGCTGAGGAGTGAAAACGGTGCCCATTACTGTCCTTCTGAGACGGCCGTTCACAGCTGTGGTCCCTGGTCGGCGTAGTGGGATTTCTGTGGGGGGTCACCCTCTATCTCCTTTCCTTTTATCCCTCCATTAGCAGCGTTGGGTTGCCAGAGTGCCTGGCCATAAAGGGCGCCCCTTGCCACTGTTTCCGGCAAGCTCAGCGCTCCGTCTGGGGGCACGCTTTGCTCGCCACTGGGTTTCTTTATTCTTGAAGTTAAATTAGGAGCTCCAGCAGAGCTCCCTGTCGTACAAACACCTGCAGGGTAGTTAAAGGTTAGTTACATCTGAGGCAGGAACAAGGAGTGCCTGGGGGCACAATGGAGACATGTGGTTCGGACAGCCGTCTGGGTGTGGAGTGGCTTTGTCTGCTCCAGCTTAATCCGACGTGCAGAAATGTGCCCTGACTCTTGAACAGCATTAATTGAATTGCATCAGGCTTTGTAGCAGAGGCACCTGGACATAGTCTGCCTATTAAATTTCGATGTGTGCTTACTCTGCAACGGGCAGGATTGGCTGCTTGGGGTAGTAGTCAGGCCAGCGTGTATCGAGATGTCACACATAGATCACAGTCAGCATGTGCTGGCATCCTGCTTGAAACGGTGACTCATCCCTCGCCCGACTTGAACGATAAACAAGAAAACGGACATTGAAGTATATTCAATGTATTCGGCACTTTTATACCAACACTCCCAGATACTGACTTTTGTTGATTCAGTTCAGTTATTACCAAAGCTATGGTTTTAAGCCGGTTTCTTTTATTAGCGTGACATGGCCATGTTGGCTAATTGGGCTTGGGATAGCTTTTGCAGACCCCCCCCCCCCCCCCTTGCGCCCCTACACTCTCAGATGGGGTGTCTGCTGTGGGGGATAAAAGACAAATCCGGCTAAAAGCCGCATCCTGCATCACAGGCGAACGCGGCCTCCCAGTGCTCCGCACCTGCTGACTCACTCTTGTCTCTCTTTTTTTTTTTTTTTTTTTGTGTGGCTGCCAGCACCAAGCGGCTCCGGTCATGAAGCAAGGGAGGGGGGTGTGAATTTATTCTCAGAAATTTCACAGCACAAATGGCAGCGGCCGCCCCCATTTGCAGACATGGCCACCCCGTGTGACAAAAGGGAAAGCGTGACGATGTTATTGGGCCGTTTTGTAACTTGTATCTGTTTCGTGACCCAGTGATTTCCTTACGATGAAGATGTAAATCCTTCTTAATTGAGGTGTGGGTGGAACATCCTTCAGGCTGGATACTAGGTTCCATTCTGGTTTCATTCTCAGAGTTTGTGTGATGGACATGTGCCATGCGCCATGTTATGTGCAACAGTAGAGGGCACTGGTGAGTTCAAGGTTGGGCCTCCATGGTAACCACAGCACCTCCCTGCTGATATTTTGTTGATGCTGGAGAGCAGTTACTGATTCAGCTACTTGGGATTCTGGTAGAGAATGTGGATGCATTCACCGCGAGCCTCTCTGCACCCTAATGGCCCTCTGAGTTTCGCACCCCTTCTGATGGGATGGAGGGAGCATTATGCTTCAGTAACAGGCCCCCTAAACACCAGCAGCAGTGGTGTTGGTGGTGGGGGGGGGGGGGTTCATTTATGCAGAGATGTTATGAAAACCCATTCTGCCTCAAGCATTTCCTTTTCTCTGAATTACTTTTTTTTTTTCAAGGCAATTGGCATCCTGGGGTGTGTCTTCGTGCTCATAGACACGAGGGAAAGGTGTGCACTTTGCAGGTCCTCCCACTTACCTTGGACATGAAATGGCACATAGATCACATATACATTTCTGTACAAGGTGGACCTGGCATTCATCATGCAGTTATGAAAGAAACCGCATGTTTTTCATCCCTGCATTTCTGTAGCGCGAAGTTTTGTCAGTGTGTCGTGTCCCCCTTGGTGCCGAAGCCCTTGACTATAAACACCTCTGAGGTTTGAGGTTATGAATTCATGAAGAAAAAAACCCATATCGCCATAATGAACAAAAAAACCCCCACAAAATTTGGAATGTTCAGCTCTAAAATGCAACATGTTTTTGATATCTTAATATTTTGTTGCTAAAAACTAATAGTACCCCATATAATTTATAGGGTAGACAGTAGTGTTGTACCTTTGTACCTTTTGATGTTGATGTGGAGTCTGGCCTTATAACTGCAGTGGAATGATCCACATCAGCATTATTGCATTTCCTAATAGATCAGGGTGCGCCAATGAATAATCCATCCATTCATCCACCTTTGAACTGCTTATCCTGGCCAGCGCCTTGGTTCTAAATGAATAATTTAGCTGAGAAATAAAAGATATGAGAGTGTTTTTTCCCCGGTTGGGACTGGAAGTTTGCTTGAGAGTATCTGTGATCGTAGTTAGCTCAAGGCTCAGTGCTTACTGGGGTAAAGTGATCATAGCAAACAGCTTTACAATGAAATTCCAAATAAAGGGAAGGTACTTTTTTTTTTTTGTAGGTAGCTTGTTTGAAAGACTACCTAGATTTTTCTCTATATAATCAGTAACTGCAGCAGATCCATAACCATGAAAATCACTACTGATTCACTGTTCATCCTGCAGCCACCAGTCTGTGCTCTTTGGTACTGAGTGTGTGCCTCAGCTTTGGTTCACCCACCCTCATCTCCCTACTGAAGACACAGATGAGTGAGATGCCAGCCCCGAGTTGGTCCACCCTGATGCATTCACTGTCTGATGACTTTGATTATCCTCGGTCTGAAATGTGTGACTG
Organism: Brienomyrus brachyistius; assembly: GCF_023856365.1. Classification (NCBI taxonomy): domain Eukaryota; kingdom Metazoa; phylum Chordata; class Actinopteri; order Osteoglossiformes; family Mormyridae; genus Brienomyrus; species Brienomyrus brachyistius. The sequence goes on along the minus strand of NC_064555.1, from coordinate 8,288,585 downwards.
CCTGAGCTAATTAGCTCAGTACAGTACTAGCTTTTCATTTCATTATAATGGCTTGGAACAATCTCTTTGTCAGGGATGTTAGGCATGAAGGAGCTGGCTGGGGGAATAAGAAAGCCAGATTAATGACTAGCATGGACCTTTAAACATCAGAGAATACAAGATGATATCTATTCAGCCATGGATTCATAATCAGTGTTCAGCAGGAATAATACAGTTGGACCCATGTGATGGAGGGGAAGTGAACTTAGGCTTCTTTCACCTCTGATCAGTTCCTCCTCCCAGGTGAAGTCTCTTTGGAACTGAGATAACGATCACACTTATGAGGTTGTGTGTTGCTACTATCCATCCATTTTTTGCAACCACTTGTCCTATTCAGGTTTGCAGGGGTCTGGAGCCTATCCCGGAGGCTACAGGTGCAAGCAACCGAGAATGGGGTGCCTTCCTGTCACGGGGCACACTCGCACACCTACAGGCAGTTTGGTAACGCCAATCAACCTCAGCTTGTTTTTGGAGTGTGCAAGAGAACGTACAAACTCCACACACACACACACACACACACACACACACACACACACACACACACACACACACACACACACACACACACACACACACACACACACACACACACACACACACACACACACACAGAGCCATGGTGGAGATTTGAACCCTGGTCCCAGAAGCGTGAGGTAACAGTGCTAACCACTGTGCCGCCCCATATACTGCTACTAATCGCTCTAATAAGATGTCCTCGCAAATTACCCAAATGCGAGTGAGGAAGCCTTTGAATGATCCCTTAGAGTACAGAGCTCTCCATTACTGTGATTGTAAGATGCTTGTTAAACCAAGCTGCAGATCTGAGCACATGAGGCCTACCCCGGAGGAAACTCTGGGCTAAAATCACAACCAAATTAGGGAAAGTGATGCTGCTGAAGTGACTAATCAGACACAGGAGGATGTGCCGTGATGAGGTGATAGAGATGGTGGGGGCTGTGCGTGCCGGAAGAGGGGGATACAGTGTACTGCGCTTCAGTCCTTGGGGTCTCCATTGTCCTGAAGTCTGAGCTGCTCATTCTTCAACTCGAGACCTGATTGGGGCTACCCGGCTATTTGCTAACTGCCAGAGAGAAGAGCCTCCAGCTGTGACCTGCCAAGTGGTTCTGCTGGGGTTCTGGAAGAAAGGCCAATCTGTCTGATGTAGAAATGTCATCAAAGAAGGGAAGATTTAAAAATAAAAATGGTGAAGTGTGTCATGTTGCACGTGGAGGGTGGCCAGCATACTTCTTCCACTCTGACATTTCACGAGATTCAAATGGGGAAGGAAACTAGAACACGATGGTGGTGAGGACTCCTCAAGTGTCAAAAACAAGCAGTGCTGTTCCTGCATTACTCTTGGTTCCTTCAGTTATTTGCCCTGTGACTTAATTGCAAATATTCAGTTGCTCAACTTGTTTCTTGACCATAAATAAGAAGTCTCTCTCCCTCTCAATCCTATAAGGCTGACTATAGTTTATCCGTGCTTTAGCACACTGTAAATAGTACCTTCCTTTGTGGTTCACTGTAAAGGATTTACAAGGTTGCTGCATGATTATGGATTCGTTTAAAATTCTGCATTCAATAAGTCTGCTGATGTATGGATAGTTAAATAGGCAATAGAAAAAGTGTCCAGGTTGGGAAATCATGAGCAACGTATGCAACAGCCTCTGAAGCTAAAGGGAGACCAAAGAGATGACCAGATATTCCTCATGTTCCTGGATCTAAGGCGTAATGCATCAGGCATTACCCAATGAGTGCCTGTTGGATCTTTCATGCATCTAGTCTTGTTCTGGTGATACCTTCAGGGAGGTCAGTGAGAAGAGCTGCCGCGGAATAATACCTGTATATCACAAATAACGGATACCGCAATGGTCTGTGAAGCAGTCTGGAAGCATTTGGATTTAGCATTTTAAGAGCAGCACATTGCTCAGCATCAGAGAGGCATAAACATTTTTGGTGCACCTGGAGGGGTTAAGACCTCGTTTTCATTCTAACGACATCAATGGTCAGTCAGCCGTATAGTTCACCCATCTGATTGTGATCTGACCCTGTTTTCCTATCAGGGCATGACTGGTCTGTGATTCAGCCTGCCTGCAGTTTCACACTCCCACGTTGCTTGCAGGCGTGTGCACAAAGGATTCTGGGAAGGTCAGCACACTCTCCGGTATAAAACGAGGCAGGGGAAAAGCTCGTACTTCGTGATGTTGAAGGTGAGGTTCACTGTCCGACATCAGGCAACACCGGGACATGGCATCCTCTGCTGGGGACAGTGGGGTTTGGTGCCATGCTGCACTGTGATGTCATACTTGTACAGGCTCACCGCCTACTCAGAGGACTTTGATTTGATTGGATGTTAGCTGGCATGCTGATGACAGGTGGGAGATGGGAGGGTGAGTTAGCCGCGTTTTGCACAGCCCAGCCTCCGCCTCCACCTCCTCTCCGCTCTGCTCGGTACAGATGAAGCTGCTCAGCACATCTGCCCAAACTGATCTCCTGGAATTAGACATCAGCATGAGAATAGAAACCCGGAGTTTTCTTTGGCGAGGAAAATCGGGTGCCTCCTGATGTCTTCAAGAGATTGTTGCATGCTGTGTGCATCGTGACTCATTATAGTGTGCGCTGTGCGGCTTATTATAATGGGGGGGCCTGCTTTTGGCATTAACCCAATAGGGTAAAGCATGGTTTCCCTCACTACTAACTAACACTGTAGTGTTGGATTTAAACATACTTCTGTCCGCCCATCCATTCTGTAATCACGAGGCCATCTCCGTGACGACTCAAGCGATCCTTGTTAAATATCCCTGCCAAATGACTTCCGGTTTAGTCAGTGCAATGACCTTTGGAGGACTCGGCATCCCAGGTTTACCCTTAGCCCATCAGCATTGGACCTACCTCTTCATAACATTTTGTGCATTTGGTTTGACTCGCTGCTGTAAGGGCCCATACAGTTATCAGTGTCCCTTAACGGGTGACGTCATTCCTGCTGCGACACTATGGACCCCCACAAGTTCCCCCTTAATGCTTCACTGCAGATTACTGACTGTGTCATTTTGATCTCTGGACTGTGAAACATGGAGACGCAGCCTTAGAAGACCTCGGAAATCGGTTTCTCAAGAATGACTACTATAGCGTCTAACTGCTATGTCCAACTGCTGTCGTATAGATTTCAAGGCCAGAAGGGAGGCCTTTAGCAAGCTCGACGGTGAAATAGCTGCTGTTAAATGTGAACAGGGGCTCCGAGTCACTTGTGGGTTTTACAGCAAAAGTGCTATGTCTTTGTCTTCATGAGGCAGCTTTACTAGTCTTTTGCCTTCCGGTCCTAAAGTACGGTAGGCTGGGCTCACAGTCACCTGTGCTTTTTGCTTGCCACACTTAGTCTTATCTATAATGTGTGTGTGGGGGAGTAGATTCCACGGGCTGCCTGCCCCACTTCTTTCTGTTGAGGCTGAGATGATGCAATTGACAGGTCTACTATACTCTTGGCACATGGACAGACAGGAGCTGACAGACCATGCCGGGCTCTGGCTCGTAACCTCGCCTCTGTTTTTCACAATCTGTCTTCCAACACGTCAGCTGAGTGACAAGATGGGCCACTCCCCCCCGGCCCATTTTACTTGTAGTCTGCCCAGGGCAGTGAAACGTGAGGGCGGAGCCCATTTATATGGATGGATGTGGTGGGCGACATGCTACTGTGCTTTCCAGGTGTCATCAGACAGGTCATCGCCCAGCAGACACTGGCAGGCAGATGTGAGTGGGCTGTCGTCCATTTGCATCACAGAGAAATGAGGATTATCCACATAATGAGGCAGGCAGGCGAGATAAGGAATATTGAGGGTGGATATCATGGAGAGCAGGAGCAGTGATTCTACAGGAGGAACCTGGAGTACGCAGTGGAAACCTGTGTGATATGTCGAGGACATACAAAGTCCACAATGAGGGTGGAGGTGGAATTCAAACGCCCATATTTGGAGGTGTGACACAACAGTGCTACACAAGACACTTCACCACTCCCAGAGAGGAGATGATGTAGGAGGCAAATGTGGAATCGATCTTGTCTATAGAAGATGCATCTGATGAAAACCTTGGATTCTGAAGGGTGAAGCTGTCCCCTAGACCTTAGTAGATGAGAATAATAAACACTGCCACTCAAGGAACAGGATGTTCTTGGTCTCCAACTTAGCCCTCTTTAGGACATCACCTCACCGCTTCCTGTCCCTCTCTCATAGCACCACCGTCGATCTACTGATGTGTGACAGAATCCGGTCAAAGTCTGCTGAATCACTTTTAGATATTGTTTGCATTTTTCTTGTCTTGCTTTGCTGCTGAAGAGCATGGTGTTATTTGTAGGAGGCCAGAAAGTAGTTTCCTTATAAAGCCTCTTTCGTGTATGCCTTCTACGGTTCCTGCAAGGCCATTACTTCGTAACGATACCCCAGTCTCTTCAGATTAAAGTGGAAATTACTTGGTTTTGTAAAAGGGTGTGCAGGAGTCTCTAGTCATTAGGCAAACTGAGAAGGTTCTAGCCATGGCCTTGCTGTTACATTATTAATGGCAGGATGAACACTGCCGGGCAGTGGTATCAGGTTGAAGCTGTACCCAGCTCAGCCCAGCATGGAGCTGGACTGTCTCTTAAGACTGACAGGAAGCACCCTGCTCACCCACCCAAGAGGGACTCGGTACGTCATGTGACTTGGGCCCCCTGGGGCTCATCTGGAAACCAACAGCATGCAGTGCCTCCGGGAGCCGGCTGAGGAAAGCGCTGTCATGCAGGCCCTTTGTCAATGCCGCAAGCTGAGATGCCTGGACAGTGGGATCAGGTCTTCGGCCAATCATGCAAGTTCCTGTTTTTTTGCTACCGTCTCGACCAAGGTGCAGGCAATTCCACGGGATGGGCGTACAGTTAACGAGCAGCTTAGGCACTTTACAGGGACATTGATAAGTGACAGATGGGCAATCGTCTTGGCAGGATGAAAGCAAAAGCATAATTAAAACCTCCAGTAAGTAACTTAATAAAACAAAAGATTTTATGACAGCTCCAATTATACAAACTCAAAATGAGCATAATACCTCGTCGAGCGCGTAACCCTCCACCGCGCTAAGGCATCTGCCGGCAATTAGCTGGCTTCTGCTGTCAGGCTAACAGCCGCTCAGTCAATCACTTTGGGAGGCGCTGATTAGGAGGCTCGCTAATTGCTGGCAGCTGAGCAAAGCCAGCGGCAGCTAGCGCCCATCGAACGGGTGTGAGGGTTGGCTGTGAAGGCCTGTGCAGGGAGCGTCTGGGATTTGATGGAGGGAGGAATAAGATGGACAGAAAAATTCGAATTATTCTTGGAGCTGTGCTGAACTGAAAGGTTTTAAATTATGAAACCAGGCTAATTAATTTCCTTTAGAAACATCCATCTGAGTGCTAATCTCCCACGGCTCTTGGAGACAGTGCTGCCTCGAACTCACTTCAATGTGCCTTGTAACCCTCCGGACCAATCCCTAGTAAGCAGTGAAAACACTTGCCATTTACTGCATTAGCCAGACGTCATTCACGCATTGCTCCGGTGAGGTGGGGACTGTTGTTATCTTGGAGAGAGAGGTGCCAATCAAATCGGGGATCAGGAGCATCAATCCGGGGCCATCTGGCACCATGAACAGTACCCTTTCGGAAGGCTGAGACCTGTAACAAATGCTCAAGTGATGCCAAACAAAAAGGAAGGGGAATTTGAAAGCACCTCCCCAGGTCCCAGACCTAATCCAGCAGCCTGTACCCGCCGCTGCTGGCTTTCCCTGCGCTCTAATTTGGGAGGAGGATAATAGCGGGGAGTGAGGAGGGTCTCGGGGGGCGTTTTCCTGCTCAACTATCTCACGCACCCATTGATGGGGAGCTCTTTGCTTTACCGGCACACGGTGCTTTAGGCTGGCGTTCGTTTATGGAGGAACAGGGAGAAGCCTGCAATCACGTTATCGCTGTCCTATTATGCGGCCATTACGAACGCGAGTGATCGTCTCAGGGCCAAAGAGCACATCTCGCCGGGCTCAGCAGACGCTAAAAGAAAGAATTCGGCCTCCATGGTGGTTTAAGACCCATCCACGTGGTTGTCCCCTGCCATAAATCTGTAGAGGTACCCGTAGCTATGGTCTGCCAGACCTTGGCAAGCCTCTCGGATCATGTCCACAGTCTCCACATGCAGCGGTTGCTAGTTGCTTCATTTCCAACACTCATTATCTGCCCTGGTACGGTCGCTGGTTTTTGTGTATTTTCATATGGTCATTATGTCTGGGATTACTCTGACTTCCGGAAGCCTCCAGTTCCCTCTTTCCTGCATCGTTGGCGTGCCATTCTGAACATGAGCTCTGCGACATTGTTCTCCGCTGCTGTGAATCAATCGTACATTATTTAGGATAGTACCAGCCTTCCTGCAATGCAATATGCAATATGTGCAAAATCGGCTTTTTGACACTCAGCAGGTCCAAAGTAAAACCGAGGTCACATGAACTGGAAGATTCCAGAGGTTGTGTGTGCCCAATAGCTGACATATAATTCACCCTCCGCAGCGGAGCCTGACCCCGAGCAGGAACAGAAGAGGCTGGAAGCAGAGCGCCCCCCCACAGGTCAAGCTGAAGGAGAGGCAGAAATTTTTCGAGGAGGCCTTCCAGCAGGACATGGAGCAGTACCTCTCTGCGGGATACCTACAGATTGCTGACAGGAGAGGTGAGCGGTCGTGTTGCATTTTTCTTGTATCATGTGGCTTTCGAAATGACATGTCTCGACTAATTGTGGAATGAGTGTGGTTTCAGACTTTCCCTTGATAAATATATTTATCAATCTTCAGAACTGCCAAAAGGACCCGAGTGGTGGTTAGGACTCTGAGACCATGGTTGAAAGGTCACTGGTTCCAGTCCCATGGAAGGCAGAGTTATTTTACCATTGTGCACTTGAGGAAGGCCCTTATCCCCAAGTGCTAACCGTGTCCTTAGATCCTCAGTCATATGTCACTTAAGACAAAAGCATTTGCTAAATAGATGTGAAATAATATTGACACAGAATGAGTCCTCGCCTATATGTCAGCGGCTTTTTTTTGAGATCTTAGTTCTGTTTGTTTCTTCTGCCACCATTTAAAGGGAGAATCTGAGTGTAGAATCCAGCAGGAGCTGAGAAATGGTCCGTTTTCAGTTTCACAGCAGAAAAATTCAATGCCCCCCCCCACCACACCCCACCCCACCAGAGATGTTTCCTTCTCAGCCATGTTACTGTACAAGAGAAAAGTCTGTGAGCAACACCATAAGGTCAGGGAGGCGAACAACTCAGCAGGTCACCTCATATGTAACTGGCCGATAGGGAAGCTTTTCTGCGGCCATTTTGGGGAGATCACAGCCACGTGCAGTGTGAGGTTGCAGTGACGCCGAAGCATTACAGTGGTAACAGTGCCGTCTCTCTCTTCTTCCTGCCCGCCCCGTGGCCATCTCCTGCTGCCTGAGGTACGCAGCCCTGTCAGCACAGCAGCAGTGACACATGGCCGCAATTACACACATGCCTGTCTTCTGCACAGTGCATGCAGTGTCTGTGAAGCATGCACTGGCTGGGGGGGGGGGGGGGGGGGGGGGGGGTTTAACACCAGTGCGAGTGAGCATGCGACTGGGGGTATCGCTGTGAAGTGCACTCTGTAGGCTCGGCTGACGGTCTGAAACGAGAGGGGGTGTGCCAGGGACTGGTCGCCATAGCAACGGGGGGGGGGGGGGGGGCACAGTTCTATGTGTGCCAGCCCATCCATCTGCATGGCAAAGGAGATTTGTGAACATCTCCGGCATGTGATACAAGACATGTCGCATTTTGGCACCAGTGGCGACAGACAGGACATGACCCCCCCCTCCTTGACAGACAGCCCCCCCGCCATTCCACACAGCTTCTGCCTCCCCAGTAACCCGTGTTGTTCTTGTCGCTTCGTCCGTGGAACCTCTGACCCTGGGCTTGTGGCATCTTGCCGCGCTGGGCGCCTTCGCTTGTGTGATCAGGCCTCTCTTGGCCCAGGGTTAAAGGTTCCTGCAAGTGTTTGTCACTAGACTCCACCACTGGCATGTGAGCTGATCCATTCGACACACCCTTGACTGAAGGATGCCTCTCTCATCCACACTCAGTGGCTCACTGATGGCAAAGCCCTTGGAATACTGGATTTTCCCCTCACTGTGACCCATTTCTGTATGACGTTCAGAACCTCTAGGGAGCATGTCTTCGATGGAGGTGAACGTGGACATGCTGGAGCAGATGGACCTGATGGATATGTCTGACCAGGAGGCCTTGGACGTCTTCCTGAACTCTGGAGGAGAGGACAACAGCGTGGCTTCACCCATGCTGGGTAAGGTGCAATGAAAGCAAGGGGCCTACAGTTCAGATGGTTAGCTTAGCAGTAATGGAGGGTGACTCAGATCAGTCATAAAGGTGCAAGAACGATCATTCCAGCTGCACTGGCCAGAATGCAGGTCACATGACCAACCCATATCGCTGTGCGATCACCGCAAACCACGCCCATGGACTCACATGGACATGTCGACCTAAAGCCAAGTCTCCTTTCACTTTGGTCCTTTTCAAAGGGCTGCAAACACACATAGGAACAGCCCAGCTGAATTCACTCTCCGTCCTGGCTTTGTCCTCCATTAATTATCCACTCCACCACAAGGACTTAAGGTCGATTGTCTGAAGTCTGGGTCTTGGCTCAGCTGCCCCTCCCCCCCCAGGGCACTCTATCCATCTGTGATGTGTCAAGTCCTGCTAGAGAGACTCCTCATGTACAGCTCACACCTTTAAAATATTGAAATGGGAGCAGCATGTGGCTTAGTGGGTTAGGATGCTGTGCCTGCGACCGGCAGGTTGCCAGTTCTAATCCCAGCACTGGCGATGTCACCATTGGGCCCTGGAGCCAGGCCCTTAACCTCAATTACTCCAAAGTTTGTCTGACCCTGATTTGGCTTAATGCACGTAAACTTGCTAAACCTGCTACACAAACCATAAGAAATTTAATGACCCACTGCTCACCAGATTAGACGTAGGCTAGTGGCAGTAGCCATTTAACATACGGAGAGTCTATATTTCACACCAGTGCCGTGTTCCTCTAGGCGGCACTGCAGAGATCAACACGGCCGCACACTACATAAACGCGTCACCGTTGCCTTTATTAGCTTCATTAGCCCTTATCTGTTGGCCGCCATAACTGAGCCAGTGACCGCCCCGCCCCCCCCCCCCCCCCCCAGGTCCGGATCTGGAATCCTTCCCGGCGGAGATCACACTGCAGGTTCCCACACAGGACGAGCTGCGACAACAAGCTGTCCTCCACCTGCACAGGCACGGCAGGCCAGGAGGGCGGGGCGCGAGCGAGGGTGGCACACAAGCCACATAGAGGCCAATGGAAGACGGGACTGCTCTTGCAGCCTGCGTGAGAGTGACGCTCACCACACCAACGGGAAATCACTTTTCAGATCGATTGTTTTCTCGAATTTTTCTTTTGTATAAAGCGAACTGTCTTGTATCCAACGCTCATCATTCCTGTGCAGTAAAAACTCCCCACCCAGCTTCTACATCATGTACTACAATAAAATGCCTTCTTCTAAGTCCTCCTTTGGTTTGTAATCCACTTATGTACTTATCTAGTCTTGGCTAACCACGCCAAGAGACGAGTTCTGCTGAAGACCATTTAAATATAGACTCTTGTCTGATAGGGCAGCAACGGGAAGCAGAAGATTGCTTTATAATAGTATGGCTGTACAGGCAGAGATAAGTAGGACCCTGTTTTGGTGTCCAAGATATATGCCTTTTTAAATTAATCCTGAGTCAGTAAAATGGGAGTAAGCGGTGGAGAGGTCTCTAAAGCAAGCTGACGGCCCGATGGTGGTGCTGACGTGTGCCTTTTTTTTTTTGATAGGAGACCGGTGCTAGGAGGAGGTGCATGCGGGAGAGCAAAGGAAAAGGAAAAGCAGTCTAGGAATAACTGACAGTGAATCGTCCTTTAGTTTATTAAACCTTAAAAGTACAAACTCGAAGGGAGGAAAAAAAAATTTAAACTGGCAATAAGCAACATGAACATTTGTCTCCCTGTGGGGAGGAGGAGGAGGCGGGGCTAATAAATTAACGACGGCGGACTGTAGGCAAGTTTTACCGTAGAAAGGACAACAAAACTAATTCGGAATAAAATACATCGTAAGGCCGTTAAAAACTTGAACAACCACACTGTCTGAAAACACAACTCTTGTTTTCATTAAATATCCTAAAACAGCTCAGTCTTCGTGAAGGACAGCGACCGACCACAGGGGTGTAAGACCTTCACAGTCACCACTGGCAAGCTCAGTGCAACATGAGTAGCTACTACATCGTTGTAATTTTCAGTAATGAAAATGTAAAAACCTTTTTTGTGAATATTTTCCCTTTCTTTAAAAAAGTAAAGCTAGAAATACTAAAGGGCGCCACTGCTCATGTCATTTTCTTTTCTTCTCCTCGTGACGTAAGCAGCACTTATTTATGGTACAAGAGCGACCCTGTTAGATGAAGAATCTGAAATGTAAGGCTATTTCTTCATCAACACCCCCCACACCCCAAGAAGGCTCAAGTATTTAAAGAAATTTACAGGAGTATGTACAAAAAAAAGAGGGTCTGCTGTTTGTCCATTCATCTCTCGGCATTTATAATACAATCTGGAAAACCCGAAAATGAGAGACGGAAAAAAAAAACTGGGATTCTCGTATTTCACATTTCAGACCTAGTGGCTCTACCTGTGAAGCACATCAGATCAAAATAAAAATCAAACATTAAAAATGATAATAATAATATTAATGCTTACCGGAACGGATGAAACTGTAGGACTAAATGTATGGAATGTTAATAAGATTGCACATCTAAAGAGGAAGGACCCACAACTTCCTGCTGAACAGGACTAAGCACGCAGCACTTCCTGTTTGATGTCTGATATACAGTAATACCCAACAGCACAAAAAATAAACCGAAAAAAACCAACAGAAAGTGTCCTAATAAAATCAGGCACAGTTTCCACACGCTTGTGGCAGGGCGGCATTTTGCACGTGTCCAGTTGGTCACTCCAGTCTTGCCGGAACCTTCCTGAAGCGCGGAGCCCCATGTAAGGCTCCTCTCCCATGACCACCTCCCCAGGGAGGGGGGATAAATGACAGAAGCACCCAGAAAATAACGTTGGCACCCCCCACCAAGGAAAGACTGAACCGGAGCAAGACTGCGCTGGTGTGTGATGTCACCGACCGTGTCACTTAAAGGGAGCGGCTTTTTGTCTGCTGACCGGGGGGGGGGGTGGGGGTGGGGGGGGGGGGGGGGGGGTCAGGTGCAGCCACATAAATGTCAATGTAATGCTAGGCCCTCATAAGAAGACCTCATAAAAACAAGGATGACATCAAACTCTAGTGCAAAAACTTCCTCTTGGCAGGAAGAAAGTGGTGACAAGTGGGGGGGGGGGGGGGGGTTACAGCAAATAAAAAAAGCACCCTGGGACTTCTTGGCATCTTCACTAGGAACCCGTAGCACTTTTGGCCAGGTGGGAGGACGGGAGGCGGGAGCGGGAAACCTCCACCGTCGCTCGCTTCCGCGGGCCGCGCTTGGCAGCCGTCTTGACCGGCACGACCCCGTTACAGTTCTGACGGCCCTTCATCGCCTTACCGCACACGAGGTCCACCAGGCTGTCAATCTGCTCCTGTCCCAACCGGGAGGAGAGAAAGTGGACATGAGAGAGACTCGGAGACCGTAACGCTGCCGGCACCTAGACCGCGGCGGCGTCGCGATGCCGTACCTTGTCGTAGCGATACATCATCTTCAGGCCCCGGCAGGACTTGTGTTTCTCCACATAGTGTGACGCGCACTCCAAGCAGAAGACCACATTCTCGTTTTCCTGGACGACCTGCCAACACATGCGAATTATCAACAGGGCGAAAATCGACGGGGGGGGGGGATTTGCGGTGCCTTTGCTACATAATCAGCTCATTGTGGTCACTAAGCAACCGGATGCGAGTCGCTGAGATCGGCGGCGGCTGTGGTGCGGTGATAAGCCCGCCTGTGAGGAGCCTTCTATCCCAGTTAAGTGTCGCGACACCCTACCCCGCCGGGGGGGAGGCCAGCCATCCCGTTTAGAGGGTGCCAAGATCAGCAGAAACTGCCCCTTCAGGCTCAGCCACTCCCCCAACAAGCTGCTCTTCAATTTTGCAATTGGCAGTTAAGAAAACAGTGTTTCACCCAGAAGACCCAGGAGGGGATCTTGGTTTGGCCCATCAGCCTAAGCAATACGTTGAGGTGTATAGACTGGTAAAAAGATGAAAATTAAAAAAAAATAATAATAGTGCCATGTTATGGCAGTATAGGAGTTGGAATGTGATGGGCTTGGTGGTGCTCCATCTGAAGAGGACGGCTGGGATTTTGGGGGGGGGGGGGGGGGATCAGGCAGGAGTTTAGCAGCATCCTCAGCATATAACAGATGGGAGAGGTGAAGATACAAACACCAAAACAGCTTCGCTCACTAACCAAGCTCAGAAACACCTGGTCTCTCCCTCACAGACTAAGTGAATCGTCCAATTAATGACGGGTGAGTATGTGTGTCCTGATCTCACGCACCCCCCCTCCAAGGCTCTATGCCCATTTCATAAAGAGCACAGTGGGATGGGTCTGTCCATCTCATGGCGGGGGGGGGGGCTCACCATGGATAGGTAGCAGAGGTGCTGGCATGTCTGGCATCGGCGTTCCGATGACTCCAGTGCCAGCCACTTGCGCTGCTTCTTCCTGGCCTCGCCGGGTGCTCTGAGTGCCATCGTGCGAGCCGTAGCGGGCAGAGGAAAGCAGTCCGGCCTCGTACAGCTTCTGCCGCTGCCGCATCTCTATGTCCCTGGGGTGGGCAGAACACAGGGGGGGGTCACCTTGGGGAATACCGGCCGAGTGCTCTGTTCCGGCCCGACCACAACAGGAGCGGGCAGCTTTGAGTCGTCGGCTCCGCCTACCTGAGATCTTTGAGAAGAGTGGCGATTGTGCCCAGAACGTGGCCGTTCTCACGCTTGGACTCGAACATGGCGATTTGGTAGAGCAGCTTCTCCATGGAAAAGGGTTTCGCGATGCGTCGGCATTTCAGATCCTGAAGGGGGCATCGTGGAGGCATGTATCAGGAATGTTCTGGCAGCAGAGGGGTGGCCATGTCCACGCGGCAGCCCCCAAACCCAGCAGTTGGGCTGTCATGTTCCCAGCTTTCCTGGCTCCTGTTCGGCCATCCGGTTTCCTCTAATTATTATGCTAATTAACAGCCCCCAATCTAGTCCTCGGGGCTCCCAGCCTGCCCCAGTTTTTTACCTCAGTCCAGCATCTGTATGTCTGAACCAGATAATTAAGGGCTTTAAATTTAAAATACAATGCCCAATTTGCAATAGTTAAAATTACAATTACAATTGGTAAATGGGGGAGTGCACCTTGATAGCCTGAGGACTCCTGCCTCCTGTCCTGGCTGCAGGGCAATTTTATTCTGGGGGGGGGGTGGGTATAAGCTACAGTATTCTATAAAAACTGCCTTGTAACAATTCCTACTATAAGAAGTGCCATGCAATGAAATCAAACTGAAATAACCTATTTGCAGGCATCTGGAAAAATGAAAGGCAGCCATGACTGAGCAGAGAAGCAGGCTAGACTCACCGGCAGGCTAGACTCACCTTAGCAGCCTCGTATCCCAGGTTCATCCACTGGGGGGTGGCAAAGTGCACGGTTTCGGAGACGCTGTACCGCAGCAGACCCTGGACACAAGGTTCCCGGGAAAGAGACAACGAACTGGCCGCTCTGCTGGACCGTGCGGTGCACCTTGATGCCCTCGCGGGAGAGAACCTCCGGAGAGATCTGGAGGGGGGTGAGGGGGGAAACAGACCGAGATCAACCTCCGGTGCAGCGTTGGCCCTGGTTCACAAAGCCTGATCCATACTGAATATACACGGAAAACCATGGACATTAAACAAAACAAGAACAGAATGAACAAGCATCCAGGAGGTGCGTCTGCTTTAGGTTGCCTGGCTTTTCCTTCACAGAGAGCCTGACGTTGAACAGACGGGCTGTGGAGGCATAATTGGTATTAATAAACATTCCTGTTAGCATCTGTCTGGTTTCTGAGGCAATGCCAGGTCTTGCTGGCAGCTCGAGAAGGACCTACACCTCCTCGTCCTGACAGCCGAGCAGCTGCAGCTAGAAAAAGCTGTTGGAAACACTGTGTGTGTGTGTGTGGGGGGGGGGGGGGGGGGGGGGGGTTAGGGTCGTTAGACTGATCCACCCCCCCATTAATGCCCCAGAAGCTGCTGCACATCTCCTCACCATGATGTTCTTCTCCAGCATCTCCAGCCCAGGGGTACCATTGGCCTGCAGCAAGGTGTGCACCACTTTGTCCAGCTTTGGCCTTTTCTTCAGCAGGAATACAATACCTGTGGGGGGGGGGAGCCTCTCTTAATACCAACCCTCTACCCACTAGAGATAAGAAAAAAACATGTGGGAGACACAAAAATACCCCCTTCTGACAATGAGCCTCTCAACAGAAATTGGCTTAAACGGACAGACTGAAGTGAAAACCCACAGATGGAAACCTCCTTGATTCCCACAAACCCGTGACTTTCTGGGATGCCGTCACAACACACTTACTGGCTTCCTTATTCGAGGGCTAACAAACGAGACGTTCATTTTGGGCAGGTAGGATGTCAGCCTCTACCAGCCTCTCCACCCTCTCCTGTTTGTTTGTTGCTACTCCCTTGCTTTCCCTGTAATTGCTTGCAGGTAGAGTGGAGGTTTCACTCACTGGTGTGGCCCGGTGACTGATTAACCCTCTGGGGACACGTGTATCGTCGGCGACGCAGCGTATTTTTCTCGTCTATCTCAGTTTATAATCTCGCTTACGTCTTCATGTAGAATCATGAAAAAAAAACGCAGACTAAATCCATAATTCTTTTCAAACGTCCATTGTCGGAAGTATTAAAGTTAGTAAAATTAGGTTCAATCAGGCAAAAAAGTAAACCATGTCACCTTACTTTGTCTTACCTGCATCAGGGCATGTAGTACAGCCCTCACCTTGAAGATTTCTATTTGCATTCTAAATAGCCGCATTACCTCGTATTCAAATCGCATTTGCATGGTAATCTGATGAACAACACAACAGTGAAACACGATCTAGATACATCCCTATCAGCACCATTAAGGGGGGGGTGTGGCCAGGTGTGAATGGCTCATGCAGACACATGAAAGTTACTACATATTCAATGAAAGGAGCCCAGAAATGGTGACATGAGTTCTTATTTATTTATCCAACTGAATGTTGCAACCACACCATTTAGTCATCTTCATGTAGCCACTTTGGTGATCATATATCTGGGATCAAAACAAACTGCCACCATCGCTTACTATGTACTTTTAGAATGTTTCTGCAAGTGCTCAAAACTGCATATTACAATGTCAAATTAAAAACGTCACATAAATCTGACATATTTACAATATATCAATTAAGATAAAATTAAGATGAGTGTAATGCCAAAACAAATATATAAGAAATAATTTGTCATGAATTAAGTTTATGATATTTGAATGATGTGTGTGACCATGCCCCAGGCAGTGAAAGTGTGTTCCCTACCCCCAGACCCCAGTGGGTTAAGGCTGCTGAGATGGAAGACAAAACAGCCTTGGGAGAGCCAGATAAAAAAGGGGGGGGGGGTTGCTTTGGTCTTGTGTTATTCATGGGTTGACTTCCTTATGCCACCTACTGATTTTCCATCATACTTTTGTTTGTCTCTTACTACTGACCTCTTTGTAAATTGGCCTATTTGATCAATACATCCATCCATCCATCCATTCATTCATTTTCCAAACCGCTTATTTTAGCTAAAAAGCTATTTGGTGTGGTCTCCTTTCCACTCAGAGCCAAGTGGGTGTGACATAGGATTACATTAAAAACTGCCCTAAACCTCCCAGCATAACCAGTGACTGGTCCACATTATCAGCCAGTATCCAACCCGAGCGGCTCCCTGCTACCCAGCCTCCGACCTTCCAGGGCGGCCAACGTCATTTCATATGCGCTCCGGCAGACGTGTAGCATTTTGGCTGTGTGTTAGAAATGAGCATTTATTGATCTAAAGCTGAAACGTGGTGGTGACCTTTACTTTGCGCGGAGGAGAGGCGACCACCCCCGGGCGGGTAACACTTACCAAATGCAGTCTGCACCTGTGTGTAAGTAATCGATGAACGGAAGGCGGTTCTGGTCGCGAGACCAACATGAGGTAGAAAACATCATGCCGATGTTCAGCCAGGGGACGGTCACCCCTGCGGACAGAGGGGGGAGGGGGGGGGCAGCTGAGTGGGGTTCCAGCAGGAGTAGGTTTAGGAGCAGAGCAAACAGAGCCAGATGGAGGGTGGAGATGGAGGCTAATTTCGGTGCTGCAGTCCCAGAGTGACAAGCTGTCCCCGGCCGGGGGTCCCAGAGGATAAGCTCTGCAGTCCAGCACACCCCCCCCCACGGCCCTATGGCAGAGCAGCACTGGTTCCGCACCATCTACACCATACTTTCACACTCAGTCACCCCCACTAGTGGCTGGATCCTCATGCAGTCCCTATGCACAAAGGGTCAGTAATTATGCTGGGAAAGCCCCCCCCCCCCGGCACATTATGCAGAGCAAGGCTTCAGAATGGGGGGTGGGGGTGAACGGCTAAGAGCCAGCTGTGCACGGCGACCCTTACCAGGCACAGCACCAAGGTAACGCAGGATGGACCCAGAGTTGTGGGGCAGGATTGTGAGGTTCCATCCATGTCTGTGGGGACAGAGGCCAGGTTAGTGAGCTCCACGGTCAAGCGGCACGAACGGCGAGGCAGGAGCGGCCCGGGAGAGCGGGCGAGGAGGCGAGCGGCGCTCCTCACTTGGAGAAGGGCTCCGACTTGCCCACGGGGAAGCCACTCCCATGCGTGCTGGTGTCCACCTTCCCGCTGTGGACGGCCACATGGCAGTCCTTCTGCTCCACGATGCGCCAGTACTCTTGCTGTTGGGGGGTTAGAGACAGGAACGCCAAAAGGAAAGGCATCCATTTAGAACCGTACAGAGACCGGGACGCCGTGCTCTCTCCAGTCACACTGGAGGCTTTAATGGCTTATTAGCAGGCGCAGGGCAGAAAGCCTGGCGGCACATGCAGCCGTACCTCCACTTCGGCGGCCGTGGGCTCCTTGCTGAAGCACATGTTCATAGTGTTCCTGGCTGTCCGGTAGAAGGTGGTCAAGGAAACAGAACGGCCCTGGGGGGGGGCAGACAAACGAGTCAGGGGGGCCGTGGGCGTGGTCCGGGGAACGCCGTCGGCAGGCTATGGCAGCACTGGCGCAGTGAGCCGCAGCCAAATGCTACGTTTCGGAGTAACACTGTAAACGAATGTGGATCCTGTCTGCTGCTGATATGAGGACAGTCTGCCGACCACAAAGCCTGGAAAGATGACTAGGAGATCTTTTCGCTGACCTACATTACATCCCTGTTTCTCTGACAGACACCAGAGCAAACACACACATGGTGGGGGGCCTAGGGGGAACCCCACTGCACACTGCTCCTCAAAGCACCACGGTTCAAGATTGCAGGCCTTTTTTGTTCTTTGCCAAATATATAGATCATACTTGGACGCTTCTGGAGCACAGAAATGCATTATGGGAAACACGAGATGAAGGTTGGCTTCTGGGCTGCTCATGGAACTTTCTAGAAACTCACTACTTCTCCAAAGGAAGCCCCACAGTTCAACACGCAACTTTTTTTAATGGTCATTTGTGCAGTTCTTGCATGCGTGCTCCCGCGGTGTGAAATGCATTATGGGAAGTAGGAGGAACATGGACTATGCTCACCTTGTAAATACACTTGTGCTGATCGCTGAGGATGCCGCGGTCCTCCTGCTCATCAGCCTTCCTCTCCTGAGCGAACAGCCGGCGCCGACCCATCTTGAGGGCGTCCACGGCGTCCTTGAGTCGGCCACGAAGGCCGTCCTTGTGCACCATGCCGTTGACCAGGCCGTTCTTGGGCTCGTAGCGCGGCAGTGCCAGCGAGCGATGCGCATTCTCCGAGTGGCCCTCCAGGGGCCCCCGCCGCCGCTCTAGGTTCTCCTTCTCGGCCAGCACCTCCTGCTCCAGCCTCCGGCGTTCCTCGGCTGACAGCGAGTCGTAGGACAGCAGGTACTGGCAGTAGGCCTCCTGCAGTTTAGCCAGCCGGTCCTGGGCGGAGCGTGGCACCCGCAGCAGGTCCGCCAGCTTGCTCCACTTTTTGAGGTCCGTTACCTGCTGCATTCCGCCCATGTCATTGATGAGCTGAAAAAAGCGGGCCAGGTCCAGCTCGCAGCCCCCTGTTGCAGGAAATGGAGGACTGAGATCATGTGGAGGCAGGGCAGGGGCAGACCGTCCCGGGACACGCATTCACCTTCCCAGCTGTGCAAGCGGTGAGAAAACACTGATAAACCCGCCCCCTGTGCGTGTATCGAATGACAGAGCAAATCTGCGGGATTGTGGTGCTGGCTGGATCACATGTCATGTCTTGAAAGGCAGCTTGACCCAAGGGGGCAGCCAAATTTAACGGTTTGGCAAATATAAGGACCCCCCCCCCCCAAACTGCCCACGTGGTCCCGTTTCTCCCAGACTCCCTGCTGGGGCCTTTGAAACCCACACGGAGACACTCCCTGTCCACACGAGCGAATCCATCACTCAGAGTGAGCCAGGAGGGGGCCTGGGTGAAGGGGTCAGGACAGAAACACACACACACACGCATACTCAACAGGCCCTACACCACAGTATAGAATCCCTCAGAACAGTGAGGAAAAATGAATTTACTGTAAGGGGAACCTTCATTAATAGCTAACCCTAACCCTGCTGATTAATATTCATATACTCTGCTCCTTATCCGATATCTACAGACAGACAGACACTTCTAAGGAAAATGCTTCCCACTCTCGATTTTCAGCTTCCTTCCTGAAAGCACAGGGCGTTTCCCCACACAGGACACCTCCATGGGAGGGAGTTGGAACCCAGACCCGATCCCGGGTGTGCTCACAGCCCGGCCTTGCGGAAGGTTCCGGCACTCACCGATGAGGGGCGGCTCATCCATGGTTATGCCCTGAGAGCGCAGGTGCTTCCTGATGCAGGCCAGCTGCTGCACGTTGGGGCCCCAGCGCCGGCCCAGCTTGTGCACGTGCTGCACCTGCGTGACGAAGCGCATGTCCTCGTTCAGCTTGCACTCGGGCCGCCACTCGGGCGGGGGGACTATGCGGCACAGCCCGTAGGGCTCGGCCTGCTCGCGCACCGAGTCCAGGTACGCCAGCGGGTCCTGGAACTCGGTGGAGTTGGGCTGCAGCACCAGCACCTCCGTAATGGGGGGGCAGCCGGTCTTGGCCCGGGGCTCTGCCTGCTTGTGCTGGACGCGAGGCGGCTCGTGGGCTGAGGTAGAAGAGTGGTCGGGGGCGGCCTGCTGCGGCGCTGGTGCCACGCTGGAGATCTGCGAGTGCCGGCTGAACATGAGCCGCCCCGCAGTTGAGCGCCTGGGCCGCTGGCGTTCCGGGCTGGGCATGCTCGTCTCCGTGGCGACATGCCCATTAGGCACTGCCGCCCCGCTGGGCACAGCTGCCTCACCGGGAGCCTCGGGGGCAGGGGCAGGAGGCTTCGGTTTCTTGGATCTCTCCAGAAGCAGTTGGACCGTGGCCCCCGCTGCCGCCAGACGTCTCTTGGAGTTGCGAAGACCCTCCCGGCCCTGGGGGATGCCGTCTTTGGGGAACAGCTGCCCGTTGAGACGTCCGTTGAGGCGTGCGCCGCCCTCGTTGGCCAGCTTGTGCGCCCCATTGGACAATAGCACCTGTTTGCGTGTTTTTGCATTGCTACCTTGGGCTTTTCCTGAGTTGGAGTGGGGCAGGCCGTTGCCGGGGTGGTAGTGCTTCCTTGGGGGCGGTCTGTGGAGCGTGGCGTGTTTGCTGTGGTTCAGTCTGGACCTCCTGACCAGCGCCCCCTTGGCTTTGGTGTGCGTGATGCGGGCCTTGCTCGCAGCCTGTGTGCACTTCACAGTTTTGGACGGCAGACGGAAGTCCTTCGTTTTTTTGGCACTGGCTGTGTGTGTGACGGCAGGGGGTCCCCGCGTGAGTCCGTTCACCTTGGAAACCTGCCGGGCTGCCGGGGGGAAGCGAAAGACAACGTCAAGGACAACGGAGCTCCTCCACTTCCGAGAAAGCCCCCGGGGAGATACACGCGGGGTTAAACTCGGCCTCATGAAACAAGAGGCTAACAGATCAAACTGTGACGAGTACCAAACGTTTAAGGAGCGAAACAGAGACAGACGGGGAGAAGGAGGGGCGAGGGACATTTTGGCTCATCAGTGGTACAGATGCATCCTTTTGGAAGATCTTGTTCTTCAGCTAAAGCTCGACTAATTTTAACACTTTACAGCCAGCGTGTACCAGCCCAGAAGCCACGTGTCTGCACACGGGTACGATATCACAGGGAAAAGGCCACCGTTTAAAGGGACGCCAACGATTTTTACTTATGAAGTACGAAAAACAAAGCGTTCCCCATCAGTCAAGTAACAGCTCGCTCTCAGAAACACTCCAACTCAAAAAAAGATGTTCTCATTTTATGTTAGTAATGCCAGATGTTCTGCAAAACACAAAATGTGGTTTATTATAACGGAATCACATCCCAGAGCATAAAATAATTACACTGGCTTTGGTTTGCTGTAAGCTCTGTAATTTAGCTTTCATGTAGGAACCAAAGGCTTTTCCACTAAGTGGCCTGAGTGAACCAGGCTGTCATTCTCAGGCTACCATTGCACACCCAGAGGACAAAGTTTCTTTTTATGCGATGGACACACACCGGAACGCCACCTTACCTCACACGCCCTCCCAGCGCAGAGGTGAATGTCGCACCAGGGAGGTGTCAAAATGGGGGCAGCCAACAAAGAGACAAGATTGGTAACACGACTCCTATCGTCACGCCGCCTCCTACTGGGCGAGGGGGGGACAGGCGCTTGCATGCGCACGCCACATTAATCAACCCACCCAGCAGGTGAGGCCCCAGACACAGCGAGTGGCCACCCACCCCAGCACAAGGCATTAGCTGACCTACCCTTCCGTGATATCACTGTACCTGGCTAATGATCAAATAGATTCTTGCGGCTTGTTGTCCAGGCAGGACAAGGTACCTTTTCGGGGAGGTGCCTTTATTTGGGGCAGTTCTGAGGACACGCCTGCCACCTCTGTGACACAGAATTGTGTCAAATCGATTTCAAACAACTGTCAGTACAGCATATTCCACAGAATGGTGTCCTACAGAAAATGGGGCCAGGAGTGTAATTTATTAAATATTCAACAAATTTAACAATCAAAACAACTAATTCTTAAATCACTTTACTTTGTGCCAAGTCTGTAAGAACAATAAACAATGCTTTCGTTAGATTTTTCACCACATATTACCACGGCAGAACTATTTTCAGGCTTTAAAGGAACTTACTCTATTTCACCAGTAGAGGGCTCACTCACACTACCTCATAAACCTCCTGAGAATTCATGCACGTGAGCCCAGCCTCGCGGCACAATCGCGGAGCCGGCAAACAAACAAAAATTTCAAAACAAGAAACACACAGCTGGGGGTGACGCCGACCTAAACATGCGAGCATCGCCACATGGTAATTCCCAGCAAAGCACACTGTGTGTGTGTGTGTGTGGACAGTCTGGCGGTTACTCCCGACCAGATCACACATCCCTGAAGAAAGGGGGAGAAACCAAAAGAAAAACAAGCAGTGTAGTGTGCCGCACGTGAGCACCAGGGGGGTGGGGTGGGCTGGGGTGGGGTGATGTCATTTGTTGCTATGGGCAGCTGCAGGAAGGCTGCGCACTAACGTGAAACACGTGTGGCACGGATCCCTGAGCAGACAAGGAGCCTCAACTCCTCCTCTGCAGGCAGGAGGGAGGGAGACGACTCGAGTGCCGTACAGCTCAGGGAAAAAGCCCCCAGCACAGCGCACTACACTGGCCTCAGCCCTGGGGGGCATCATCATCACCTCTTCCTAAGCACCCAAACGCAGGTGTCGGGTCCTCTGCTGATCAGCAAACAATCATCCCTCGCAACGATCACAGGCTCTACAGCCAGGGACAGAAATCCATCAGAGTGGCACGAGAACAGAGCTGGCACCAGGCTCACAGGCCAGCTGCAGGGTTAGTGCCGCGTTAAAGGCGTTTAGGAAGAAGAAGCAGCAGCTATGGTGCCAACACGAGCCTGCAGGTCACCGTTAGAGCCTCGTGCACAATCACACACTGCGACCCGGCACACGCTCGTGCACAATCACACACTGCGACCCGGCACACGCTCGTGCACAATCACACACTGCAACCCGGCACACGCTCGTGCACAATCACACACTGCGACCCGGCACACGCTCGTGCACAATCACACACTGTAAACCGCTACACAATTGTGTTTGCTCACACTCTGCACACGCAAGAACGTGGTCACACTTGGGGGGGGGGCGGGGGCTGAGGTCTCAGAGGGCTGTACCTGCTTGCGGAGCTCTTCAGCCGTGCGCTTGTAAGGCACACTGCCAGCAGAGGGCCCCCTGGCCGGGGCTCCAGCCTGAGGGGTGGGCTGTTCCCTGCGGCCGTCTGGCCGCTCACTGCGCTCCTTCACTGGCGTCGCCTCCCGGCCCTTCAGCTTGCCAGCTCCCTCTTTGTCCCGCGAAGCCTTGCTGTAGCCATTGAAGACTGAAGGGGGGGGAGGACATGGAGAATGAGTGGCACGAACAGCCTTTCGATGCCCCCTGTCAGCCCCGGAGGTTCAGGGGGAACCAGGCCTCAGCCCCAGGACAACGTCCACGGGGTGACACGCCCCCCCCGCGCCATCACACCTTTTTGGGGAGAACAGCTTCACCACCAGCACTGGCAATAAGGGTTAGCAGGCCTGTCTGCACACACCCCAACAAACCAGAATCTGCATAAATTTCTTATCACACTGTTTACACACCCCCTCCAGAGCACAGTTCCGGCCGTAGGTCCCCCCCCCTCCAGAGCATACTGTGGCGTCCTGCGCACCCCCCCCCCCCTCCGCAGCTGCATGCAGCACTGACAGTGTGCACTCCTGTTGCTCCTTACTGCAATTCCCTTTCATTCGGTTTCACATCGACATCCCCAGACCCAAGGGTGTTACCTACCCACTAGTGGGCCTTCACTTCACCCCCAAAACCCAGAGACTCACCAGTAAACGTTTCAGTACTAAATTATTTTTAATGACAGCCCACAATGCAGAGGGCACCAGTGAGTCGAAGCACCAGCAGTCCCCGGGAGCCTTCGGAGGCAGGGAGGGCGCGTAAGGGCATACCATGTCCGTTCAGGGCCTGCTTGCCAGGCGGCTTGCCCTTCCGCGGAGTGTACGGGCAGGACGCCGACGCCACGCTGGCCTCCGCCCGCGTAGTCTCAGTCTCTTCCTCATCCGCCAGCTCGTCCTCGTCCTGGGAGCTCCCCAAGAGGCCATGCTGCTGGGCAGGGCCGCCGAGTCTGAAGGTGGGGAGGGACATGGGGTGGCGGCGGGGTATGTGAGACGAGGAAGCGAGGACCCATGCACAGGCACGACCCGGCTTCTCCTCCAGGGGGCGCTCCAGCAAGACCAGCTAACCCCCCCCCCCCGAATAACTGGGATGATGAATCCTTACAAACGGAGCCCCACTTCAGTGCCAATTCCCCTCGGTTCGGGTCCTGAACCGGACGCCGCCCGTCTGCCCACAGGAACGTCGACAGACTGACGCAGGCGCCGCTGTCTCCCCATTCCCACTCCGGATCACGGGAATTAGCCACCAGTGAAATTAGCATCTAATGAACCTGGAACTTGTCCAGGTCGTCAAGTCATTTCGTGATTACTGAAATCAACAAACAAACTGAAGAATAAGTCTCTATTTACACACCTGCAGGCCAGCGGAGGGCCGTCTGGGTGTGATGTCACAGCCCGTAGATTCGGCACCGGCCTCCATAAAACGCTGCTCATTAGTCGCCTATAAATCCCACCTTTATCTGGCCGCCTGGTGCTAACGAGACCCTTACTGAAGCCCGCTGGCCAAAGATCATCTATGTGGGGGGGGGGGGGGACCAGGGCTCAATGTGGGCGGGGCCATCAGCAGCCTTTTCGCTGAGATTACCAGGTTGCCGCCATAGGTGGCAACACCAGCGGTTACCGGGGGCTTCTCGAGATGCCGTCCGGCGCTTATCGGCCGCGCCGCCCCCCCGCTCCACATCGCGCGAGTGACGGGCGAGCGGATTAAAGCACGCTCACCGCTTCCAGAGCTGCGCTAGCGGAAGGCTAAAGAAACTTCCAGAAGCAAAACATAGAGGCCCCAACTAAGGATTACCAAAAACCTCCAAACTCACACAGGAAAGAGTGTGAAGACTGCAGATTTTCAGGGAAACAGACCTTCCTTATTTAAGACATGTATACAGGAAACATGAACAAACCTATGCATGTGTAACACGCTTAACTAACGTACATCGAAATGAACCAGAATTAATGAGCTGATCTGCAAACACTCTAATTACTCTCTCAGAGTGGAAACATGTTAAACACCAGAGTTGGGGAACTCCACACTACATGGGGGGGGGGAGGGGGGGGTCACAGTGGTTACTGGAAGTGTTATTGATAGGAATGGATAAAGTTAACTAACCTGTGTTGTGCCACGTACTGTAACCTGAAATCGAAGGCACAGCAAAGCCAGGGTTAGTGTGATGCATCCCAGACGTAGCAGAGCAACACAGGCGGAGGAGAATCATTGTGCGCTGCCGGCTACTGACGAGGTAGAGAGAGACCAAAGGAGACACCAGGGAGGTCAGCCGAGGGGGGCGGGGGGGGGGGGTGCTAGGCAATGAACGCAAGAATACCTCCCCGCCCGTCTGCTGGAATATTTAAAGCATGGCACTCAGAACCAAGTAAACAGCACTGGGTTGGGGGTCTGGGAGGATGTAGATTAGGAGGGGGGTACAGCTAGGTGACAAGCAGGAGCCATGGGGGCAGAATGTAACGAAGTAAAAAACACATTAATTTGACCTGGGGGTGGGGGGCTAGACTGGGCTGTAAAAAAATTACCAAATAAAATTCAGAAAAGCTGGAGGAACTGCAGCTTCCCTGGCATCGAAACCCAGCGGGGGGGCGCCGCATTTGGGGAGACCCACACCACCCGGCTGCACTCCCGAAAGGGGGGGGCCCAAATAAACAGACGGAGGGCCCACGTGATCGGACTCTGTTAATGGACAACACCTTCGCGAATACACCAGCCTGACACGGCAGGTCAAAGGTCAAGACCCCCCCCCCCCGTTTGAGGGTGCGTCTCGCAGCGGGGCTTAGCCAGTTAGCCGCCGCGCACGGACGTGACCCAAAGCCCCACCCCCTAGGGCCCCTTACAGCTCTGTTTTCAGCCGTTTTATGGCAGGCCCCCGGGATGATCTGACAGGCAGACTCTCGCGACTAAGCATCTGGCACAAGTGGGGAGGGGGGGGGGGGTCTGTCACAGCCTCCACCCCCAATTACTATAAGGCTTAAAAACAGGAAGCGTGGACAATCAATCACGTATTTCTGTGAGGTCGGCCTTCCATGTGGGATTATGTAAACAGACATACCAGCAGCCGCAACATGCTACTTACTGGGCTTGAGGGTGATCTTTAATTATGCAGCCAAACACAAACACTGACACGCATGTGATGATCAGTGCCTGCGCAGACATTGCAGGGAGACTGGACTCTTCCGTAAGGACTCTGTAGACCCAGGGAGAGACCCTCATGCAGAACCTCTTTGTTCCTCAGGCTGTGTCTGGACGACAAACTGCAGCTGCCACAGCTTCGCACCCACGTTTGATTTCCCCCGGGGCGGCACTCACGTGCTGGGGGGGGGGGGGGGGATAATCCGGCAGCATGCGGCAAACCAGGAGGCCAGGCCCCTTTCAACAAGCGTCTCCAAACCGCAGTGGAGGATGCGAGAGGATTACGGATTATATCCTCTCTAATTTACATTCCTGAATGTTGGGAAATCCATTAACCCAGTTTGCCCTCAGCCGACGAGTCACAGGCAAATTTAATCAGCTCGCTCCCCTCCAGAACGCAGCCCCCTCTGCGGACTTAATTGAATTGGAGGAGTCTGCCATCTTGTTCTGGCCTTGAAAAATTCCCAGTGAGTCGAACTCGCGGCCACGACTCGGCATGGAAAGAATCGTTGCTCTGCCATGAGAAGACGACGGCTGGGCCGGACCTGCGCCTCGGAGGGACAGAGATGACCGGAGAGTCCGCGCGGCTCTGCTTTAGCCTGCGTCTACACAGGCGGCGAGGCGGCTGACCACCAACACCAGGGTGCCTGACAGGCAGTAATCCGAGGCCACCAAGGAGAATCCGTCTGAGGACCCGGAGGGCCGATAAGGGGAGGAACACCAAGCGAAAGAGGCCACCGGGGGAGTGCCGTGCTCAAAGTAACGTCGATGGCGACGCTAATTACTCCTCACTGCATGGGGATACACACGCTTCCAGGGAGGATTAAAAATATATCAATGTCCCACTAAAAATATATAAAAGGCAGATTCTGACATTTTGTTAAATCCCTGCTGGAAAATCTACGGTGGCTGCAAACCTAACAATGACACGGGAACAAAGGCAATGACCAAAAAAAAAAAAATTATCCTCATAAAAATCACAAAGAACCGACAAATAGCTCTTTTTCACAAAAAAAGCCCCCCCCCCCCCCCCCCCCCGCCAAAATGTTTTCAAAGGATTTTATCACACAGTCGGGCTGCCTGGCTGTAGGGCGCTTGGCGTGTTTGTTAGACAAGATAAACACTTCATTGTGGTGGGGGGGGGCTGGGGGGGGGCGGAGCACAAAGGAGGCGACCCCTGTGACCTCCCCCCTCGTACCGGGAACGCCATCGATCTCTTCCTGCACTGAAATAGGACCTTTTTCTGAGGACTGGTGCCTGAACAGAAAAAAGTCAAACATCGATGATCAGGCTCAGTCAAAGACAGCTCTTTGAAATGGGAGTTAAAAAAAAAATCTAGTAAAAATTTATTTAAAAGAATAAATAAATAAATAATGAGAGCATAACCTAAATCAGTTGGTCACGGGGTGGAGGGTTATAAGATAATCTGTCTATGGGAGCACGATGGATTTTTGTAGAAGACGTGGAATGAGAGGAAAACTAGAGCCTGCGATACAAAGCCTGAAATACACGAGATGGTCACATGGTTCCTCAGCACCCCACCTCATCGGATGGGTGATGGGGAGGGGAAGCAATGCACTCCCTCAAGCCCCGCCCCCAAATGAAAGCCACACAACTGGTCGTTCCTCTGTCTGTACACTAGGAAAGGTCACTTTGGGAAACAGCAGGGCATTCTGGGAAAGCCACCACTTCTGCTTCAAAGTTTTACTTCTGCAGAATCATGTTTGCATTGATGGTGGTAGTGGGTAGTGGTTCTCAATAGTAGACTTTCCAAGAACAGCACTTTTGGGATTTGTGGGGGGGGGGGGCTGGATGCCAGGATTGCACAGATTCTGGGCTGGATTATCAAATAACCTCACTGGACAGCTGCTACACCTTTAAGTACAAAGCTACATTTCGCTGCCTCTGCACGGCAGGGCCATTGACGATAGACGTGGACTGGAGGCCAGCAGAGGCTCACTAAGACAAAGGCACAGGAATATGGCCTTGTGAATGTCACATAGGGGCACGCAGACCAGTGCAGACCAGTGCAGACCAGCTGACTGGCACTCGCCAGCCTTGGCCGAACATGGAGGCTGGGGCGTCAGATTTCAGCTGGAGCCACCAGTGGGCTTGCCCAACACCGCATGGGATAGCAGGTAACAGAGGTGGAAGATCTGCGACGGATTCCTCAGGCGGGCTGAGAGACTGGACACCAGAGCACCAGGGGAAAGCCTGGGTTCAGAGAGTGCCCAGCAGCCCTGGAGAAGCTGTGGTTAAGGGGCTCGTCCAAGGGCCAAGCGCTGATGCGATTAATCTGCTGGGCATGAGCTTGGAACCCCTGAACTTCCACATACCGAGACACAGACTACCCCCATCATTAGCGAGATGACTGCTCGACCCCATTTCAAAGCCCAGAATGCGCTGCTCCTCTTCAGAACTGATCCACTCCCCAGAGGTGGCGGACTGGGATACCCGTGAGGGGACGTGTTGCGGCATGCAAACGGTGCTGGTGCACCTCACCTCGGAGACAGAGGAAGGTCAGGAAGTCCTCCGTTTTGGGCTTGCGCCTGGAGAGGTCTGTGATCTGGGAGGCAGGGGTGGGGAGCATAGCCTCAGCTGCCTTCACCGGGGTCGTGCTGGGAGAGTTGGGTTGAGACTGAGCAAACTTCCTCTGGGCTTGCAGTCGGGGGCCTGTAGGGAGGCAAGAAGACGGCATGAATCAGACTCTAGCATGAGCCAGTTGCCCAATGGGAGTCATCAGCACAAATCAGGGGAGAAGCTTAACCTCAGCAATGAGTGTGATGGCTAGCGGGCACCTCAAACACACGGCTAGCGGGCACCTCAAACACACGGCTAGCGGGCACCTCAGCACACGGCTACCTCAAGCACACGGCTAGCGGGCACCTCAAACACACGGCTAGCGGGCACCTCAAGCACACGGCTAGCGGGCACCTCAAGCACACGGCTAGCGGGCACCTCAAGCACACGGCTAGCGGGCACCTCAAGCACACGGCTAGCGGGCACCTCAAGCACACGGCTAGCGGGCACCTCAAGCACACGGCTAGCGGGCACCTCAAGCACACGGCTAGCGGGCACCTCAAGCACACGGCTAGCGGGCACCTCAAACACACGGCTAGCGGGCACCTCAAACACACGGCTAGCGGGCACCTCAAACACACGGCTAGCGGGCACCTCAAGACACTTTGAGAAGCCAAGATGTCTTCTAGCCATGTTAGACAGACCCATCATGACCACCATCAAAACCTACCTGCATCACGTGTGCTAACAGCTAGTTATCTAAAGATTCCAATACAATTAACTAGTTATAACCAGTGAAACACCAATCCAATCATTTCTATCTGATTCGTGATGGAACATAATCATCTTTTCGTATTTCAAGATCAAGTTTATTACCACATACACAGTAAAAACACGTAGAAACATTCGTACTTTGCCGTCTTTACTTATTGTGCCGTAAAAGAAAAGTGCTCTGCGCATTGCTACAAGGTAACAGTCAATGAAAGTAATCCTGATGATAATTAACGACGACCGATCCGATCTTCACTCTCACTCCGCACTTGCGCTCCTCCGCTCTGACCTTCCCACACAAATATTCTTCCCCTAACTAAAGAAAACAAGATTTCAAGCCAGCAAAGCTCTGGCACCGCAGATCTCAGCAGTTCACGGCTTATTTTAAACACGGGGGCCCATTTCCCTTCCCAGACACGGACAGGACTTTTTAATCTGTGTGGTTTCGAAAACAAACAGGTGAATTAAAAAAAATAATTGAAAACACCCATAAGTGGTTGGGGGGGGCAGGGGAGGCTGGCCGGCCAAGTATACATCTGCAGAGAACTCCTGTAGCCCCCCCACCCCCCCACCCCCGAGTCGGTTGCAGCTCTGATCAGTCTTCTTGTTCATGCAAATAGGCTGCGGCCCGGGGGGAGGGGGGGGGAGTATCTGTGACATAAATGGAAACCAAACTATGCTTGTGGCATTCTGGGTAATAAGGACAAATTGTCTGGTGTGGACTGTGTGTGTGTGTGTGTGTGTGTGTGTGTGTGTGTGTGTGTGTGTGTGTGTGTGTTGGGGGGGGGGGGGGAGAATAGCTCATGTTGGAGCCCTGTTAAGCCATCCTGAACTCCGGAGCAGTGGGGGAGGTGGGGGCACTAGGCACTACTCTCTTCAGCCATCAAGGCTGCTGCTATGGGGGGGGGTGGGGGGGTGGGGCTGGGCACAGACCTTCTCCACCATTCATCAGAAAAGAAACCGCCATTCATTCAAAAGCTGGGCCTATGATGTTCTGGAGTGCTTGTGGAATGTTCCGGAAGCGCAAAGCAGGCAACTGGTAGCAGCTGACAGGCCCCACCACACGCAGAGTGGGCGTGCGCAGTGTCCTCAGCGAGCGGACGGTACCACCCACTTCCAGAGAGGAGCCAGACATGGGCGTTTGCCTCGCGTTTTGTCTGGCTGACTTCCTAATCGGATGAAAAACGGCCCTATCGCTGACATTAACCTGCCAAACACGCACACTGCATCTGATACCAGTCACCCTTAAATACTTATTACTCTTAGCACGGGAGAACAGCTCTCTGGCACATAAGCAGCATGTTACTAAATATTGTGATGGCAAGATTTTACTGGTTAGAATCACAGTGTAAAAATAAGTCAGTTGTCTTATTCCCTAACCAATTGCTGATAAATAATCTGGGCAACTATTCAGCATCTATACAATAAAGACATTTGTCTGTTTAATGTTTTATAACACCTTATTAGTCAAGAAGAGGTCTGTAAATTTAAAACAAATCTCGCACCCAAGACAAAAACAAACGATCTTCCAAAAACACAAATCCACCAGCCAACAGGAGATCGCATACGGAATGTCGGGAGTTACCAAGTAAACCTCGCCCCCGCCCCCCCCCCCCCCCCCCCGGAGGGGACGGCGTCTCGTCTCGTTAAACTAAAACGAGGGCCAGCACTGGGGTCTCTTTAAGAGCTACCAGATGAAGTCCAGGCGGCTAACAAGTTAAAGAGAGGTCAGAGGTCAGGCGCTCAAGCGCTTTGCGGCAGAGCAAACAGCCGGCAGACAGCAGACAAACGCGCTGTTTGTTTTTGCTTTCGTTTCAGGTTTTTTTTTTTGTCCGCTTCTTACATGAGGCCCCAAAGGCATCGGGGGGGGGGCTCGGGTTGCTATTGATTTTACCTCCACTTTTGTTTTAGGTTCACAGGATACAAAGAGGATGAATGGGAGGCCCATCGGCTGAATAATTAAGGAGGACTTTAATTGGATGAGACACCAGTTGAGCAAAGGGGCCAGTAAAATGAGGATGTCTGTGGTCTACAAACTCCGTCTAGACGGCATCAGGAGTGGATTTTATTGGACCGTTACTCTTATCAGTTACCATACTGGCCAATTAAATGCAGCTCTGATTCATATGGGTCGCGTACCAAAACATACCAAAAAACCCGCCATTATCTGCTACTGAGAATTAAGAATAGCCCCTCGATTGTCCATCCATCCATCCATTTTCCAAACCGCTTATCCTACTGGGTTGCGGGGGGTCCGGAGCCTATCCCGGAAGCAACGGGCAAGAGGCAGGGAACAACCCAGGATGGGGGGGCCAGCCCATCGCAGGGCATATTCACACACCATTCACTCACACATGCACACCTACGGGCAATTTAGCAAGTCCAATCAGCCTCAGTATGTCTTTGGACTGTGGGGGGGAAACCGGAGACTCGAACCCGGGTCCCAGAGGTGTGAGGCAACAGTGCTAGCCACTGCACCACCATGCCGCCCCTTACAGTGCTAGCCACTGCACCACCATGCCGCCCCTTACAGTGCTAGCCACTGCACCACCATGCCGCCCCTTACAGTGCTAACCACTGCACCACCATGCCGCCCCTTACAGTGCTAACCACTGCACCACCATGCCGCCTCTCCCCCCAACTGTCCCCACTGGAAAATGACACCTCTCACTGGCTCTGCGGAGAACTGGACGCAGTCGCTTCCAGCAGAAACAGCCCCCTCCTTGAAAGTCACGGGTGGTCCCGCTCATCTGGATCCAGTGTCCCAGACAAAATCCAGGGACCAGGCACCGGTAGTCCGCAATCCTTTCAAACTCGCCTCCAAAGGACCTTCGGCACTGGGACCACTCAACGGAGCAAGATCCCACGGCGTGACCTTCCTGTTTATGCAGAGATCCCAACCACCTCCCCCAACTGCTTTTCAGCAACTTGGGAAATAGTGAAGAGGGGTGCACAAAATCGCCTATCATCACCAAAATTACCGCCACCCTCCATATACCACAAAAGCTGTACTGTCTAAATTTCTCACGGGTCAAACATGAACGTGCAAATACTGTAATGTCGGGCAGAATCGGGTAGGAAAGGCAAGCGGCACTCGGCTGGCCGGCCGTGGGAAGAGCCTCCCACTCAGGGCCGAAATCAAGACCCAAGGTGAGTGTAAACACATAACCAACCCCCTCCTCTTCAGAGGACCCTGTGCTCTGATGTCCAGTATGACGTTGCACGGAGACACAAACCCAGCAAACAAATGCTTTTCCGAGCTGCATGACGCAAACAAAACACTCCGACACCATCTACGGTGTTCACTAAGGTTCCCAGCTTGCTCCCCACGCGAGAACAGCCAGTAAACGCACAGGATCGAGTCGTCAGCTCCAGCCCTACTTAGCTTATACATTTATATGTAAATGCAAGACTGCTCCTGCACCTGAATTTAATTAACTCCTTCCTATGGTGACCTAGAAAAGAGGCGGTTGTGTCTGGGCCTGTCCAGGAGGCACCGGACGTGACCCAGGTACAGACTCTAGATAGATCAGAGCACGTCGGGTCCACAGAGCGTCCACAAATGAGGGGCCGTCCGGCCGCAACTGCAAACAGCAGCACCCTAATCGCACCCCGGTGCAGAGTGGGGGCGGCATGAAAGGCATTCCTGAACGGCGGGAGAGCCTCTTAATCTGCAGGTCAGGCTGAGACCCCACGACCACGCCGGCGCTGAGGTATGCGAATACAGAGGGGCGTCTGTGGTGCAGAGGCCAGGCAGCCTGGATGCAGATGGCGCCGCCGCCACTGGGTCAAACAAACGGAGGCTAGCAACAGGCGTCCGGCGCTAAAACACACCCCACAGCTAGGAGGCGACAGGCTGCCACCCCGACTATTATTAATCACGTCTGACTGGCAGCTAGGTGATGAAGGAAAGCCGCCTCCACTCAGGACCCCGTGGTGCCAGACGGCCCAGAACGTCGGGATTCATCAGCCGCTTTTAAAAGCGGAATGACATCGGTCAGGAACGCGTCCCGAAGTGCTGGGCTCCAGGTGAAGAAGCCCTCCTCTGCCGAGGGCCGTTTAACAGCGAATGTTTGCGCGTGTCCCTTTGCTCTTGTGTCATCCACTGATGTGGTGGGGGGTGGGACTGAGGTGCCAGGCCATGAAACCACGTTGGATTATGGGTGAAGCAGATGATCCGGATGCCTGGCTGGATGTCCCGCGACCTGGTAAACATATCGCAGAGACAGACAGACAGACAGACAGACACAGAGAGCACTTCAAAGCCCCCATGGTCTCTCGTATAACTGCAGCGTACAGAGTTTGTGCGCCCCCTGCTGGTAGACCCTGCACTCTTAATTAACAGCATATCTGGGGTCTTCGCCCCAGTGACACAGAGTAATGGGACAGCTTATGTGATGGCAGCCCCCCCCCCCCCCCCAATCAGCACCCAGCAGAATAAATGCTTCCAGATGTGCCAGATGGTGCGAATGATCTCTCCTGACAGCGGCTACCAGCTGACTCCAGTGGGGGGCGTCTGCACATCTGCACGGGGACCGGAGCGGTCAGCGAGCAGTGACGCTCGGGGGGGGGGGGGGGGGGGGTGAACACTCCGCTACCGCCATCAAATAACATGACTAGCGACTGCAAGGCCGAAACCTGATTTTTAAATACGAACGAAACAAAGAAAGATGATGTATATCCAACTATGATGCGTTCTAGCTGAAGAACATTTCATTAACATTTGATTAACTCTATAAATCCATTATTTAATAGCCCACTGTGGATACGTGTCCGATAGTCACATTAATAAGCACGCCGATTAAGGCCTCGTTTAACTCTGCGTGTTTACTGCCTGCTGTCAGCCCACAGCGGCCTGATTTGTGTCTGTACTGAAGGATCTTCCCCCACTAACCACTGACTCGGTGCCTCGAGCCAAAGGCCAAGCCGTGAAATGCCTGTAACGACCAAAGGAGGGCGCTAGTGTCCATCTGCGATATGGACACACCCCCGGTAATGTACACACTGTCAAACACACCAGTCACATGATCACACTGTTGGGGTACAATGTGTGGAGGAAATCCTTGTTAAGCTTTTACTCTCCGTTAAACTGGATTGACAACCATCTCAAAGAAATCACACACACACACAGCGCATTTGAAGAGCACCACCACTTGGCAGGTAGGGAACACCGCGACAGGCCAGGGCTGCATGAAACCCCACTGTTCTCTCCCCATGGTTCAGCTGGAGGGGGGGCTCCCCCAGGCTGTGTTAACGTCATCTATGGAGCCATGGAACAATCAAATCTAGTCGCTATTTCACTTTTTTTGGGGGGGTTTTCAAAAGGGACCCACATAATGCCACATAGTACAACAATCTCAGACACCCTCACTGGCACATAATGACCATTAGGGGGCGCCAGTGGAGGACTAGCAACGGCATCGACATAGAGGCAGTTTGTTAGATAAAACCGCAGGGTGCTTGCTTCCTTCTGAGCTCTGGTTTCCAGCCAACAGCGTGCTTCAGTCACGATAGCGAGAGCAGCTTTGGTGCCCTCAGCCGCGCCGCGCCGCGCGTATCCACCCGAGCAGACGGGGCGTCACTACTACTGCAGGAAGCTGCTCTCATTCTTACGCCATTACTCAGGTTCTCCCACACGGCGGCTTCTCACGCTACATGACGCTACGGCCACACGCACACATGCACGGGCGTACGTGTATACACACAGACACACGCGTTTCACTTTCACAAGGAGCCGTTTTTGCGGTCGAGCAGAATTGCTAGAAACTCGAAACCCAACCAGGGATGCAGGTTAAAGGCTTTATCGGGATAACACCAAGCCGGAACATTATCCGCAGATAACGCAGGCATGGCGCCCCGATCTCTCGGCATAATCATGGACGCATCTTTAGCCCGCATGGTGATATTTGATACAGGGCACATGCCTGAAACGAGTATGGGGGCGTGAGACGCGACGTTAATCCAGCGATCCGAAGCCAGGATCACGACCGACGCCTAACAAAACATACTGTTGTTCTGCTTGAAGGAGCCCTTTATCAGCATCGTCGTCATCATCATCAGCCCCTCCCGGGGGGGGGCACTTTAAAGACTGATCTCAGATCTGGGACATACCGGCGCCCTTAAAGGGACAGGCATTCCAACAGAGCTGCCATGAACTAAACCACGAGTATTTGGATAGGTCGCATTCGATGTCCAGGTGGATCTTTCCGGAAACAGCAGAACGTCAGAGGGAATGCCGGCCGCACAGAAAATGAGGCCTAATTACACCAGGCTTGGCTAATCGTGCCTCTCCCCCTCAATCAGCAGCAGCGTTCCTCAGCAGCCGAAGGCGATGAGGCCGATTCAGCATGCTGTCGAGCCGATTCCACTGCAACCAACGGGCCACTCAGTCAGCTAGCGCAGTGGGCTCAGCCATGTCTGATCACACCTTGGAAGCACTGCAACTGTTTGTTTTTTGGCCCCTTCCCCAAGTGAAATGCCATCCCAGTATGTTCACAGTCCAGATGAACGTGGCTCACAGCCCCGCCCCCTTAAAGACTCCGCCCCTTGTTCTCAAACAGTCTCTCCCTAGCTTTAGGAGCACCTGGATCAGAACTCAAAGGCACCTGCAATGCCTCTCCCTGTGGTGCTACTTAGACACCCCTACCCCCTCCTCATGACTGCCAAAGGTAAGGCTGCCTGGCTTCCACTGCTCATTAAAAGGGGCGGGGCAGTGGGAAGTGGGCGGGGCAGCAGATTATTACCTGCACTGCTCTGGCCCTTTCAGACACCACGGGACAGCAGGGTTTTCCATAACAGCCCACATCTGTTGCTGCCCCCCCCCGGCTCACACTGATTGCAGGCCGCAGAGCGGTCCAGGTGACAGGTACGCCGGCGACAGGTGCGCACCCCCACGGGTCCTTCTGGAAAGCGGGCCAGCGCGAGCTTGGGGCTTTCCAAGCGGATCACAGGCGACCCGACGTCAGAAGCCCGATATCGGGGCCAAGTGAGGCGGACATCTGCTGGAGGCGGGCGCCCAGTCAGCCGCGGATTAAAGCCAACCTTTGATGTGGGGATTTCGCGCCTCTCCCTCCTCTTCGTTCCCGTGTAGCGGCCGAGTTTTTAATCCGGGGCTGAGGAGCGACAGCGTCAGGTCCTCTGTGCTTTTACAAAGCCGCATGCCAGAGAGGCCCCCACTGGTGGGGGAGGGGGCATCTATCCAGCCCCAGTGAGAAACAGCACTGGGAACAGAAACCGAGACACGGGCAGTGGAGATGGCGGGGGGGGGGGGGTAGAACACCTGACCAAAGCATGGTGGGGACAGGATGAGGTCGTGGCTGTGAAGCTAATCATTAAAATTTTGCTTTCACAGATAAAGAGGCTCCCGCAGCAAAGGGCAGTGTGATGGACAGAGACGGTTCACATGGCCGGTCACCCGGGCTGCTGCAGTGAGCAGCAGTAACAGGCCAGTTCCTCCCAGATAGGAGACACATACTTATCTGACAGGGAGGACGCCAGAGGACCCCCCCCATCCCATATCAGCGGGAAGCCAGGCACAGAGCTAGCTAATCGGTATAATTAATATGGGAGGGGGGGGTTAATGGTCATACAAATGCAGCTACCGGCCTCATTGATTGGTGCCATTACAAAGATAAATGCGTGCCTCGCTTGGCAGGGGGGGGCACGCTGCTCACAGAGGCAGACAGGAAGTCGCATCCAGCAGAGGGGGGGGTGGAGCCTTTGCTGATTAAAAAGCAGCAGGGGATCTTGGGTAATCGTTCAGAACCGCCCACTTCAGAGCCCAGGACGCCGCTCCCTCACTGATTTGTATAAAGTACCTGGTATGAAGGGAACCACACACTGTAAAACGGTGCGTTTACCGTGGTATGAGGAGCGTTTATTAGTAAAACGCCAGATCTACCGTGGTACATGGATGGACAAGGCCGCCCTGAACACGCCTCCCATGCTCAGTCCAGAGCAGCAGAGCCTTCCCTCTATCACCGGTCAGGTAAAGCACAGGGTCCCCCGGATCTGTTCGGCGTTTCACACAACCGCCTCTGACGTGCTGACAAGCAAGTCACTGAATCAGCTTTTTACTTATCACCTATCTGTCAGGGTTAAAAAGCTCACATTTTGTGTCTTACTCAGCATTTACGTTTGACATACAGCCTAGCGCAGTTCTCATTGGTCCACCTGACGGCCCTGTGGTCCAATAGTAGCCGCCGGTTCTGCAGGTGACCCACCTCTTCTTGACTGGGCCGTCCTCCGAGTAGTCGCTGCTGCCGTCCGTGCTTTGAGTCGAACCCCGGCCACCTTCCTTAGCCAGGCCTTTGGACCCCGAGCCATTCAGCTGACCAATCCCCAACGAGCCTGTGTGTGGGGGAGGGGGGGGGGAACGTTTAAGGTAAACAAAAATAGAAGAACAAAAGGCCTCATTTCTAACTACGGTAGGGAGACCAATGCGGATCAGGATACACCGAGTCATGTGACAGACGGGTCATGTGACAGACGGGTCATGTGACATATGACAGACCCACAAAGAGTTTCTCCCAGCATTCACCAGGGTCTCCACACGCTGACAGAATACACCAGCAGACAGCAGAGAGACACGCACACACACACACACACACACACACACACACACACACACACACACACACACACACACACACACACAGTATCCCGGCAGTAGAATACTTCCTCTTTTACGCAACGAGCCCTCACCCACTGTGACAGCTCCCCCCACTGGAGTCTGCCGATTTAAGGATCACACACACACTTGCTCAGCCAACATCCCCACATACAAACTAAGGATACAGATGTTTTAGATCAACGCTTCCCGATCTGGGACCCACAGCCAGAACACCTTTTGCTCGGAGCTCCCTCATACTGAGGGGGGGAAGCAAAG
The DNA here is from genome assembly GCF_023856365.1 of Brienomyrus brachyistius. NCBI lineage: Eukaryota > Metazoa > Chordata > Actinopteri > Osteoglossiformes > Mormyridae > Brienomyrus > Brienomyrus brachyistius. The sequence goes on along the minus strand of NC_064555.1, from coordinate 8,250,662 downwards.
ACGCGGACTGACCATGGATTGGGAAACACTGCTTTAGGCGGTTACAGGGATGCATGTGAAGAGCGGCTCTCATACACGCCCCCACCCTGTAAAAACTGCCTTGGGGCAGATCCGTCCCTGGTACACTGCATCTGAGCCAAAGCCCTCTGCAGACACACTGAGGCACATTGTGTGGAAGCATGAGGTCAGGCGAACATGTGTGCCACTAACTCCTGCACCTGGGCGCCGGGGGGGCAGGCCAGACGTCCAGCACAGCCCGGTAATGAAGCCCAAGCAGACATCATCATCATCATCATCATCCGGGCTTAAATTTCACTGTAGACAGATATGCAGTGTTGCCATGGCGGCAGTGCCCGCCCTCTTCCTCCTCAATTTCCTCCTCCCTCCCCCCACCATGACCAAAGCCCCAAAGAGCTGTGCTGATAGAAGAGGGGGTCTCTGCAGGAAGTGGGAGCTTCTGCCCACTGATCTGATCACAGTAGTGAAACCGTGACCCCTCAGGTTCCGGGGGTGCGGCTGGGTGGGGTAAATGACATCACTGCTCATTTTCATTCAGTGACTCCATCCGGAGTCAGACCACATTTCAGGGAGTCCTTCCCACTTCACACCACAGAGCAGCTACTGGGAACCATAAGGAGGCACCCAGTGCTCCAGGCCTCCCTCAGAAGCAGCGCTTGTCCCGACAACTGAAATCACCCCAAAGAGCATCTCTAGGAAACATGAACCCCCCCACCTCCGCCTCCCCAGGAACTTCCATGAAGCATAGAAAGCGGCAACACTGACTGGGGTGGGGAGGGGAGTCGTGTGAGGCTGATGGCAGCGTCGAGAGAGAACCTCGTCAGAGTTACTTCAAACAGCCCCCATCTCAACACCTCAGGCAAATCCACCATGCCCACCACCCCCGCCACCTCCCTCAGATCTGCTTTCTTGATGTTCACGCTGTGCCCCTGTTTACAGTTTCCATCCTCACATGCCCCCCCATAGTGTGGAATAATCACCAGCCTAAATAAGTGTGCCTATCTAATGTGACCAGCCTCTCAGCACTGAGGGACATTCACGTGGGGGTGCAACCCCCCTCCCCCCTGCATTTTCCGAGACCATTCCGGAAATCTGTTGTCCTGTAAAATTTTTTATCCGTCCCACTGCCTATGAAATGCACTTTGCCCATTCAAATGGCACATCTGACAAAACAAGCGAAACACAGTTGAAATGCTTGTGTCGTTAATGGTTTATGCACGTAACAAAACAGGCTGCTGTGAGCTTTACAATTAAAATGACAGAGATGTAGAAGCCCCCCCCCACCCCGAGATGCTCACCCCCCCGCCTCCGCCAGCAATGCCTATGCATTTCTCACAGTGTATGCAAAGATTATGTATTTTTAACCAAATTAATATTCAGGGGCATCTGACAAGCAGCTCAGTGAAATATCTCAGCTTGGTCTGACGGGATGACAGACGGATACATTCCCATCCAAAGGCTACTGACAGCAGTGCAGGTCTAACCTTATACTCATCATATAGCCAACCTGACCCACAGCTCCCATAAACCCCAGCAACAAGTCCTAGCAGCACATGACCACGCCCCAACCAATCAGGTTTAGAAATCTGGAGATAAGCCCCACCCAGCCTGTGCTGTAACTCTGAGAAGGACCTGACTGTGTGGCACCGATTCACAGAAAGCCAGCTCACCGTTCCCAACCTTGGTTCCATCGCTGATGCCGGCCCCCCCCGAGCATCCGTTTCTGGGAGCTCTTGAACTCCTTGAGGGAGAGGTAGAGGACTCGCCGCACCACTCGCTCCTCCGACCAGGGAATGCCATCGCTGTCGTCCTGCACAAACATACAGCAGAGAACACGGGTTACCAATACAGCCACCGACGGTCACGTGATCACTATCAACATACAAGCGACATTCCCAGTTTTCACACATCGCCGTCAACAAGCACATATGTTAAACCTGAGAAGCAAATGGGGCTGCAGCTGACCGCAGCTACGCAGATCCGACCAGGGAAAGCATGTGAACAAACACGCCGGACTGGCCAGGGATACCGCCTTGGGAGGACACCGGAGTAGAGAATCTCTGGCTGGCATGGGGTGGGGGCGGGGGGGCTGCCAGAACCTTCCATGTACAGTCTCCCACCCCCCTCCCTGCTACCCGTCACGTAAAACACCTGTGAGGCTTTGGACGCCATTCCCATGGCCTTTAAGGGTGAGTATGGACACCCACCCACCCACATCACACTCACACACACACAGGTGTATACGGCCAGCAATATAACTGAACGTCTAATGTGCCTCCGACCGGAACTGACCGTCTGCTCCCATTCAAAGCCACAGGTGACCTTAAGTGACCCGCTACAGTCGTTTTAGAGGGAAATCTGCGGCGGTTTGTGACTGACCAGCCAGAGTAAACACATAAACGAATGACATCACCGGACTGAAACCACCATGCAAACAAAGCTGAGGCCCCCTGCAGGTCAGTACGGGAATGGCGGCTCATGCCACACACTGGCGGCTAGAAACGCGATTCGGCTGCCGTCAGGGGAGACTGCACCGCTGATCCAGAGAGCCCGTCGTACACCACAACCCCCCCAGCCCATGCTGCATGTTTGCCTCCTTAAACAGCCAATTAAAAAAGTGGGCTGCAGTGGAGACCCACACACATACACAGACAGATGCCCCCCCCCCCCCCCATCCAGAAAAGCCGCCAGCCAGCAGGTGCCTGCCTGTCCCGTAGGTAAACAACACCCCTGAATAAAATTTGAATGTTCATTTAAAGTACCTCAGAGGATTATTGGCGGAGAGGCACAGACGACCCCCCCGTTCCTCTAAACACCGAAAGCAGAGTGACACTGTGGGAGGGGTGGAGGAGGGGGGGGGGGGGCATTCTTACAGGAAGCTGACAGGTGAGCAGTGTGCCGGCGGGGGGGTAGGGAGCTAACAGAGCTGCGTCCTGAGCACGTGCAGGGAATCCGCAGGAGTCCCTCATTAGACATGTGGGGGCAAGAAAAAAAATAATTATAATATATTTATTCAAACAGGCACGATTTCTTCATGTTAGCCCTGCAAGGCTGACTCTGTAAAGCTAAAGGAGCCCATGCACACACCCCCCCCCCCGAATAATTAGGCCGTTGTTGCGGTCACGGCTGGCCTATTGTCTCTGGAGCCTGGGTTCAGGTGGGACTGCCAGGTGAGGGGTGGGGGGCTCTCTGCGCAGTTTGGCAGCTGGCCAGGGCATCGTGAAGGCAGCTCTCTGACACAGCAAATGGTGAGATTTCAGCTCTGGTGGGGGGGGGTGGTTCACTTAAAAGCTTTTCAGGGATTTGGCAGGAGACCAAGGTAACCCCCCCCCCCCAACAAAATGCAGCACTTAAAAGGGTCTGTGAAAGGCATTACCAGGTGATTATGAAACAAGTCCAAGGACCCCCTTAAACGCAGGTCGGGCGAGCTCTCAGGCTCGCCGCAAACGGGGGCCGCGGCAAAACGGGGGCCGCGGCAAACGGGGGCCGCGGCAAACGGGGGCCGCCTCGCACAGCCTGGGACAAACTCAGCAGAAACTCAGGAAAACTGTCCCCGGCAATTCAAAATGCACAAGGGCCGAAAAAACCAGAGCAGAGGGGGCATGACCGCACACTGTCCTGCCAAACCACTGTCTGACAGCCCATCAGATGCCCCCCCCCCCCCCCAAAACAAAAAGGACTCCTGCCTCAGAAGAGTGTGAGGTCAGAGAAATACAGTGTCCAGGGAACAGCATGGGTGCCTGACCACTTCGTATATAAATCGGCCAATATTAATGCTGCCGAACCTGCATTTTAAAACTAAACTCACTAACTTGTCGGCATGTATCCGTGGGAACAGGCGTGTACTAGACAGAGGAGCAGATGGTCCTCGACATCACAGCTGCACTGAGGAATTTAATCAGTTACATACAACCCAGGTAAGTACAGCTGCAATTGTGGGGGAGGATAATTACTCTAAAAATGCTCAGAAACAAATGAACACACAATAACAGACGGTCACACTCTCCAGAGCGAACAGACCGCAGGACAGCCCCTCCCTCGATGTAACGCCGCCCCTCCCCTCCCCACTAGGTACGCCCTCTAAAAAGGCCTGTCTTCACAATCACAGCACTGCTGCTCACAGCCCCATCCTGCCCTGCTGAGGTCGACAATAGTGCGGCATCCGACAGCCACCCCCCCAACATGAGCTCATGCGTGATCACCGCCGCAGAAACATGCATGTGACCTGGGGGCATTCCCCGCCCCCCCCCCTGATCTGGGAAAGCAGGTCCAAAACAGGAACACGCCCCAGTATCACGTATTGGAAAAATGTCCCGATGAACACAGCCCTGGGTCAGACCAGTTAAAGACGAACAGGAAGGACGGCTGACCCCCTCTTACGCGTCGCGATCAGGCAGGAGGGAATCCACCAAAGACGCTTAAGAATGGATTTGGTAAGGGGGGGGGGGGGGGCAGTGGGGGACTGTCTGTAAACAAACGAGTGCAGGCCGGTTCTATTTATAGCCCAGTGGATTTCACCCAGAGTGCCGGCCGCGTGCCAGAGGTGCCCTTCCTGCGGTTATGAGACTCTACCGGGCCACTGCCTTCGACTCCCCTCCAGGAGGGGTGAGCGAGCCCCCCCGCAGGCAGCAGGGGGGGGGCAGCATCCCGCTCTAAAAGGTGATACGGAGCTGGCAGCCCCACCTTCCCGGTCACTCCTCACTCAGGAGGGGGGGTCGGGTGACAGGTTCGGGGGCTAATGGATCGGGAAGCTCATGGTGTCTGCCAAGGCTGCTGTCTGCATGGGGGGGGCAGCTTTTGGCAGTTTATACCCATGAGCCCAGAGTTCTAATAAACAGGCTTAGCTGAAGGGGGTGTGATGTTCAAAGGGAAACCTGACCCCCCCTCCATCCGCCCCCTCGTGCAGGTCCCGGCCCCCGGATGTCGGGCCTCTCCCAGACGCTTTTCATTTCAGAGCAGCCCTGTTTGTCGGAGGGCCTACAGTGCCACTCCAGCGGAGCCCCACACCACCCCAGGTGTTTACGAGATGACCGGCAGGGTGGGGGGGGGGGGGGGACAGCAGCCAGGAGTGTTACCAGCTTTCAAAAGTCACGCGTCCCTTTATAAAATACCTCAGCGAACAACAGCCCAGCGGGTCCCGGGTCAGAGGGATCGCCGTCGCTCCAGCTGGCTCAGCGGGTTCCTGGTGTGGGCATCGGGCCAGCCTGCCCCCCCCCCCCCGCCCGCCTACCCACCTGTGCTAAGCAGGTCAGTAACAGTAACCCATGGGAAAACATAACACTTGCTGACCCATAATAGCCTGACTCTACTTCCCCTGGCCCAGTAAAGCACAACTCTGGCCACATATGGAGCACTACCTGGGTTATGCCACGATCCCACAGTAATGAAATGGCCCTAAAGGTACAGCCCACGTCCTCAATACAGCAAGACGAATTTCCCGGAAATCCCTTCCACATGCCGGCACAGAGCAATGAGGGGCGAGTTAATGCAAACAGTGAAGCTCCGGTCAAAATAAAACAAGAGGTCAAATAACAGGCAGCGTTTTTATAAAACCCACATGACGAGCCCAGAATGGGTGTAATGATTCACCCAGATCCCCTAACGGGGGCCATGGTGCACGTGAGGCTGTGACGACCCCCCTAAAAACACAGCTGATTCGCAAACCTGCCCTCTGTCAGAAACGCCACAGACAGGGGAGGAACCCAGGACACGTGATAGGCTGAATCCGGTCACATGACTTAAGCAGGAATGTATTCGAGCTGATTATTCGCTGCCCCAAGGCAGTAGCCCTACGGTGGATCCAGCGTCGGTCAGGCCAAGCAGAGCCTCCGAAAACGTGCTGGCTCAGGGAGCCCCGGGGGTCAGACTTGGGGGCTGAGAGGGGTCAGATTCCAGAGGCAGGCAAAGCCCCCGCGTCCCATGCCCTCAGAAGAAGGGCGATTCCTGGAAAGGCCCCACCACTGCACCCCCCCTGAGTGTAAACAGCTAACTCTGAGTTAACTATTAGACCAGGTGAAAACAGGACCTCAGCGGCCCACTTGATTTGGGCCAGTCTGGAGGGAGGGTGTGACTAGGCCAAGCGGAGGAGTCAGCCTCCCCTCATGGGCACTCTGACCACAGGGGGGAGGTGGGGCGTTTTGAGGCAGGAGCCCAGCGGCTCTGCTCCTCGCCAAAGCAGCATATCGCAGGCAGAGCAGATGGTGTGACGGACCCACCCCCACCCCCACCCCCACCAGGGGTAATTGTAAGGGCTCTGACAGGTTCCTCGGCTTCTCACACGATAAACAAGCAGGACCTACCGGAGGTCCGAGGTCCACAGGACACGTACAACAAAAGGCAGCGGAAAGCAGCCAATCGGCAGAGGGTGGCGCGAGCGGGGGAAGCGGTTATAAAAAGGGCCGCGGAGTCGCGCAGGAGTCCCACCAGGGAGGGGCGGAGAAGTTGCAGCAGATTCCCTGCCTTCATTATTCCACCCTCCCTGGATATCTAAATGCCATCTGCATCACAGAGAAAGGCCTCGCTGGACAGGCCGGGGGGGGGGGGGGGGTACCGGCGGCTCCAGGACCTCATGCCCATCACGTTTCCAAAGGAGGAACCGCAACATGCTTTCATCGCCCCCACGAGCGGCATAGCCCCTCTCACACTCAACTGCAAAGGGCCATTGTAATCCCCCCCCCCCCCCCCACCCACCCATGCAGAGATTCGGACACATGTGGGCCACCTTAGCCATCCATCCATACAGCAGAAGTCTTCCAAACCTCCCCCCCGGGTCGGAAGGCATGGGAAAAGCTGATAGAGTGGTCAGCGTGAGGCTGGGGTTGTGACATGAGTGGGGGGGGGGGGGGGACTTAGCCAAGCTGAGGCACCCTGCAGGGAGGGGTCACAGAAGGTCGCTAGGCATGCAAATAGAATAGAAGGTGGGGGTAGGTACTAACTCAAGGGCGGGGCCACATCTTACAAAAGTGGAACAAAAAAGGCAGGGGGGTAGGACCATACCTGCGGGAATGAAAAGCCAGCTGACAGGGAGCCCCGCCCTCCCAGGATCCGGCCCTTCAATTAGCTGCCAGGATCAGAATTCACCCCCCCAGCCCACCAAATCATGACAAAATACTCATGTGATTTTAGTCCTGGAGACGCAAATTCACTCTGCAAAGACCAAACACCGTTTTCTCACAGCACACCGTGGGCAGCCCCAGGTGACCGTACGGGTCACATGACAGGAAAGGCCCAGCCAGCATGAAGATTCCTGAACTCATGGGGGGGCGACCAGTAGGACGGGAGCCAAGAGCAGGGGACACGTGCCCCCACACCCCCCAGTAGCAATAAGCAGGTTGCCCATTTATTATCACGGCCAAGTATCAGTGCTGTTAATAAAAAAGGTTCTTCAGACCTAGACACATTCCTAAGTCAAACTTGATAATTTTACCCAAACAGATTTTTAACGGTAGACACACTCCCACAAGCAGCTTCAGTTTTGATCAAAACAGGCAACACGCATAAAACCACACTGCCTCGTGATCTCCGAAGAACATTCCGGGTGTGGGAAGGTCAGCTCCGGATCGGGCCCTCGTCATCCGAGCCCGGCACCTGTCTACTGACGGGACAATTACAGGAAGCCATTTAAAATGAGCAGGAAGGCAGGGCTGGACAAGACAGGACTCAGCCAAATGTCATTAATTATCCCGCACTGGCCCACACACTGCCTCTGGGGCTGAGGTGCATGAAAGCAGGGAGGAGGAGTCCCAGGATGGGGGCGTCAACACGCAGGGGCCGCTCGCCCGCCGGGGGGGGTTCACGCCCTGCAGATGCTGCAAATACTCCAGGCTGCTGGCAAGCCACAGTGGTGAAGCGTAACTTCTGGGTGGGGGGTTAGGAAAGAGGGTTTCTGTGCCCCCCCCCCCGGGGAGAGGCGGCCGTCCTCAGGAGCCCCCGGCCTCGCGGTCTGCAGCACAGACTCCACGGAAACGACACTGTAACCAGCTGAGGTTTTATGGGGTCTTGGAAAGAAAAGGCGGCTTTATTTTCGCCTGACTGGATCCCATTTTTATTTTTTTTCTTTCCTGGGGGGGTAGGGGTCCAAACGAGTGAGGGTCCACTTTGTAGCAGAGCAGAGACTAACACGCGAGGGACTGTGCCGACAGGGTCCCCGGGGCTGGATGGATGAGCCCCCCCACCCCGACTGTTTCTGCCCCACCTGCAGCCACACAAGGGATAAAGGGGGCTCGCAGAGCCAAGATGCATCATGGGTACTGGAGTTCCCGTCTGCACCCAGGAGGCCAAATGTCCTTCAAACCACATTGAGTCAATTACACATCAAGGGGCCAAAGAAAATGTCCACCATCAGTGAAAATTGAAAATGCTTTTTCAAAATACTGCTGCTACTAATAACAGTAATAAATACTGTCACTGTGGTCCTGAGGGAAGGCCAATTCTTAACCTAATAACAGAGTACTGAGCATGAACCTGCAAATTACCCGCCTGAAATAGAAACGTAACGCTATATT